>NW_005435075.1:835174-858393 GCF_000147415.1 Chlorella variabilis | reverse complement strand
CCCACGCCGTTGAGCAGTTGCAGCAAGCGGAACTGCCTGACAAGCTCCACATCAAGCAGCTTGGTGTTATTGACTGGCGCAGTCGGCACACAGCTGATCTGGAGAGGGTGCACGGTGATATTGGGGCGCCCATGCGTCTTGCACTCCCATACCGGCAACGTGAGCCTGCCCACCACGCCGAGCGGCCCATAAAACACAGCTGCCTGGCTGCCCGTCTTGTGCAACTCACAGCAGCTGCCATTTTCTGCTGCTAAGTGGCAAGGAAGCGGCTCCATGCTGGCCAGCTGGGCTTGCCGCTGCTGGAGCTGCTGCTGGCGCTCCTGCCGCTGCTGCGCCGCCCGGCCCGGCAGAGAGGCCAAGAAGGCATCCACGTCCGCTCCGAGCCGAGCCTCCCAGTGATCACGTTTGCGTCCTTGCCGGTCGCCCCAGCCTAAGAAGCCGCTGGGTGCTCGCTCATCCTCGTTGTCATCCCTCTCACCCCGCCGCCTGGCCTGCCCTGGCACATTGAAGGGAGCTTGTTGTCCTGGTCTACTTGCACGGGATCTTTTTGGCTGTGGCCCGTCTAGAGGCCTGGGGGCCGTGGTCTTGCTAACCACCTTCACCCTAAAGTGGTGGCTCATGTCCTAGAAAGCATATTACGGTTGCTGGGATGCCAACAGAACAAACGGGAGGGAGAATGATGCATGATTGAGGATGATGTCCCCAATGACCCTCCAGGTGGGGGGCCATCATGCCCATCATGGGGCACATCCTTACCGGGAGGCCTACCTGCAGGACAGGCAGGAAAACTCATTTCATTAGGTCCGCTTCCCGCTTTAGTCTCGTCATGTTTGCTCCCCCATCTGCAATTGGGGTGCTTACAGTGAGCTGGAGGCGATGCCCCCGCAACGCCAGTCATGCCAGTGCCTGGGCGCCGGCGGGGCAGGCGCCGGCGGGTGCCTGCCGCCAGCGCGCAGCCAGCTTGCTTAGCGTATGGTGCAGGTGGGGTGTTTACAGTCTACAGTCTGTTTTCAGCAATCAACGCGCCAATCAGGATCCACAGGAACAGCACACGGAAGTTCTGTGCACCCGGGGAGCTTTGGCGCGTGCCATGGAGAGGAATAGGTGAAGAATGGGGATGGGCGAAGCGCCAAGAATCGAGAAATGAAAGGGGCAGGAAGGGATGTCACGAGTGGAGCGAGGGGTAAGGCCGCACGCCGCGCCATTCCCCCTTGCATGCGGGGCAGGTGGCAGGCAGGGGCGATGGCGCGCATCGTGCGCTCAAGAATGGTGTGGTCAACAAGTGAGGTAAGGCAGTGCACAAATTTGTGGGTGCTGCGCCTGCCCGCCCTACTCCACCAGGAAGTCTCCGTAGATCACTCCGCCGATGGAGTACTGCGTGGGGCGGGGCTGTGGCTGGCAGGGGCCCCTGGCCCGGTTGGGCCGGCACGGCTCCCAGCTCAGCTGCAGCGGCTTGTCCAGCCACCAGCCCCCGAGCTGCACGATCCAGGTGTAGAGGTCGACGCGCGCCACGCTGGCCGCCCACTCGCTGTCCGTGTTGAGCAGCACCCAGCGCCGCCGCTCCAAAAACTTCTTCAGCCAGCGCTTCTCGTCCACGCCCTTGAGCGGGGCGCCTCCCAGCTGCTGGTTCACCCACGCTGCCATGCCGTTGACTGCACTCGAGGCAGGGCCAGGCGGGCAGCGTGGCGAGGCACGCATGGAGTGATGCAGCAGCAGCAGCAGCAGCACCAGCAGCAGCAGCACCAGCAGCAGCAGCAGCAGCAGCAGCGGCGTGGCCTAGTGCAGCATGCTTGTTGCCGCTGATGGGCAGGCACATGTCCCCCACCCCATCCCCAGCCGACCGCACGCCACCAGCCTCGCACCCGAGATGCTGTACACGTCTTGGTCTGGATCGGAGTAGCCGTGCTGGATGTAGGCGTCATACAGCTGAGCCTTGGTGAGGGACAGCCTGGCGGCCAGCAAGGGAGGGGGGCGGGCAGGAGCAGGATGTAGGTACACTCGGCAGCCTGCCAACAGCAGGCAGGCTCACCAAGTGGCAGAAGCGGCAGCGGGGCTCCCGGCGCCCAGGCGAGGCGGGGCGTCGCACCTGATGCCGTACTGCTTGGCCAGCTGCTGGGAGGGGGTGAAGTACAGCTGGTCCGCAAAGTAGTCTTGGGTGCGCCGAAACAGCGGGTCGCGCGCAGCCAGCGCCACGGCCTGCACCAGCAGCAGACGGCGCCGCAGCTTGCTTGGGGCACGCCGGGCTGCTGGCATGCCGCGCACCGCCTGCGCATGCTGCGCTGGGAGCTGGGGCCAGGCCCGCGGCCCACGGCCCGCGGCCCGCCGCCGCCCGGCAGCCCTGGCACGGCAGCACCACCGCGAATGCGCACCTGGATGAAGCCGTCCAGACCCGCCACATTGCTCCCGCCGCCTCCCCTGTCGATGCGCTCCAGGGCTGCCAGGTACTTGGCCAGCCCATTGCCTGCGGGCTTGCTTCACATACCTGCGCACCACCAGCACGCCGTCCCCTGTGCCCGTACAGAAGCCGCTCCTGCACGCAGCGCTCGCACGCACACACACGCACACGCACACGCCCATCGGCGGGGCGCAAGGTGGCCGTCGCAGGCACGGCGCGCTGCACGTGTGAATAGCAGCGCAGCGCACGCCAGCCGGGGCCCACCCAGCAACCGATGCATGCACAGCAGGCGCGGCAGCCACAGCAGGCGCAGCAGGCGCAGCGTGGCGGGCGTGCCTGCCGAATGTGATGCCGCGGCCGTCGCCCAGGTTTTCTGCATAGCTGTAGCCCGGATCCAGCGAGGCATTCTCGAAAATGGACAGGAGCTCCTCCGCTCTCCTCTTGCCAACTGGCGACAGATCGTTCCAGCGGAACGGCGTGGGAGAGGGGTTGGGCTTGGGGCTGGGCTTGGGGCTGGGCTTGGGGGATGGGCGAGGGCGGGGCGAAGGCTTGGGGGATGGACGGGGGCTTGGTGATGGCTTTGGTTTTGGCGGAGGTCTTGATGCTCGACAACTGAAGGGATAGCAGACAGGTGTGGGGGGAGTGCTGTGAAGCAGTGCTCTCTTTGGAGGGTGAAGCAGTGCCCTCGTTGGAGGCACCTGAGAAGACGCACGGACACCTGCCAACGGAACACGTGGCAGCATGCACAGCATGCACCTCAAGCAGGGCTGCGCACCTGTAGTAGAAGCTCAGGACCTTGGTCTTGCGAAAAAACTTGCACCCGGCCACCCCAAACTTGCGGTCCGACGCCAGCACCGAGCAGGTGCGCTGCCGGAGGCATGCCTTGGTCAACACACTGCGCACGCACAGCAGGCGTGGGCTACGATGTGGTGGGGCAGGAACATGCTCTGCCTGGCCGGCAGGCCGCGGAATGTGAGTGCACCCGCTCACCGGTAAGTCGAGGTGGAGTTGCAGCGCTGTGAAATGCTGCCGTAGACGGGACGGTGGATGCATGAGATTACTTGGCCGGCGGGGCAGCGGGCCACTGCTGTGCCCCCTTCCCGGGCGCTTGTCCTCTTGTAACGAGTCTTGGTCACTGCAGATGCGGGCATGCATGAATATCATGAACTACAGCAGGCAGGCAGCGCGAACAACAAGACTTGCATGGGCTGGCATCACTACGGCGGGCAAAGTGGCTGGCACGACTGTGGAACCCGCCCCTCATCGGCGCAGACAGCTTGCAGCCACCCTACCTGCAGATCTTGCGGCAGGAACCAGTGCTGCTAGTAGTAAGAAGGCTAACTGCAGCAGCGCTGCCTGGCGTGGTCGCCGCCATGCCGTGCGCATGCTGCCGCCCATGACCATGACTCTGACATTTGCTGGGTGCCCCTCTGCCACAGCATCAGACGCCAACATGCGCGTCCTGGTTCCTGCGCCAGGCCTCGAACCACGGCCTTTGTTTGTGGGTGCCGGACAAGAAGCTGAGGCCGCGGGCTGTGTCCTATTTTTGTCCCGCGCCCGCGTGCTGTGCAATTGGGTCAGATCCAATGGCGAAAACCAGGCAATCGCGCTGCTGGGTTCAACAGCGTTCACAAAGCCTGCAAACCAAGGTTGGCTCCCAGTGCCGCCTGGCGTGCACCCGAGGCGTGTGGGGCTTGCAGCTGCTCGGGGAAGAGGCATCGGAGCCCAATGGACATCGATTTTGCATTATGCGCCCAGCCGTGAAATGCGTGATATGGCTGTGGAAATTGGGTGGTTTCCAGCTAATTCTTGGCCTGTCGAGGCTGTCAATGGCTAGCATGATCCTCAGACACACCTGAGTCATGGAGTTTCGCTTCAGCGGGGATCTCAAAAGCCCGAAGAAAACACGGTACACCAGCCCCGCAGAGGGCCTAGGAGCTACACCTGGGGCGCCTGGGGGGCAGCCTCATGTCCAGGGATCGCCAGCAGCTGCAGCCCAGCCGCAGCAGCAATGGCCCCAACCCGCCCAGGAACAGCCCAGAACCCAGGAACAGCCCAGGGAGGCGGGCGGAAGCAATGAGGGCGCGTTGGCAGGGGCAGCAGGCCCTGGGGGCGAGCCGGCAGTGACTGGTGGGTCCTCACCCTCCCCTCCCCGCCCGCCCTGCCACAATACGTGGCTGGTCGGCTGCCCTCCTGGCGTGCCGCGCTTGCTTGTTGGCCTGCCGAGCCCCTCCTCACGCCCTGCCCGCAGATGCCGCCAAGGCCTTCCGCGAGCTGCGCGTGCGGCCGGCGCTGAGCGGCGTCGAGCGCGCGGCGCGGGCGGGCAGCCCGGCGCGGCCCGCGGGCGCCCCCGACCGCCCCTCCTCCCCCAAAAAGCGCAAGGCCACGTACAACATCGACAAGGAGTTCATCCTGAAGGACGACAAGGTCAAGCGCAACACGGGTAGGAAGGGGAGGCGCGCTGCCGGGTGCTGGGGGTGGCTGGGACTCGGAAACGGCCGGGGGTGTTGGCTCTGCCTGGAGGTCGCACGGTGGAGCTGGTGCTGCGGCGTGTGGCAGCCTGCGATGCTGGATGGCTGCGCAGGGAGAGCACCCTCACGGAAGCAGCCGCAGTAGCGTGCCCCTTCACGCCGGCTGAGCCACGCTGGCGCTGTGCCTGCTGTGCCGTGCCCCCCTGCGCCTGCAGACACGCAGGGCGACATCAGCCAGGCGCGCGGCCAGCTGGGTCAGCTGCTGTTTGAGTTCAGCCAGATTGAGCTCAACCGGGACCTGCTGGAGGCGATCAAGCGCACAGAGTCCAAGACAGGTGGGTTGGGCGGGCGGGCGGTTGGCTGGCTGGCTGGCGGGCCGGCGGGCGGCAGGCACCCCCTCGCGAAGCAATCCCGTTGTGCGATGCGTGCAGGGCGCAGCACCGGCAGCCGCCCCTCCGCGCCAGGCCGCCTCAACCGTGCCGCCTTTGAGCTGGCAGTGGCCGAGGCTGCGGAGCTGCTGCAGTCGCAGCTCAGGTGGGCGCAGAGCGGCGGCTGGCCGGCACTGCTTGGGGCGAGGCGCGGGGCCGCAGCCAGCATTCTCCGCCTCATCCTGCCCTCAGCCCCCCTCGTACGCCTGCCGCCGTGCTGCTGTGCATCGCTCACGCGCCCCTGCTGGCCGCCCCGCTGCCCGCCGCAGCACGGTGGAGGCGCACTGCGAGGATGCGGCGCTGCGTGCCGCCATCCTGCGCACCTATGCCGTGCAAGCCATCGCCACCTTTGCAGACGAAGGTGGGAGGCAGCGGCGGCACGGGCCGGTGCAGCACCGGGAGCTGCCTGCTCCTGCTCACCCGCCGCGCCGCGCTGCGCTGGCTCTGCATTGCAGAGCCCGACAGCGAGGAGGAGGATGGGGAGGAGGGTGCTGGCGGGGGCGCTGCCACGTCGTCCGACGAGGAGAACAACGACAGCAATAGCCAGCGCCTGCGCGGCGGCAGCAGCAGCGTGGAGGGCGCGCAGCAGGCGGCCTCGGGCGACGCCGCCAGCCAGCAGTCGCAGGGCATGCAGGCGGCGCCGCGCCCCGGCTCCGCCGCGGGCTGCCACTCGCCGCCGCACCCGCGCGGCGCGCGGGGAGGGCAGCCGGGCCAGCAGGCGGCGGCGGCGGCGGCGCTGGGGCGCCAGCCCGGCGCCGGCGGCGTCGTGCCCATGTCCCCGCAGCGCGCTCAGGCCGCGGGGTCTGCCGCTGAGCAGGCCAGCTCCTCCTTCCTGCCGGATGCCCCTCCCGACTCTGCGCTTGAGGACACAGCCACCGCGGCGCTGCGGCAGGAGCAGGAGCCCCAGCAGCAGCAGGGGGGCATGGCGCAGCAGGGCGCGCAGCTGCCTGCGGCGGTGGCGGCCACGCAGCAGCAGCGGCAGCAGCAGCAGCGGCAGCGGGGCGGCGGCGGCGGCCAGGCGCCCGACGACGGCCACATGCAGC
The DNA here is from genome assembly GCF_000147415.1 of Chlorella variabilis. Lineage (NCBI taxonomy): Eukaryota > Viridiplantae > Chlorophyta > Trebouxiophyceae > Chlorellales > Chlorellaceae > Chlorella > Chlorella variabilis. The sequence goes on along the minus strand of NW_005435075.1, from coordinate 852,056 downwards.
AGCGCATGCGCATGCTGTCGCTGGAGGCCGAGGGCTCTGCACACCTGCAGCAGGCCTCTTGTGTGGGCGAGGGCAAGGAGGAGGAGGAGGAAGGCCCCACCGACATGGTGCGCTCGCCGGCGCCCGTCACGAGCCGGCGCACGGCGCCGCAGCGCCTGCCGCCGCCCGACGAGCGCGAGGAGGACGTGGCGCCGGCGGCGGCGGCGGCGGAGGCAGCACGCGTGCTGGGGCAGGGGCAGGGCGCGGGCGGCGGCTCGCGCCGCGCCTCGACGGCGGTGGTGGCGGAGGAGGCGCGCAGGCTGGCGCTCAGCGGCCGGGCCCAGCAGCATCGGCGCCAGCAGCAGCAGCAGCAGCAGCAGCAGCAGCAGCAGCAGCAGCAGCAGGGGCAGCAGGGGGAGCATGCGGAGCAGGAGGGCAGCGAGGGGACCAGCGGGGGCCAGGCATCCAGCGCCGCCGCCGAGCCTCCCAAGCGCCAGCGCCGCAGCGGCGACCTGCTGCCGCCGCTGCACGAGCACTCCTCGCAGCACGCGCGCCGCGCCTCGGACCCAGGCTCTGCCGCGGATGGCGGCGCCACCCAGCGTGCCCTCATCCTGGGCAGCCTGCAGCCGCGCCCGGCTGGGGAGCCGCCGCAGCAGCTGACGCAGCAGAAGCAGCAGCCCGCGGGCCCGCCCAGCCTGCCGCCGGCAGGCCCGCAGCAGGACGGCGGCGGCGGCAGCCCCGGCGGCGAGGCCGACCAGCAGGAAGCAGCAGCAGCGGCGGCGGCGGCGGCGGCAGCGGCGGCGGAGGGGCTTCCCTCGGATGCCACGCTGCGCCTGCGTGGCGCGCACAGCGGCAGCAGCGTGTGGGGCAGCACCCTGGTGTGTGCCGACCTCACGGTCAACGACGTCGCCTCCCAGTACTGGCCCTTCCTGCGCTCCGCCATGCAGGGCCAGGTGCGCCGCTCCGCCGCCTGCTGCTGGGCAGTCTGCGGGGGGCCTTGAGGGGGGCCTTGGGAGGGCTGGCTGGCGGGCGAGGGCGATGAGCGGCAGCGTGCAAGTGTTTGATCCCAAGGGGGGGCACATGTGGGGGTGGCACCACGCGTGAGAACATCATGACGGTGCGCCTAGCTGCAGGCCAGGGCGTGCTCGTGCCCGACCCTGCCCCGCGCGCCTCGCCCTCCCCTGCCCGCGCCCACCACCCGCAGGCGGCGCAGCTGCAGGCGGGCGACAAGGAGCTGGTGGCGGCGCTGGTTCGCATGCTGGGGGACACCATCACAGGTGCGGTGTGCTGCCGGGCTGGGCAGACCGCTGCTGGGTGGCCGGCTGGCCGGCTGGCCTGCGGGGCGACCAACAGCAGCTCCGCCTCGCCGCCATGCTGGACGGCCAGGCGCCGGCAGCGGCAGTCTGCCGCCCAGCATGTGCCAGCATGTGCCAACCGCCGACGCCAGGGTTCCCTGCTGCGCCGTGCTGCGCTGTGCAGACACCTACATGGCCGAGGCGGGCACGGGGCAGCGCCCCGCCTCTGAGGCCAAGAGCCTGGTGGCCGCCACCGCCTTTGACGACTTCTTCCGCGCCAAGGTGGCGGCAGAGTCGTCGGGGGCCTCGCTGTGAGGCGCTCGCCGCGGCGCCGGTGGCTGGCTGGGCTGGAAGAAGCGTGGGGCAGGCTGGGCGGCGGCGGATTGTGTGAGCGACGAGTGAAGCCCGCCAAGAGTTGCCACGGCCCCCTCCTGCCTGGTGCTGGGTTGGGCTGGCTGTCCTTTTTCCTCATGTACTGTACTCTGCAAGTGGTAGCACTGCTCCCTTCTGTACTCTTTGTTTCGCTTTGGTATTGCGCCCCCCTTGGCTGCGCCATCGAAGGAATGCTTTGCAGTGTTGCTGCCTTGCCCTCTTCCCCTTACCTGTCTAAGGCTATGTCTAGGCTTTATACCTTCTGAGAACTTCATCTTTTGGCAGCAACACGCGCCAACAACACCTGAACAGCAAGTAGTGCAACTTGAGCGTTGCCGCCGCCCTGCACGGCAGCTGCCCCGTACGCCGCTCCCGTCTGGTGCCACCGGCTCCTTCTGCGCTTTCATGAGAAACGTGCAGGCCTTCAGCGTAACCTCCGTCGCTTGTGTCCAGTGACAAGATGCAGCACAGGCACTCTTGCGAAGGGACCTGTACAAACTGGCGCCACTTGACTGCGCCACCTGGTTGCTGCCGGCGCTGGCGGTCGTACCATGGGGGACGCGGGCCTGCTCGCGCTAGACATGCGCCCGGGACTTGCTTTGAATTTGCTTGTGAATCGCTTCAGCTGGTGTTGATAGGCCCCAGCAGCGCACCTGCGACAGCCGCACAAATCTTGATGACGATGCGGGCTGCGCTTCTGCTGGGCGTAGCTGTCCTCCTGGCGGTTGCCCACACTCCTGTCTGCGCTAAAGAGGAGCCCTGGTGAGGGGAGGACCGCAGGGGTGTCCTGCCTGCCTTGGCCGTCCTGTGCAAGGCCGCCAACAGGCCCATTTCAGGCTGGCTGGCTGGCTGGTAAAGTGCAGCCACCAGCCAAAAACAGTCAGCGACAAGCGCGCCATGCCCACCGGCCGGCGGTGTTTTGCGCCCGCCGCCCCCGCCTCACCGCTGCACCCCCTCGCGCCTTTGCGCCCCTTGAAGGAACGTGCTGGCTGACTGGGTGGAGGCGGTGCTGTCCTCTGACCCATACTTTCGGAGGATGGATCGGAGGCAGCGAGCCACCACGCTGTGGCTGGACCCGTTCTTCGGGAACTGCTGCCCTCGATATCTCGAAGGCGGCTGCAACGAGGACTGTGCCAGCGACATGTTTTCGGCAAAAGCAAAGGCGATCGCCACGCTGCTTCACTTCGCCCTCATCGACGCCAGCGAGGGGTGGGCCAAGAGTGTTGGTGTGTCGGGCGTGTGGTTCAACCGCCGCCTTCATGGCCCAGGAGGCAGCCCCGCGGGCCCGATCCAGGCTGGCAAAACGCTGGAAACCGCCCTGTGGAAGCACCCAGATAACCCTCGGGTGAGCGGCAGGACTGCACCTGGGGCTTGGCCCTGCGGGCGGTGTTTGCTCCCTGTGTGTGGCGCTTTGGTGCCGACATGCATGGGCCACCTTGGGCCCTGAGATGGTGCCAGCAGGCGCCCCAAACCCCAGGTGTACCCACTGTGTGTTCTTCCTGCCTGCAAGCGCAGTTGGACGTGGTCGAGGGCGTGGGCGACCAGCGCGACCAGTACTTTGCCACTTTCCCTGCAAAGGTGCGGGGGGGCGGCAGGGCTCAGAGGAGGGGTGTACATGTTGTGGAGGGGCAGGCGAGCGAGTGCTGGTACCCCTGTTGCTGCTGCAGGTCATCCAAATCAAGTCCAACGACACTCTTATCAATCGCGGCGTGGTCACCAGGACCCTGGCCAATGTGAGCTGCCGCTGCCGTCCGCCCAGCTGCGTGCCACCCCCTGTGCCCCTGTCAGTTTGCTGTCGTCTCGCGGCATGGCTCATCCCCATCCTGCCGCACGCTATCTAACCCGCAGGTTATGAATGAGATCTTTGGCCTGACAGCTTACGGCCTGCGGCCCAGCAGCTACAAGTGTGGTGGCGGGTGCTGCTCTAAGCCGGTCTAGCACGGACGGGACACGAAACATATACAACGGAGCGCGCAGGAGGTTTTGGGCCGCTTGATCGTCATCTGCACGCTTCTGCAAAACGCTACTGCAAAACTGAACGCTACTGCAAAACTACTGCCAGTGAACGCAGTGAACGCTCGCCTCCCCCAGATCTCTCTGTCTGTGTGTCTGTTACAACCATCAGTAACAAATGAATGCTACGGTCCCAGCTGTGGTGCTGCAGCTGGAAAAAGTGTGAAGGCACCATACACAAACGAGGAGCCTGCTGTGCCGGAGTGCATTCATTCATTCATTCATTCAGCACACAGCCCGGCCGCCTCTTGCTCGAGGGCGGCCCACTTTGGCCTGGGCCGCCCGGGCCGCCCTCCCCCCCGGGCGCATGTTCGGTGTTGGAGGGGTGTGCCCAGCGATAGGGGGCCCCTGAAGGCATGCGCCGAGGCCGGGAAGCGTGGTTCGGCGCTGCTGCACGCTTGGCGATTTGACCAGAACCACGTGCCGCCGAGCTGCGGCCGCAGTTTCCGGCCCACGGTCTACGGTCGCAGCCACGGGACTCGGCGGCACGGCGTTTGGGCCCAAGCTTGCTGCCGCCGCCGCCGTGCCCGGGGGGCAGCGCGGCGGCAGCGGCACGCTGCGACGCCCCCGTGCTGCCGAGCTGCGGCCGTAGTTTCCTGCCAGAAGCCCACGGCCACAGCCACGGGACTCGGCGGCACGGAGTTTCGGTCCACGGCTTGCTGCCGCCGCCGTCGCAGGGGTGCTGCCTGCGGCGGCGGCGGCACGGCGTTTGGGTCCACGGCTTGCTGCCGCTGCCGCCGCCGCAGGGGTGCTGCNTGCGGCGGCGGCGGTAGCGCACGTGGCAACCCCCCGCGTTTCCTTGCCTCCCATCCACCGGACCCCGTCCTGCGCTTCACTTTGTTTAGGGAGGGGCTGCTCACTGCTCATTGCTCATTGCTCATCGCACACTGCTCAACGCTCATTGCCCTATATCCCACCCAGCCGCAGGACTCCACTGCCGCCCGCGCCCCGCCCCATCTGGCCGCTTGCGCGCCCCATCCCCCCTCGATGGGGCCCGCCCACACCGGGGCCTCCCCCCTCCCGCCCACTGCTTTCTCAACGGCCCCGAGCCGGGGCTGCCCTCATTGCATACATAGTGCGCCTTTCCCTGCTTTTCTAGTGACCTAGCGTTCCGCACTGCCGTTTGGCCAGCCCATGCTCCCGTACCGTTGCGTTTCTCCCCAATGCGCCATGCCACTTTGCCAGTCATACACACGTTTCGATGCGTGCCCTGTCAGCTGCTTGCGTTGCATGTCGCCTTGCTCCACCCCTGTTTTATTGCTTTCTCTGCTTTCGCCCGGTTCCCGTCCCGTTTCGGCGGGGAGTCTATGTTGCAAGCTAGTTCTTGCTTTACCAGACTTTAAGCCCACACAAGCACAAGCAAAGGAGAGAGAAGGGAGGGGTGGGGTGCAGGAAGCTTCTTAAGAGCGGGGGGAGCTGCTGCTCCCGCGTCCTCCTCCTCCTCCTGCGCTCGTTTTAGACATTCGCAGGCTCCAGAAAGATACCATTGACGTTTGGCCAGAAAAAGAGTGCAATACAAGCGGCAAACTGGAGTTTGCCAACGCGCATGCCGCCAGCGGTAAGCGGCAGCAGTACCAGTACCATGGGGCCGCGTCCCCCAAAGCGACGGGCCGCGGGAGGGCGTGCAAGGCATCGCGACTGAGTTTTCCTGCGTGTCGCTTACAGTGTGATACGGCAGCGCACCAGCAACAGCGCCACAAACGACATCGCGATGCGAGTGCTCCTGCTGAGCGTGGCGGTCTTGTTCGCCGTTGCCCATTCTGCAAGTGCACAGAAGCAACAGGAGCCCTGGTGAGGAGTCGCAACCCTTGCAAGAGTTTCCTGCCCGCACCCGCGCGCTCAGCTCACGCTACTTGTGGCAGCCTTTCAAGGGGGAGGACTTGCGAGTGTGCAGCTTAAAGCAGTGAGCCGCGCAAGCCCGCCGGCCAGCGCCGGCTGGGCTTCACCGCCGCCCGCCGCGCGCCGCCCGCCTTCCCACACATCCTTGCAGGGATGTGCTGGCCGACTGGGTGGAGGCGGTGCTGTCCTCGGATCCATATTTCAGGAAGCTTGTGCGGCGGGAGCGGCCGACCAGGCTGTTCCTGGACACGACATGGGCCCCCTGCTGCCCCTCCGCCCGCCTCAAATGCTTCGAGGACTGCGACGTGGGAGTGGCCAAGGCGCGGGCGCTCGCCACGCTGCTCCACCGCTCGCTCCCCGACGCCAGCAAGAACTGGGCTGAAGTCGTGGATGTGGCCGCTGTGATGTTCAACGGCCGCCTCTACTACCCCGGAGAGGCACCCGACAATCCGGTGGAAGCTAGCGACCTGCTGGAGGCCGCCCTGTGGGGCCACCCAGACAACCCTCGGGTGAGTGCGGCGTGTAGAGCCTGTGCCAGATGCCGGGCCAACCCACCTGCCTGCTCTGCCCAGCCTGGCGCTAGGCCCTGCGGGCGGTGCAGGGCGGGGCGCTCCGGTTTGCTCCCAGCCTGCCCTGCCCTGTGCTGCACGCACGCCTCGCGTGCTGCCGGCAGGAATGGGCCGGCCGCCTCGCGCCGGGGCAGATCATGTCCTGTCCACACGCATCCTGCATGCCAGTGCAGATTGACGCGACTGAGTTGAAAAACCGCGACGGTGTGCAATACTTTGCTTCCTTCCCCCCCAAGGTGCGGTTGTGGTGCTGCGGAGGAGGGGCGTTGTGGAGGCGTGCACTGCGCTGCCACACGGGTTCTGTGCCTCGCTTGCATTGCAGGTCCTCCAAATCAACTCAAACGACACAGACGTCAACAACGGCGTGGTCACCAGGACCGTGGCCAATGTGAGCTGCAGCTGGCTCCCGAGGGTCACAGTTGCTGGGGGCTGTGATCAATCTCCTGGAGCTCTAGGCATGGTGTCTTGCATAAATGCATACCCTGCCCTGCTTCACCCGCAGGCCATGAACGACGTCTTTCAGCTGACGGACTACGGGCTGCGCCCCAGCTCCTGGCGCTGCGGCGGCGGCTGCTGCGCCAAGCCGCTCAAGTAGCGAGGGCGGCCACGCCGTGCATCCATCCCTCGGCCAGAGCGCCAGCGCATCCCAGGAGCACAGGCAGCCCATCCAGCGAATGCACGGCTGTCCTGTGCCGGTGCCTTGCACACACATGCCTCATCGCGATACATTCTTTTGTTTGATCGACGTAATCGACGCAAGACACAGCTCCCAGCCGGTCAAGGCCCGCCGGCCAGCACGTCTGCCTCATCATCTGAGGAGCGCCCCTTGCGGTGCCTGCCCCACAGCGACCCGCCGCCGCCTCCTCCTCCTGCCCCGCCGCCGCCGCCTTCGCCGCCGAACAGCTGCTGCACCTGGTCCAAGGTGAGTCCGTTGGTCTCTGGCAGCACAGCGTGCGCCCACAGGAAGCCGGCGCAGGCGATGGCGGCGTACAGGAAGAAAGCGCCCGAGCCGCCCAGCAGCTGCGTGAGGGTGAGGAAGGTCTGGGCCACCAGCGCGTTGCTGACCCAGTTGGCGGTGGCTGCCAGGCCTGCAGCAGGGGCGGGGCAGCGCGGCTGCGGTGGGTGGGGTGGCCCACCGCTCTTGCCCAGCGTGCCACACTCCCCGGCCCCGGGGACCAGCAGCGGGCGAGGGTGGCAGCCACGCGGTAGCTGGCCGGTGCCGCTGCCAGCCAGCACCACGTACCCGTGGCCACGCCCCTGACCGCCAGCGGATAGATCTCTGCGTTCACGGCCCACGGCACGGGGCCCAGCCCGGGGCTGAATGCCGCCAGGTAGGCGACCAGGCAGGCCAGGATGAGCCAGGTGTAGCGGCTGGGGCAGCCGTGCAGGAAGAGCTGGCCGGGCGGCGGGCAGGGCCCCTGCTGCTGCCCCTGCCCCTGCCCCTGCTGCTGCTGCCCCTGCTGCTGCTGCTGTGGATCCAGCGCCAGGCAGGATCCTGGCGCCAGCAGGTCGCCGCCGCCGGCGCCGCCGCCGCAGAAGCCGCAGCCGTGCCGCAGGCAGGCGGTGCAGTCTGGGAGCGCGGCCGCCGCGGCGCAGGTGGCGTTGCCGCCGCCGTGCGCCACCCGCGGCGAGTGGCGCTCCGCCGCCAGGAAGGCGCCACCCAGGGCGGCCAGCGCCAGCACTACCGCTGCGATGCTGGATAGCAGCAGGCGGCGGCGGCCGAAGCGGTCGATGCAGCGCATGCCCACAACGGTGCCCAGCGCATTGGTGGCGGCGGGGGCCATGGACAGCAGCAGGGCGGCCTGGTTGGAGAGGCCCGCCAGCTGCAGGATGGAGGGCGTGTAGTACCTGCAGCCAGTGGTACCCAAACGCATGGGGCGGTACAGGGTGGGGGCGGTACGGTGGGAACGCCGGCAGGGAGGCGGCCAAGGCGCGGGTCGGGCGCGGAGCGGCATCGCGCGTGCGTGGCAGCAGCCGCATCGCCGTGGCCGCGCGGCCGCCGCTCACATGACGGTATTGATGCCGCAGAGCTGCTGCAGCACCTGGAGCCCCACCCCCACTTGCAGCTCCCGCAGCACGGCCCGGGAGCGCAGCAGGCGCCAGGGGGTGCCCCGCGGAGGGCCGGCGCCGCCGCTCAGGTGCGGGCGCGCTGCCACGGCCGCTGGCCCCGAGGCGCCGCCCTCGCCAGCCTCGCTACCAGCGGCGGTGCTTGCAGGCGGGGCTGCACCAGCTGGCGGCGAGAGGCTGACACCCAGCCTGCGCGCCGCGCGCTGCGCCGCCGCCGTCCTGCCCCGCCGCTCCAGCCACCTGGGGCTCTCCGGCAGCAGCAGCAGGCCGCCCAGCTGCAGCAGCGAGGGCAGCGCCGCCACCCCCAGCATCCAGCGCCACGTGCCGGGCACAAAGCTGAAGGCATAGTCTGCGGGCGGGGAGCGGGCGGGCAGCAGCAGCGCGCCCTCGCCTCAACCCATGCGCGCGGTGCGCGGCCTCAGCACCTGAGCAGGCACCTGCAGGCACCTGCCCGCTATGCCCGCTGCCCCCCGCACACGCTGCCGCCACCTGCCTGCCACATACGCCACAAACTGGCCCAGGGTGATGAGCAGGACGTTGACGGTGACCAGGCTGGCGCGGCGCGCGGGGGGCGAGCACTCCGCGATGAAGATGGGCACCGTCACAGACGCCAGGCCCACGCCCAGCCCCACCAGCGCGCGCCCTGCAGCCAGAGGCGCCGCAGCGGGCCGCTCGCAGCAGTGACACACCCACGCCGCTCCAAAACGCAGCTGAGCAACAGGTGCACGCCGCGGCGGCGGCGGGCTGAGCCAGGCAGCCAGCCAGCCAGCGTGAACGCCTGCCAGCCAGCCAGCCCGCCTGCCCGCCTTGCCTGCCAGCAGCCAGTACTGGTCCTGGGCTGCCGCCATGGCCAGCGCCCCCGCGGTGAACAGCACGTCGGCCAGCAGCAGCGCCGCCTTGCGCCCCACCCGGTCCGCCAGCCAGCCGCCCGCCACCGAGCCGACGCCGGCGCCCACAATGGCGGCCGACACGATCAGCTGCGGTGGGGTGTGTGTGCACGCGAGGGCCAGCAAACGGCGGCATGAGAGTCCACACACACACGCAACCAAGCTGCGGGACGGCGGCGACGCCAAAACCACGCATCGCGCACCCATGCATTGCGCGCTTCCACCTGCAGGGGCCATGAAACTCTTCACAAAGCACCTGCCGCCAGCATAGCCCCACCTCCTGCCAGTGCGCCAGCGCCGCCGGGTCGCCAGCGTACCGCTGCAGCAGGTCGTCGCGTATGTATGGCAGGGCCCCGCTGATGACGCCGGTGTCGAAGCCAAACAGGAAGCCGCCAATGGAGACCACCCACACAAAGAGGCGGAGGAAGGAGGCCTCTGCCGCTGCCCTGCGCGGCGGGGTGCCGGCGGCGGGTGCGCCGCCAGCCCAGTCGTCTTCCTCCTGGCTCTGCCGGCGCGACACCAGGGGCAGGTCCTCCTCCCCAACCACCACCTCTCTGTCCACCGACTGGATGGGCATTTCAAGCTGCACAGGCCGCATACAGCTGCCGCTGGCTGGCAGCGCGCTACAAAGTCGCGGCTAGAGATCCCCTGATCGCCATGGAGTCCCGTGGCGATTCCATGCCGCACGCACAGGCCGCCGGAGGCTTGCTCAGTCACGGTATTGCCTTCCACCCGCAGTACACCCTTGGAAACCCCCTCAAAACGGCCATCCGGCGCCTGCAGGGGCTGTGCGCGGGTGTGGGGCTCGGATTCAGAGGAAGGGACGTCCCGATGCAGTCGCTCCAAGCCCTGGCGGCGCAACGCTCGCACCTGCACCAGCAGCCTCCCCAACCCCAGCAGCAGTGCAACCGGCAACCGCGCGGCGCTGGGCCGCAGCAGTGGCAGCTGCAGGGCGGCAGCAGCGGCCCAGGGCGCCGCCCTGCGCCGGCAGCCACAGGCTGCGCGCCAGCGCTGCTGCCCGCACCGGTGCTGGAGCGCGGGTGTGCGGCGGCCTCGCTGAGCAGGGACAAGCTGTCCAAGCAGCAGCAGGACTACCTGTGCAACTATGGCGCCGCGCTGAGGGCGCTGCAGCAGGTGTGGCTGCCCGCGGCGCCGCCGCGCTCGCCCTGCAGCTGCACAATTGGGCTGCTGGCACGCCACCCTGTAGGGCCCCCTGCTCAGCCCCTTGCAAAAGGCATGCGCGCCGACCATGCCGTCGCCCCGTTCTCCATGCCTTCCCCGCAGGACCTGCCTGTGCTGCTGGAGCGCCAGCCCTGCCTGGACATCTTCTGTGAGGGTGTGGTGTTCCAGGACCACCTGTCCCCCCGCCTGGGCCTGCCCCCCTCCAGCTGCAGCGGCAAGGAGGCCTACCGCCGCCTCCTCTGGTCGCTGCGCTTCCACCGAGCCCTCTTCTTCTGCAAGTCGCGGGTGAGGGGCAGTGGCTGGCGGGCCGCATGGCGCTGTGCACGTGCGCTGTGTCGCCTGCCTCTGCCACCCCAGCGCCCGCCTGCCCCGTTGCCAGCTCGCCCTCCCCACGCCCTCCACGCCCCGCGCGCCGCAGGTGGAGCTGCTGCGCCTGTGGGAGCGGGAGCCCGGGGTGGTGTGCGTGCGGTGGTCGGCACGTGCCTCCCCCCGCCTGCTGGACGGCCTGGTCACCACCGCGTCGGCGGCGCTCAGCCTGGACGGCATGTCAGGTGGGCGCCGCTGCCAGCGGCTGGCGGGCCGGCAGGCTGTGGGTGGGCTGCCGGGTGGGGGGCGCGTGCTGCCCTGCCTGATCCCAGGCGCCGCCGATGGGTGCGTGCCTGCCTCGCCCGGCTCCCTCCTTCCCCCTCCCACCCGCCTCCTCCTGCCACCCGGCTGCAGAGTTCCACTTCAACGACAGCGGGCGCATCATGAAGCACCGCGTGGATTGCGTGAGCTACAGTGGACCCTCGGTGCAGGTGCCGCTGCTGGCGCGGTATGCGCGGCCGCACCTGGTGCCCGGCCTAGCGGGCGGGTCCTGGGACGAGTGCTAGCTGGCCAGGGGAGCCGGCCCCTGCCATTTCCCCTCCCTTACCCGCTGTGAGTCGAGTACTGCCGTCACTCGGCGGCGTTTTGAACGTGCGCAGCTCATCCAAGCCGCCCCCTGCCAAACGCGCCATTTTGAAAGCGAACTGAACCTTATTTCGTTGAGGCAATGCATGAAAGTTTTTACCCGCCTTGCACGCATGCCGGGAAGCCCCTCTGTTTTGGCTGCCGCCGCAAGCCCACCCCCCTGCCCTCCATTCTTCCCTTGGCACTAATGGTCAATGGGCGCTGAACCCAATAATGCCCTTTGTTCCCGCTACTGTTCGAGGTGCCGCCCGATTGAAAGTTGAAGCTGTTGTTGCAGCTGAGAATCATTTTCTGAACGCATTGGTTCAAGCAGTGACGTGCTGTTTACATACAGTTGATCCTGTTTCCCCTGCGGATCCCAGTTTGTTGCCGTGTAACAGGCTGAACAATCGTCTGCTGCCAAAGCGCCGCCGGCTGTTCTGGAGAGGCTCTCTCACTCCTCCTCGCCGCTGAGCGTCGACCGCACATGGACAGGCAGCTCCGGCACTGGTGGGTCCTGCATCCCATGGATGGATGCAGCAAGGGTGAGGTTGGCACACAGTGATAGACCACCAGCGCGCTGTTTGGTAGGTAGCAGGGCATGCGCAGCACCCGCCGCTGCCCCTCGCCACCACTGACATGCGGCGGGGGCTTGATGCGCGGCGACCCGGGGCGCGGCGCCGCGGTGGGGCTGTGGGGCGAGCGCTCGTTCAGCATCTTGGCAGCCTGTGGTGGCAGGCAGCAGCAGATGGGGAGGGTCAGTGAGGGCAGCATGCAGCTTTGACAACCTTTGACAACCTTTGACAGGAAGGCCGCCTCCTGTCAGCGGGGAGAGGAGCCGACGAGCCGACGAGCTGCCGCCTACGTTTGTGGGGCCCGCCTCTGCCAGCACGGCGTCGATGAATTCGCGCCCCGCGGGGTCGCGCTGCCGGGCTGCACTGCCGTGGGGCAGGCGGGCGAGGGCGGGCGAGAATGGGGGCCATGGAGGCGAGCGGCAGCAGGGACAGGGGCATCAGAGTGAGCTGCAGGGCACCGCGGCCTGGACCGCGGGACTAACTACATGCGCAGTGCCTGGCAGCTGCACTGGCAGTGCTCCCAGCCGCGAGGGCGGCTGCTGCCGCCGCGCCCCCGCACCTGGGGTGCGGGTGTGGTAGAAGTGGAGGTCAACCGACAGGTCGGCCAGGTGTGCGCCTGCCGGAGTGATGATGGGGATGCGCACATGGTGCTGGTGCTGCACCTCCTCCAGGTGCGCCAGGCTCATGCTGCCGCTGCCGATGAACTCGTCCATGCCGCCCTCCTCCCCATCGCCCTGCCGCTCCCCCTCGCCCTCCACAGGCTCCCTCACCTCAGCCGCCACAGCGTACAGCGCCACTCGCAGCTGCTTGGCCTCCTCGCTGGGGCCCACCTGAAAAGTCAGCTCCTGCAATGGTGCAAGGGGCGGGGCGCCAGGCCAGCCTGCTCAACCCCCACCCACACCACCTCCCTGGGCTCCCTGGCAAGCAGCTGTTTGTTTTCGGTTGGCCTCCTCCCCGGCCTGCTTGTGGACAGGGCACCGCTGCTCTCTGCGCTGCGCTGCCGTTTGTTTATGAGGGTGCCGAGCATGGGCCCAAGCGCGACAACCGTGCAGTGCTGAATCGGGCCGCAGGCTCGCCTCCTCCCACAGTGTCGGGTCGTCGGGTGCGGCGCCCATCGGCCGCGGCTCGGTGACCAGCCGCCCATAGCCGGGCACCTCGCAGACACAGTACACCTGCCACCGGGGCCCCAGCTGCGGCTCTCTGGAGAGGCAGGAGGCTCGGAAGCCCGAGGCTGAGTGCACCTGCGGGGGAGGGAGGCGGGCAGGGGTGAGCGGCCGGCGGCGGCGGGCCGTTGCCAGGGCTGCTGCCGCAGGAGGGCGATCCAGTTGGGCCTGTGCCTGCCCTTCCACAGTCCAAGGCTCAGCCTGAGCTGCTGCAGCTCTCGGGACGGGTCTCGAAGTGAGCTGAGTCTGCTCCGTAACCCACCTTGACCGCAATCTTGCCAGCCTGGTTCATGTCTTGCTTCGTCCAGGCTGCAGCAACAGCCAAGTGAACCTTGGAGCCTCCAGTCATGGGCTACCCAGCTGCCCTTTCCACCCCTTTGAGCGCCACAGCAAGTCATTTACATGTGTTTCTTAAGGGTTCATTCACTGAATCTCATTGATGGGGTGCAGCAATGAATCAAATTCTGGATGGCGGCAGTACAGAGATAGCTGGCAACAGAGCTGGACAGTTGGCTGGACTCAGTCCTCTCGGGGGTGTTGCTTTCAGCGCAGCACGCGTATCTCGCAGCCGCGCAAACGTGCAGCGGCGGTGTCATGGACACAGGGGGTCAGGCAGTGTTGAGGGCGCGTCAGGCGGCGGCGATGTACAGGGCCGCGATGCGCAGGCGGTAGGTGATCATTCGGTGCGCCGCCAGGCGGCCGGTGGCGTGGGAGGGCACCAGCGGGTCGTGCGCGTGCGGGTGGGGCGGCGCGCTCCTCGGCACCGCGCCAGCCGGCAGGCTGATCTGGCGGCCGACGTGCATGTGCTGCGGCAGCAGGTGGCTGGGCAGCGTGGCGATGGCGGCCAGAAGCCGCACGCCCGCGCCGCCAAGCACCACAGACGTCTGCAGGCAGGGAGGCGGGGGTTGTGGTCAGCAGCGGGTGAATGCTGCTGAGTTCTTGCTGTTAACAGCGCCCCGCAACAGGCGGCACGGCGGCAGCGGCGCCCTGCTGCCCCGCCCGCTCACCAGCGTGACGACGGCGGCCACCATGAAGCCAAACAGGAGGTCAGGCCGCCGCAGCGGCCCCCTGCGCCGCGGCTGCTGCCCCTGCTGCCCGCCGCCCGAGGCCGGGGCCGAGTGTGCTGCTGGCGTAGCCACAACAAACCCGCTCGTGGTTTTGCCCAGAGTTGGGGGCGGCGGGGGCAAGGGCGCCGCTGCTGGCGGCGGTGTCGGCGGCGTCGGCGACGCCCTCGCCCTGCCGCCCAAACAGGCCCATCAGGCCCGGCACAAAGTCTTCTGGCAGCGTGTAGTTGGTGATGCGTCGGCCCCAGCCGCACTCCTGCGCCACCGCCGCCAGCTGGGCGTTGCCCACCGGCGGCACGGCAAAGCCGATGCAGGAGACCGTGTGGTGCAGCGCCTCGGGCAGCGCGTCCAGCAGGCGCACCGTGCACAGCGTGGCCACGGCGCCGCCCAGAGAGTGGCCTGTGGGGGCGGGGGTGGAGAGGGGAGGGGCGCAAGTCAGTTGCATTTTTTCTTATCAGGCTTCCTGGGTTGCAGGTGTGCTGGCAGGTCCTGCCTGCTGCTTGCAGGACGACTCCGGCGCGGCCCACCAGCCAGGCAGCCCCCAGCCGGCTGCCACTCTGCCCACCTGCCAGCACCAGGCGCTTGCCCTGCACCCGCGCCAGGCGGTACAGCTGCTCCACGGGGATGCCCGCGGCGCGGCGCAGGTAGCCGCTGTGCGCAGCAGGCGCGCCCACGCCGCCGCTGCCGGCGTCGGCCGCGGCGCTGCTGGTGCCCTTGCCGGCGGCGGGCTGGAAGACGGGTGCGTGGCGCAGGCGCAGGTTCACCAGATGGTCGGCGGGGCGCTTGGTGCCCAGGAACGCCACCACGAGCGCGTCGCCGGCATCCGCCACCACATACCTGCAGCAGGGCGCGGCATGTGGGCAGCGCTGTGAGCAGCAGCGCAGGAGGAGCAGCAGCAGCAGGAGGGGGAGGTGCCTGTGTGCAGAAGCAGCCGCAAGCAGCAGCCGGAAGAAGCAGCCGGAAGAGGCAGCTGCAGGTGCCAGATGGCGGCGCCTCACCGCTGCTCCTGCTGCGCCGGGCTCCACTGCACGCTGGTGACGCGGGGTGCGGCGGGCAGGTGGCGCAGCAGCCGCTGGATGGCCTCCTCTGCCAGCTGCTCGCCGTGGTCGTCTGCCCGGTAGATACCCTCTGCCAGCGCCACTGCCGCGGCCACGTCCTGGACGCCTGGGCCCAGCACGCCAGCCGCCAAGGGGAATGCCTCTGGCACTGCTGCTGCTGCTGCCTGGCTGGGGCGGGTCCACTCCCCCAGCTCCCGCAGGCTGCTCATCAGGGAGGATGGGGAGGGTAGCCTTGAGGGGACATGCTGCTGGTACCCAGGCACATGTTGCGGCAGTTCCGGCGGAGCCGACGGCGCGGCTATGGTGGCGGTCTGCGCCTGGGCGACGACAGACAAGGCGCCGCGCTTGCCGGCTAGGCGGGGGGCTGCTAGCGAGAGGTGAGGGACCGCAAGGGCTGCCATAGTTGACCGCGGAGGGCTCAACAGGTGTGCAGGTTTGAACCCAGACGGCGAGGGAAACGGGGTGCCTTGCAACTCCAGAGGGTCTAGATGGATGATCGAGCGATGATGCCTTGACGCGGTCGCTGCCGGTGCAGTTTGCTGGGTCATGCTGAACATGCTGGAACGGGCGGTCAGCGCCCCGTGGCATGACGCGGGGCGAGGCATGTGCTAGCAGACGTTCCAACTGCACCTTATTGCCCTCTGGTCTCCCGGCGTGGCCTTGTGCACGCCCGCATTCTCCTCCCGCAGCTAAGCCTACCCGCCATCGCCGAGTCACCTACCGCCATGGCCTCCGACAGTCCACAAACCGCGCCCGAGGGGTGAGGAGAGGCACCTGATGCGCCTGCCGCCCCGCCTGCTCGTCACATGGGACACAGCGCTAGATGGGCAGGAGGCGGCTGTGGCGGATGCCTGCCGCGTCTGTCTCGCTGCACAAGTCGCCATCTAGCCCAGCTACGCATGCATGGCCGCCTGGGCGTGTCTAGGGACCTCCACCGCGCGGCTGGGTTAGTCCGACACGGTCACAGGCCTGGTGCAATGGATCAGGTGTCCACGAGACCCCCATCCAGTTCTGCCGTGCTGTGCTGTGCTGCAGAACGGCGCTCGGCCGGGCCCCATTCCCCTCCCACCGCCGTTTTCAGCAGGTTCATATCCCCACACAGTCACCGGGCTTGTCACCGGGCTGAAGGGGGTCTCAGGCAGGTGATCAGCGGCCGGTGATCGAACTATGGGCGTGGAGGGCCCGGTGGTGCAGCCGGGCCATGGCCTGAGGGACTACTACAGGGGCAAGATCCAGGAGCTGGAGATAGCCATTAGGGACAAGCACCACAACCTGCACCGCATCGAGGCGCAACGCAACGAGCTCAACAGTAGAGGTGCGAGGCGGGGGAGGCCTGGACCGCGGCAGCAGCGCCTGCTGGGCCCTTCAGACGCCCAGCTGACGCCCTGCTCCCCTCTGCCTGCAGTGCGGCTACTCAGGGAGGAGCTGCAGCTGCTCCAAGAGCCGGGCAGCTATGTAGGGGAGGTGATCAAGGTGCGATGGCGCGGACCGTGGCAGGGCAGCAGGCCTCGCGCCGCGGCGGGTGGGCGGGCAGCGGCGGGTGGCGCTCGCCGTGTCGCTGCCGTTCTGCCTGCGGCAGCTTGCTGCTGCCTCGCTCACCGCCTGGGCCTCGCCCCCGCCTGGCGCATCGCAGCTGATGGGCAAGAGCAAGGTGCTGGTCAAAGTCAACCCAGAGGGCAAGTATGTTGTGGACCTTGGTGAGTGTGGAGCAGAGGCACAAATGGAGGCCCGGGTTGCTGGGGCCCTTTGTTGGGCCGAATGCTTGGTCTAGTTTGATCTAGCCTCGCAGCCTGGGCCCCTGCCGGCCTCCTGTGCCGCTCGACTCGGGATTGGCTGGCCCACCGGCAGCCGCCGGCCGCACCCCGGCTCGCCGCCGCCGCTCCCCGCCA
>NW_005435075.1:827682-834862 GCF_000147415.1 Chlorella variabilis | reverse complement strand
GGGGACCGGAGCGGGTGGTGGGCAGGCTGCACGGAGGTGGCTGGGAGGGGAGAGGGCGCCGCCAATGGGAGGTGGCGGGCGGTTGAGGCGGCCGGAGGGGCGGGAGTGCATGGGAGCATCTCTGCCCATGGCGGGCGTTGGAGGGTGGAGGGTTGCGCGTGCCGCGGCCTGCGCTGGGCACGCCTGATGCGGCCTGGACCTCACCACCTCAACACCTCAACATCTCCACCCCCACGTCCGCTGCCGCCGCAGGTCATCGAGCTGCCGCTGAAGCACCCGGAGCTGTTTGATGCGCTGGGCATCGCGCAGCCCAAGGGCGTGCTGCTGTACGGGCCGCCGGGGACAGGTGCGGGCTGCGGCCGGGCTGGGGCTGGGGCCTGGGGCCGGGGCTGGCAGATGGTGGCAGATGGTGGCAGCACGGCTGCCGTCGCCGCGGTCCTCCTTGACCCGTCATGCCTCCACGCTTCGAAGCACGGTCAAGCATGTTTGCTAGTGGATGTGTGCCGCCGCTCTCAAGCATGTGTGCGAGCAGCTGTGCTGCTGCCATCGCTGTCATGCATGCACGCCAGTGGATGCGTGCCGACGCCTCCGCTCCCTCCTCGCCCCCGCCCGCCGGCCCGCAGGCAAGACGCTGCTGGCGCGCGCGGTGGCCCACCACACCGACTGCACCTTCATCCGCGTGTCTGGCGGCGAGCTGGTGCAGAAGTACATCGGGGAGGGGAGCCGCATGGTGCGGGAGCTGTTTGTCATGGCCAGGTGCGCGGGGCTGGGGCGGTGTGGGGCAGCCGGGGCAGGCAGGGCAGGCAGGGCAGCCAGCCAGGGCAGGCAGGGCAAGCAGTGCAGGCAGGGCAGGCAGCGGCGGCACATGGCTGGTGCACGGCGCACGGGGCTGGGCCGCGCTGCGGCGCCCACCCCTCCCTCCCTGCGCACTCCCCATCACACACACAAAAACCCGACTGCCCACACACTTGCCTGCCCACCCACCTCCCCACGCGCCCCACGCACCTCCCCATCACACACACACCCACACCCACACCCACCTCCCACACCCCACCCAGGGAGCACGCCCCCTCCATCATCTTCATGGACGAGGTGGACTCCATCGGCTCCGCCCGCACCGACAACAGCGGCGGCAGCGGCGACAGCGAGGTGCAGCGCACCATGCTGGAGCTGCTCAACCAGCTGGACGGCTTCGAGGCCACCAACAAGATCAAGGTGGGGGGGAGTGTGTGGTGGTGGCGGGGGTGGCGTGGTGTGCGTGGTGCGTGGTGTGTGGGCATGTGACAGGATGTTGCTTGGTGGTGTGAAAAGGAGGCTGCATCCTGGGCCGGCAGCGGAGCATGCGGCCGGCACGGCTGGGCCGCACGACGGTCGCTTGCCCAGCCTCCTCACCTACCCGGGCCGCCACCCCAGCGCCGCGCCACCCCAGCGCTGCGCCATGCTGCCTCATCCGCCTGCCCGGCGCAGGTGCTCATGGCCACCAACCGCATCGACATCCTGGACCCGGCGCTGCTGCGCCCCGGCCGCATCGACCGCAAGATCGAGTTCCCCAACCCCGACGAGACCTCCCGCTTCGACATCCTCAAGATCCACTCCCGCAAGATGAACCTGCAGCGCGGTATCGACCTGAAAAAGATCGCCGAGGGCATGACTGGGTCCAGCGGCGCGGAGCTCAAAGCGGTGTGCACCGAGGCCGGGATGTTTGCGCTGAGGGAGCGGCGCGTGCACGTCACGCAGGTGGGCGGCGCGGGGCGGGCAAGGGGTGGGGTGGGGATGCCCCGCGGGGAGCGGGGTGGGCACTGGGGGGCTGGGGACCGGGGAGAGGGGCCGCTGTGGATCGCGGCGTGGCACGCGTGCCTGTTCCCTGCACCTGTCTGGGCCCCCCACCCCGCCTGCCTGCCTGCCTATCTGCCCCTGCCGCGCTGCCTGCCTGCCGCTGCCTGCCCGCCTGCGCCTGGTTCCCGCAGGAGGACTTTGAGATGAGCGTGTCCAAGGTGATGAAGAAGGACACAGATAAGAACATGAGCATCAAGAAGCTGGTGGGTGGGCCGCAGCCACCGCTCTCCTTGCCGCCAGCTGAGCAGAGCTCTTGCCCTGCCTGCCAGCCAGCCTGCCTGCCCATCGGCCGCACCCGCTGCCAAGCTGACTTCCGCGCTGCCTGCTGCTCCCTGCTGTGCGCAGTGGAAGTAAGCGTGGCCGCTCCTTGCTGGGTGGCCTGCCGCTTGCCTCTCTTCTTCCTCTTCTGTCTGCTACCCGTCACTGTACCGCCTGCGCTCTCTCCAGCGCCTGTACCCTACTGATTTAAACTGCAACGCGAGGGCTTTGCTACTGTTACAAGAAGGGGGTCAGGGGAGGTGGGGATGGGAAAGCGTGATCTGTAGGTGGAAATTTGTTTCCTACATCCCCGCGTCAAATCAAAAAGATGCGGCAGAAAAATGCTTGGTGGTCGGCATGGTATCGCTCCAATAAAACTCCCAGGTCCGCTGCCGTTCAGGTGGCCGATCGGGAAGAAAATTGGCCGGGGCAGGGATCCATGCGCAGGAAAAGGGGGGCAGGGAAAGGGGAAGAGAGTGCAGGGTCCTGCAAGGGGCAGCATGCGCGGGGATACAAAAGATGGGGTGGTCGTCATCTAGGGGACGGGCAGAGGGAGAGCAGAGAACACAGGCTGCATGCAAGCGTACTAAGGCCTGAGCAGGAAAGAGGTGCGTGAAGAATGGGAGGGCACGGGGGCCGGGCCATGGCGCAGGGAAGCAGAAAATTGCGGCATGGGCAGCGAGGCATGAACAGGAGGTAACAGGGGCCTGGAGGGGTGGAGGCCTAGCGAGGAGCGTTTCTGAAATGCTGACTGGGGCAGGCAAGATGGCAAGTAGTATGGCAGCAGGGGTTCGTTCCGAACGAGGGCTGGCGCTGCGGGGGCCAAAGTGCGAGCGTTTAGTAGGTTGTGTAGGTAGTAGGTTTAGTAGGGCGGGAGTGTGCAGTTCCGGCGGGGGATCGGATAGGATGGATAGATCAGGGGTGCGTACAAGGCAGGATTTTGGAGTTAGTATTAGATGAAAGAGGCTGACTCAGAGGGTAGTTCATTCAAGCGAGAGGGCTGGGGCACTTCAAAGGTGGCAAATCAAATGAACTGTTTGTAGCTGTTGCTCGAGCAAGGAGCCAGGGGGCGGCACTCGCGCCGCTGCGCGCGGCTCATGCGTGGGTGGTGCCCACCAGCGGGGACAGCGTGGGGCCGACGCACGGCAGGGCCACAGCGTTGTTGCCGCAGTCTGGCGCCTCGGCGGGGACCGGCGCTGCTGCGGCCGGCGCCGCGGCGGTGGGTGCGGCGGGTGCGGCGGTGGGGGCGTCCCTCATCCACTCGCAGGTGGCTGCCTGCAGGTCATGCGCCAGGCGCGGGTGCATGGCCGCCACCCCCTTGACCGCCGCCGCCAGCGTGCGCTGCGCCGCGGGCAGCTGCATGGTGCCGGCCATGGACCTGTGCACCGCCTCGCGGCACACGGCGTGCAGCAGCGGCATGCTGCGGTACACGGGCCACTGGAAGGCGGGGGCGGCAGCCGCCACCAGCTGCAGCTGCGCCACATTCAGCTGCCCCGCGCTGGCCGCCAGGCAGGCGGACAGGTCAGCAAAGTTATAGGAGTCTGCAGGGGTGGCAGCACAGGCAAGCGGGGTTGGGCAGAGGCGCGCGGTTGATGCTGGCAGCGGGCCATGCCAGCTGGGCGCGGGGGCCAGCTCGGCGGCGGCGGTGCCACGCACCTGGGTTGAAGGGCATGCGGCGGCGCAGCTGCGCCCAGGCCGTAAGCAGGCGCACGCACTCGTCGGTTGTGAAGCGCCTGGAGGAACACAGGGTGGGGGGGAGCATGGCAGGCGGGGGTCAGCGCTGCTGGCACAGGCGGGCAGCGGTTGGCCAGGCGCGCCGTGCCCCCAGCACACGGGCCGCAGGCAGCAGCATGCGCATGTGTTGAGCCGCGGGCGCGCCGCGGCAGCTGCCGCCGCCGCCATCTGGCTGCCCGGCTCACTTGTTGTGCAGGTGGCTCCTGAGCAGCAGGCCCAGCCCGCGGCTCTTGGTGGGCGTGCCGGCCAGCAGGGCGCCGCGTGCGCAGGCCTCGTAGTAGCGCACAATCATGTCGGGCGTCATGAGGTCGCGGTTGAGCAGGGTCCACACACCCGCCTCGTCGGCGGCGTCGCCCAGGCAGGCGTGGGCGTGACGCCACAGGCGGCGGCAGTGCTGCGCCTGGCGCGTGGCGGCGCCGTTGGGCTCCAGCGCGGTGCTGGCGCTGCCCAGGTGGCTCAGCGCCTCCAGCACCAGCAGGGGGGCCTCGGGGCCCAGCGCCGCCGCCGCCGCCGTCTGCTCCAGCAGCTGCGTGGCCCAGCTGAGCAGGCCCACCAGCAGCGGCGAGGCAAGCACCGCACGCTCCCACCCCCTGCTGCTGGGCCGCTGGTGCAGGCTGAGCAACACCGTCTGCAGCGCAGGCACGAGGTTGCTGGCCTGCAGCTGGCTGGGGTGCTCGCAGACGAAGCCCAGGCTCACCGCTGCTTGCTCGTCTGCCGCAAGGGTCGCGGCCGCCCGCACCGCCGGCGCCCTCTGGGCCGCACAGATACGCGCCCTGCGCGGCAATCGATTTGCAGCAGGGGGGATGAGGACGTGCCAGGGCAGGTGCCAGACGTCCCCAAACTGCACTGTACGGCCCGCCCAGACATGCAAGGACGCGCGAGCGCACCTGGGAAGCCGCTGTGGGGCCCCTGCGCGCTTTCGCAGCGCGGAAGTCTCAAGTGAGGCCGTGACAGGCCTGCAGGGCAGCGTCAGGGCGTTGTAGGGTTGTGGGCTGGGTGTGGTAGCACTCGAGTCAGAGAGCGGCAAAGGGCGGGGTGGCCTCCCCAGGCTGCTGCAGGCTGCCTACCGGTTGCAGGTTGACATCAGTTGCATGCTGCTGTCGGCTGGGGTGCCTGGGGGCAGTGCCGAAAGCGGGGTGCCGAGCAGATAGTTGGGCACTGCAGGAAACGGGCTGCCTGGGGCTGCCTGGCGCTCTGATGCGAAGCGCTGACACACAGGCTGCAACTGGCAAACGATGAAGCAGCCCGCAATTTGCGGGATATCGAGTTTGCGGCCTGCAGTGAGGGCGCAGTACAATAACTGTACTCCAGCATGGTAGGGAATTCACCGAGAACTCCCTCCGTTGCCCTTTCTGGGCTCAAGGGCACCCCCAGAAATTGAATTGTGTGCTGCATTGACCTGGGCAGCGCCGGTTGTTACACTTCTCAGCGGCGGCCGGGGACATGCACGACGGCGGGGCACAGGCGCTGCGTCACTCCTGCTCCTGCTGCCCCGCCTGTTCCTGCTGCTGCGGCGCGCCCATGAACAGGCTACCCTTGAACCCCAGCTGCTTCAGCAGCCCTTCTGCCTGCTCCAGCGTCTGCCGCTCCTGCAGGGCAGCCAGGGGGTACGGGGCAGCTTGGGGCATCACCGGACAGCTCGTGCTCCACAAGCCAGAGCGGCTCCTCATGCAGGGAGCAGGGGGCCAAGCGGTGCCAGGCGCGCTGCTGTCAGCTGCTGCAGCTACGTCTATAATCTTGTAGCTCTCCGCTAGTGCCACAGGCTCACCAAGCCGCCGAGCGTGTCAAGCTCGTCGCAAACTCCCTTGACCGCCTTGCCCAGCGCTGTATTGGAGCTCATGGCATCCCGATAGCCGCCCGGGATCTGCACATCCTCCTCTGGCAGCAGCCCCTCCTGCTCCTCCGCTGCTGCCTGCATGAGTTGAGCACTTCAGCGGGGGAGTGACGCATGGAGGAGGCCAGACAAGGCGACAACACGCGGGAGGTGCGGCGTGCTGGCAGGGCGGCCTACTGCTGCCTGTCGCCCGCATCCGCCAAGGTGATGCATGGAGAAGTCCCAGGCAGCAATGGATTGAGGACGGGCAGGGCGCACCTCGGGCTCAGTGCTGCTGGGGCCGTCGCTTGTCGCCGACGCCGACGGCAGTCGCTGCCAGCGCGCCGGGGTAGCTTCTGCGCAGTGCCGGGCCCCGCAATGCCGAGGTTGGTAAGCTGCTCTGCGGTTCTGATGGGCCAGGAAGGCGGCGGTGGGGCTGCGAGGCAAGGCGATGCGCTGCATGTGTGTCTGTGTTCTGCAGGCTGCTGGTTGCAGATTGTCTGATGTACCGATGACCCCTGCTTTGCTAGAAATGAGGTCACAGCGTGCGATTCAAGCCGTCTGGATGCCATGACGTGGCAACTGCATTTTGTTTCTGGAATTTGCCTCCTTCTCCATCCCAGCAATATCGTCACCGCCCCAAACAGCCCACCGCTGCCAAACGATTGGTTTTCGCCTGCCCTGCCCAGCCGCCAGTCGGGCTGCAGCAACCCAGGAGCAAGCAGCCTTAGCGTGGCATCATGGTGCTGGATGTCGCCACCAAAGACCGCCTGCGGCAGCAGGTGCTGGCGTGGGGGTCTCTCCGCATGCATGTGGGCCGGCGCCATCGCCAACCTCCTTGCACTGTCCGAACTAGTTTCGTGGCATGACCACACCAGCAATACGGCGTGGGTGGGCAAGCGGCCGCTCCGCCATCTCCCCCGCCGCTGCCGCCAGTCGATCCACTGGAGCGTCGCCAGTCGATCCACTGGAGCGTCGCCCGCCTCCTTGCCGCCCTCCCTCCCACCCACCGCCTGCCTGGCCCTGCGCAGATCGAGTTCTACTTCAGCGACAGCAACCTGCCGCGCGACAAGTTCTTGCAGGAGACGGTGCGGGGCGACCCCGAGGGCTACGTGGACATTGCGCTGCTCTGCATCTTCTCCCGCGTACGCGCCCTGCTCAAGTCGTCTGTGAGCGACCCGGCGGCGGTCAAGGACGCCACCGTGGCCGACGTGGCCGACGCGCTGGAGGCAGCAGACAGCCTGGTGCTCAGCGACGACCGCAAGCGAGTGCGGCGCGCAGCCGCGCTCAAGGGCGCAGAGGAGGTGGGGCCCTGCTGCTGCGGGCGACGGCAGGGGTGCGCCGGCACCACCTCTTGCACGCCGCTGGCTCCAGTCCCCCCAACAATCTGGCGCGCCCGGCCGGCTGGCCTGCCTGCTGCCGGGGGAATCCCAAGGCCGGCTGGTCCCACCTAGCTAGCGCACGCACGCGCGGCCACCCTCGCTCTGGTGGCCCACGCCCTCTCCTCCAGCCCAGTCGCCTTGCCCACCCACCCACACC
>NW_005435075.1:768449-827632 GCF_000147415.1 Chlorella variabilis | reverse complement strand
TCGTCCCTGCGCGTGCCTCCCTTGCCCGCTGCTGCGCCTCTGCTGCTGCTCCGGCCCCACCCCCTCCCGTGGGCTGGCCTGCGTGCAGGGTGACACCTCTGGCACGGTGCGGTTTGAGGGCGCCAGCCAGGCGCAGGCGGCGCTGGGCAAGGCGGAGGACGGGCGCATGCTGATTGCGGGGTACAGCGCTGCGGTGCGGGTGCTGGAGGGGGAGGAGGAGGAGGCGTTCATGAAGAGGCGGGCGGCCGCGCAGCGGGCGGCGGCGCAGAAACGCAAGGACAGCGGCGGGCGCGGCGGGCGGGGCGGCGGGCGCGGCGGGCGCGGCCGCGGCAGCGGCAGGGGCGGGCGGGGCGGGCGGGGCGGCAAGCGCGGCAGGCACAACTGAGGCGCCGGCGCGGGTTTGACGCAGCCCGCATGCGCCCCTCAGGATTCGCCCGCCTGTTTTTGATGCACTAGCTGAGCCTGCCTGCCTGCCTGCCTAGAAAAGTACTATAGTTGCTTTTTTCTCCCCTCACTCGTTCTCCCTCCTCCTGCTCACTGCTGTTTCCATGCTTTGTGCAGCTTCTGGATTCTTTTGCAACGCCCTGCCCACTAATGAAAACCAAATGTAACAATGGGTGGACATCAGGCTGCCAGCAACAGGGCTGCCCAGCAGAGCGACAGCCGTGCATCGGAAGTTTGGTGAAGTCTTTTGCTGCTTCTGTGCCAATCATCCCAGTTCCTCAGCGCCGCTGCCTGGCCCAATCACATCCACCCGCACCTTCACGCCTGCAGGGCATGATGCTGCGGGGCGGGTTCAAAAAGCGTGGGGGCCACCTGTGGTTGGCCCACTCACCGCTGGGAAATCAATGCCCATGCCAAAGGCCTGAATAGCACTATCACCCACCCGACTCGCATGCGCCAGGCACCGGCGACGTGATCCAGTACGTTCTGGGGTCGCTTGGCGGAATCCAGAACCACCCATGGTTGCTGTCCGTCACCGGGTGTAGCTCCTGGTAGGTCTCATTGGTGGGGGCATTAAAAGTGTCTGCACCGGCACTTTAAGAAGCAGTTGTGGGCAGCGAGGGGGGCTCGGGTTGGAGAGGGGTACAGCCACCCACCACACGCACGCACCTGGACACTGCTCCGAGGGTATCAAGAAGACTCCCTGCGGCTGCCTCCATCTAAACATCACGCCGCCGAATCCCGTGGCGCAGATCGGGATGATGCCACCACGCGGCAGCCGCACCCCCGGGTCACCCCAGTAGATGAGGTCCCACCCGCCGCTGCCGAATTGATAGCAGTTGCCATCTGCAGGGGAGGGAGGAGGGAGCAGGGAGTGCTCAGAGAGAAGAAGGGAGTGCTGGCGGGAGTAGCAATGCTGCGTCTGCAGCAAACAAGGAGGCCGGCCAGGGGAGGAAGGAGCAGAGAGAAGGGTCGTCTCAGTGGCGGCAGCGGCGGTCTGGCGGGGGCGGCACCGCTGGCACGCTGTTTCTCACTCCCGCGCGCTGCCCGCGCTTTCACAAGCCTCGGTGCACGTCAGTGCTCACCATTGTTCCCCTGGGCGCCCCTGGGTTGAAGGGCTGCGAAGACCGCGAGCAGGGCTGCCAAGGCGTGCACGCCCATCAGCCTAGCGTGTCGCTGGAGTAAGCCCTTGCACGATGCTGGAGAGGGCCAAGGATTCCTCATCAGGCTGCCTGAGAATTGCGCGCTCCACGTCGGCATTCAGTTGGAAATAGCCCTCCCGGTCCTCCTGCCTCTGCATTTGAGCGTGGCAGTCCTGCACCAGCCTCGCACCGACCTCCGAGCCTCTCTCTGATCATTCGAACTGGCTTTGCGACAGACACAGACGCCTGGGGTGGAATAGTGGCGCTCAGAAGCACCTCATCGGGCACCCAATCCGTTGAGGCCCGTCACAGACGCGCAGCCGGCCAACGCGCAATGCCGCGCCGTCCTGGCTGCCAACTCCTGGTGTCCTAGCAGCGCGTGGAAGCTCCTTGCTGCGCTCAAAGGGCGGCATGGCGGCTTTCATACAGCTGGTGGCCGCCGCGGGGCAGCGCCTGCTGCTGCAGGCCGCCCCGGCACCCGCCCCTGAGGAGGCGGCAGCGCCCGCGTCTGCCGCCGCCACAAACGACACCGGTGGCTACGATGTGCGCTGCCTGCCCGTCTGGCTCCCCGCATGCCAACTGTTGTTCCCCGTGCGGCATGCTGCATGCCAGCATAGCGCTTGCCGCCACGTCCACCCCACCTGCCTGCCGCCGCCGCCGCTGCAGGTCAGCTTCAGCACATCGTCGTGCATGAACACCACCAGCCCAATCTGCTACTCCACAGCCATCAGCGGAGAGAACCTGATCACAGGGTGGGTGGGTGCAGAAGGCCGCACACAGTTAGGCGCTCAAGTGCTGGTGGTGCTTGAGCAGCGGGCACTCCCGCAAGGAGTTGGCCCTGCCTTGCGGCCCGTCACGCCACCGCTGCTGCTGCCGCCGCCGCCGCTGCCGCCTGCAGGATGTGGGTGAACCTGATCCTGGGGTGCCTCTGCTACCTGGGATTTGTGCTGTTCCGCTCCATGCGCGGCTTTGAGTTCTACCACGCACGCCTGGTGAGGCCTTGGATGGATGAGGGTCTTGTGTCGTGCAGGGGCGTGATCACCGCATGCGTTTGTCAAGCATCACAATATGTGGCAATGCTGCGACAGGTTGCTGCCAACGCCCGCACGTGACGCCCACACCCTGCTTGCCCCCGTGCCGTGGCGCAGCTGCTGCCCACGGTGTCGCGCAAGCCGCCGCAGCTGGCCCTGCACGGCCACCAGCGGCTGTGGGGCTGGCTGCTGCCGGTGTTCGGGGTGACGGACGAGGAGCTGGTGCACAGCTCGGGGCTGGACGCCCTGATTGCGGTGAGTGGCGGCGGCGGCGGCGGCGTGGGTGTGTGCATGTGTGTTGTTGGGCTGCCGCCAGCACGGCGCTCCTTTTTCTCGTGGCACGCCAGCTGGAGGCGTGTGCTTGCTTACCCGCCGATGATCTTGTGCCCCCCTCGCCTTGCCCTGGCGCCGCCTGCCCTGCGCAGGTGCGCATCATCAGCTTTGGGGTCACCCTCTTCCTCCCCATGACCATCCTGGGCACCGCGGTGCTGCTGCCCGTCAACTACACCTCGGGTGGGCAGCCCGGCCTGGCCTGGCCTGGCCTGGCGGCGGTGGAGCTTGTGGGCTGGCGCTCTGCACATGGTGCTGCCTGGCGTGCTGCTGCCACTGCAGACTGTCACTGGTGGTGCTGCTGCTGCAGCTGCCTGCTGCTGTTGCTCACCCTACTCACCCTGTGCCCCTGTACCCTGCTTTTGCCCGCGAGCAGATTACTACACGCAGTATGCGCAGGAGGAGGGCATGGATGAGTACACCTCGGTCTTCATGCGCATGACCATCTCCAACATACGCCAGCGCTCGCCCCTGCTCTGGTGCGGCGGACGGGCGTGGGCGGGGCAGGGCTCCCTCTGCCGCATGCATGAACCAGTTGCTGCCTGCAACTTGCGGCACGGCACTGCCGCCGGTGGAGGTGCTGGTTGCGCGCGCACATGCGTTGCGAGCTGCTGCGTGTTGATCCCTCATGTGCCTGCCTGCCTGCCTGCCTGCCTGCCTGCCTCAGGATCCACTTCACCTTTGTCTACCTCAACGTGTTCTGGGCCTCCTGGCTGATCATCGAATACTACAAGGCAAGGAGGGGGGCGCGCTCCAGCAGGCAGCCCGCCCCTGTGCAGCTAGCGTGCAGCATGTGTGTGTCCCTGTCTCTGGCGCAGCTAGCGTGCAGCATGCGGGTGTCCCTGTCTCTGGAGCGTAGCTGCAACAAGGAGAGCGGGGAGGAGTTGAGTGACACACACTTGCCTGGCGGCCTCCCCTTGCTGTCGCTGCCTGCAAGTGCCAGCCTGCAAGTTGACAGCAGCCTCCTGCCCACCCCCACCCCACCGCCGCTGGGTTGTGCAGGAGTACATCGCACTGCGCCAGACATACCTGGTGCGGTGCACAGCCGTGCCCGGCGACGACCGCCCGACTGGCGGCGCCTCCGCCACCCCGCTCCTGACGCCGTCGATGGCGCCCAGCCGCAGCCCCATGAAGCACGGGCTGGCGGTGGCGCACAGCCCCACGCGGCGCGGCAGCGGCGGGGCCGCCGCCGCCGCGCTGGGCCTGCTCAAGTCTGCCAGCTCCGGCACGCTGGGCAGGACGGTCAACCGGCTGAAGCTGCCGCGGCGCAACGCGTCGCGTGCGGGTGAGAGCCGTGAGGGCCGCCGCTGCCGCCCGCCTGCCTGCCTGCCTGGCCCTGGAACCATCCCCCAATGCCTGCCGGTCTGCGCTCCATTCTCCCGCCGCTAAGCGCCTTGCCTGCTGCTGCCGACTGCTCCACTTCATTGCTGCGCCGCAGCCGACGAGTTTGGAGAGTTTGCCTTCCGGCCCAGCCGCTTCGCCACGCCCAGCAGCAGCCCGCCCAACGGCAGCCCCTCGTACGCCGACCGCGGCGCACCGGCCGACGTGGTGGCTGGCGGCGGCATCTTCACGTACGCCGGGCCCTCGCGCTTCAGCCACCAGCGCAGCGGCAGCAGCCCCAGCGCGGTGGCAGCGGCCGGTGGGCTGGTGGCGTCCGACGGCAGCGGCACCGCCGCGCGGGGGCTGGCGGCGGCGCTGGCGGCGCTCCCCGGCGGCAGCCCCATGCGCCGGGGCAGCAGCACGGGGATCGAGCTGTCTGATGCCGCAGCGTTTGGCTCTGGCATGGTGACAGCCGGTCCAGAGCTGGGCCCGGATGCCAGCGGCGCAAGCACGCCGGCGTCAGAGGCAGGCGGCGGCCGCGTGCAGCGGCCGCTGTTGTATCAGCAGGCCCTGCGCAGCAGCGACCGGCTGCCGGCAGACTCGCCAGACCAGCGTCCGCCGCGGCCTGAGCAGTACAGAGGCAGCCTGCCACCGTTGCCACCTGCGGTCGCTGTGGCGGCCCCTGAGCAGCCTGCCGCGGAGGGGGTGCACCAGCAGCCCCAGCAGGGGGGGGGGGCCGCCGACACTGAGCCCACCTTTTCGCTGTCGTTCAGCCGCGGCTCGGGGCTGGCCGACATTGGCAGCATCAGCCTGAACGGCAGCGGCAGCCAGAGCGACGATTGCGCCGACACGGCGGCGTCCCAGCATGGCGCCGGCGCCGGCGCCGCGGCCGTGCAGACGCCCAACGGCGCGTCGCCTGCCGAGCCGGCGGCGGCAGCGCCGAGCGTGGAGCCCAGCGGCAGCTCCAGCCGCACGCTGCTGGCGCTGGGGCAGCAGGCCGACAGCGCGGCGGCACAGCCCGGCGACTCCTCGCCGCCGCCCTCGGGCGCCATGACCCGCAGCGGGGGCTCCGCCGCCGCGCTGCTGCCGCTGGTGCAGGGCGGCGAGGGCGGCAGCAGCAGCAGCCCCACCTCCGACACGCTGCCGGTGCGCCCCCGCCACGCCCCCACCAGCAGCGTGGAGGTGGCGGCGGCGCTGGGCTATGACCAGGCGCCGCCCAACGCCGAGGAGATCTACGCAGCCATCCTGAGCAGGAGCAGGGCGGCGGGCGGCGGCGGCGGCGGCGGCCTGGCCGCCGTGTACGGCGGCAAGGCGGAGCGGCAAGGCGGCGGCGAGGGGGAGGGCAGCGAGGGCATCGCCACGCGCTGGTGGACGACGTACCAGCGTGAGCGGCTGGCTGGGCCGGCCCGTGCATTCACGTCCGCACGTGTGCTGCTGCGTGCATTGCGAATTGTGCTTCATGTGGCGGCGAGTTGTGGCCGTTGCCCGCTCCGTGGGCGGGCTGCCCCGACCTGCCCGATTTCCTTGCTGCTGGCGCCGTGCACCTTGTGTACGGCACCGCACCGCACCCGTGCCGGCTCGCTGCCCCGGGTTGCTGCTGGTTCCTGCGCGTGCCCTGCCCTCCCACCACCGCGCCGCCGCCGCCGCCCTCTGCAGCCGCCGA
This sequence comes from Chlorella variabilis, assembly GCF_000147415.1. NCBI lineage: Eukaryota > Viridiplantae > Chlorophyta > Trebouxiophyceae > Chlorellales > Chlorellaceae > Chlorella > Chlorella variabilis. The sequence goes on along the minus strand of NW_005435075.1, from coordinate 821,702 downwards.
CGCCGACGGCGTGCCGCACGTGCTGCACCTCAACCAGAGCATCACCTTCAAGGGCGCGGTGCGGCTGGCGGCGCCGGGCGGCGGCGCCGGCGGCGGCCGCAGCGGCAAGGAGCTGGCCGTCAACGCCAGCCTCTTCACCTGCCTGGTCATGGACATGCCGCTGGAGAAGCTGAAGCTGCGGTAAGCCGGCCTGGCGGTGTGCATTTGCGTGTGTGGTGGTGGTGGTGATGTATGGGTGTGTGGGCTGGACAGGTGTGAGTTGGGGGCTTGTTGAGGGACGGGGAGGGGCAGGGGTTGGATGGCGAGGACACGCCGGCAGGTTGGCTGTAAGGGGTGGCAGCGTCGCAGCCAGCAGCAGTGGCCAAGGCTTTGCCCCCTGCCAGCTCTCCGCTGGCTTCTGCTTCTGGCTGACCTTGCCTTCCCGTTGTCCGCCCTCCCCATGCCCTGCCCGCCAGGCGCCTGGGCGTGTTCCCCACCTTGCGGCGCTGCCTGGGGCTGCAGCCCGCGCGCTCGCTGACCCGCACCAGCACCCTGGGCAGCCTGACGGCGGGCGGCAGCGGCACGCCCACCAGCGCGCGTAGCCAGGAGGACATCACAGCTGTGCTGGACGAGCTGGAGAGGGGGCAGCAGGCAGACAGCGGCCGGTGAGCGTGGGAAGCAAGCGTGGGGTGTGAGCCAAGCCGGCGCGATGGCAGCAGGGGGCAGGGCCGCCTCGAGTCGTCTAGTGGCTGCAGTGGTGGGTGGCGCACCCTCCCCTTGAGCGTGTCGATGTTGCTGTATGCAGTGATGCTGTGGAGGCGCACGCCACGGGGATCAAGGGCGTGCTGGCGCGGGTGGCGTCGGTGTGGCAGAACCGCAGCAGGTGGGCGGCGTGCATGCGCCGCATGCCGACACCGCCGCTCCGACGCACGCAACCGGAGGCACTGCATGCATGCATGCATTGCACTGCTGCGCCGGCACCGCTTCAGCGTGCTGGGCTGATGGGATGCATGAAGCCGGGATGGGATGCTTGCGCCGCAGGCTGGGCGAGTGGCGGCGCGATGTGCGGTACGCGATGTACAACAAGCGCGTGCGCATCGCCACCGAGATGTTCAGCGAGCTGTTTGGCGCAGACTTCGACTCCATCATCCCCATCTACCCCACGGGTGGGCTGCAGGGGCGGGGCACGCGGCTTGGGTGTGGGGTGGCATGTCTCCTGGCAGGGCGGGCCTGCTGGTAGCTTGTTGGCCTGTTGGGCAGCAGATTGACGTTTGCTGCCTTGATGCCTTTTGCCCTCCTCACCCTCCAACCCCCAACCGCGCATGCACCTCACATGCCTACCAACCACACCCCACCCGCCGCCGCCCTGCTCCAGCGTCTGTGGACAAGCTGGCCCACAAATGGGACTCCAAGGTGGCGGTGCTGGAGCGGCTGCAGCTGGCGCTGCGCGACGAGCCGCGCCACCACGCCAAGCGCTGCGCCAAGCTGAAGCAGCGCATCATGGTGCTGCAGCGGGAGGTGGCGCTGCTGCAGGCAAGCGCGTGCGGGGGTGTGCTGGCGCCCCTGCCGTTGCTAGTTCTGCCACCAGGGAGCCGACTCTGCTGGTAGTAATTTACTGGCATGCAAGCACGAGAAAGGCCTGCCCAGGGAAGAAGGGCTGGTGCGCGCAGCTGATCGAGTCTTGGCCCTGCGCTGCTCCACGTGCAGGGCGACATTGCGGCGGAGCGGGATGCCGTCCTCTCAGACCTCCCCTCCACCTGCTTCTTCGCCACCTTCAAGAGCCAGCAGGCCGCGGCCATCGCCTCGCAGGTGGGTGACTGGCGCGGCAGCCTGTGCTCGGCAGTACCTGCCAGGCGGGCACAGACACACATCGTTCGGGCACACCCAAGAGGCCCCTGCCATGCACTGCCAAGGCGCGTTGAACACTGACGCCATCGCCATTCCACGCCCCTGGTGCCCCCTGCAGACCAACCTGAACCCCATCATGCAGCGCCTGTTCAGCGTGCACCCTGCGCCGCGCCCCGACGACGTCAACTGGCCCGCCCTGCAGCGCAGCTGGTGGCAGCGCACGGTGCGCGGGCAGCCCGCCGCTGCGCGCGCGCCTTTGCTCGGCTTTCGCCACGCCTGCCTGCTCCGCCTGCTCCTCGCGACCGCGCTGCTGCCCCAGCCTCAACGCCGCACGCCCGTGCTGCCCTGCCCCATCCGTCCCCCATCCTCGCCCCCTGCCCCACAGATGCGCCCGCTGTACGCGCTGCCCATCATCCTATTCTTCATGCTGCTGCCCATCGGCATGTTCACCGGCGCTTTTGCCCAGCTGACGGTGGCGCTGTGCGGCAACCCCAACGACCCCGCCTCCCGCTCCGGCAGCTGGTACTGCAGGTGATGGAAGCTGGCGGTGATGGCACTGCCGTGGGGGGGCATGGGCTGGCTGTTGTGTGTGGTATTGGGGGGAAGGGAGGCGCCTGGGCCTCGCCTTCCGATGGCCTGCCTCAGCACTGCCGCTGCGACGCATGCATTCACCCTGTTCCCGCCCTGTTCCCGCCTCCAGCGACGACCCGTGGGCCACCTTCATGCGCAACGCCCTCACCTCCCTGGCCCCCTCCATCGTGCTCTCCATCTACAACATGTGAGCCAGCGCCAGCCAGCTGGGCAGCAGCGCCAGCTTGGCGCTCGCTAGGCGCCGCCACCCCACGCGCCGTGGCCCTCACTGCTCACATCGTGCGGCCTCCGTTCCCGCTCCCGCCTCGCTGTGCGCTGTGCCCGCGCTGCACATCGCACTGCACCGCAACCGTACCGCACCGTGCCGCACCGTACCTCCTGCAGGGTCTTCCTCCCCGTCATGGTCTACTACGCGGCCCAGATGGAGGGCCAGCACGTGAGCCTGTCGGCGCTGGACCGCCGCTGCGCCGACCTCTTCTTCTACTGGGACGTCTTCAACGTCTTCCTGGGAGCCCTGTTTGGAGGCACGGTGCTGGCGGAGCTCAAGACCTTCCTGCAAGACCCCTCCTACATCTGGTGCGCCGCCCTGGAGCGCCGCATGCAGTGCAGTCAGCGCTGCCGCGGCGTTTGCGGCACGTTCCTGACCCGCCCAGCGCCCCCTCTTGCCCTCCTGCCAGGTCTGCGCTGGGCAGCGCCATCCCCGCCGCATCCAACTTCTTCATGTGAGCGCCTGGCCGGCTGGGGCTTGCCTGGCACAGAGCAGCGCGCAGCTGCAGCTCTGGCCCCTCCAACCGCTCAGCTGAAGGACCATGGGCCCTTTCTGTGCCGTCCCTGACCCTGTGCCCTCCGTCCCTTCCCTCCTGTCCTGTTGTCGGTACTGCAGCAATTACGTGATGTACCGCGCCCTGGTCATGTCCGCCTTCCGCCTGCTGTACCCGCACCAGGCCATCATGCCCGCCATCCTCAAATGGCTCCGCATCCTGTCACGTCAGTCGCCGCCTGACACAGCGCTGGCAACGAGCTTTTCGGCTTGTTTGGTTGGTCAAGGCCCGCTGGCCCCTGCTGGACTCCTGGAGCTGACCGTCGCTATGCCTGCGGTGCCTTGCTACCCTCTGTCCTGCAGGGGCCAAGACCCCACGGGACAAACTGATGGAGGTGCCGCCACGCAACTGCCGCTACGGCCGCGACATTGGCATCCCGGTGAGGCGCCTCCCGCGCGCGTGGGCTGCCAGGCTGCCGCCGGCCCTGGCGAGCATGCCCGCGGTGGGCCCGCTCGACCGCCGTGTGGTGTGTACCGCGCCACCACGGTTGGTGGTGCGCCAACCCTGTGTGTGTGTGTGTGTGTGTGTGTGTGTGTGTCACACCTGGCCTGCAGGTCCTCATGAACTTTGTCATGGTCTGCTCCATGTGCATCACCAGCCCCCTCATCCTGCCCTTCGGCCTGCTCTACTTTGTGGGCCTGTGGGCGGTGTGGCGGTACCAGGCCCTGTACGTCTACCAGCGCCAGTACGAGAGCGGCGGCCAGGTGCGGGCTGCACGCTCCAGCAGGCGCCTGCGCTTGCCCCCACGCGCGTGCCGCGCTTGCTTGCGGGCGTGGTGGGCTGAGCTGACCTGCCGACATCTGATCACATTTTTCCTTCCACCTCCTGCGCAGTTTTGGCCGCTGGTGGCGCACAAGGTGGTGGGCTGCCAGTTCATCATGGTCGTGTTCACGGCCTGCGTGCTGCTGTTCAAGGTGCGGGGCAGCGCCTGGGCGGGCTGCTGCGGTGCGCTCGCATGGGACGCAGGCCAGCGCTGGTGGCCAGCCCCCGGCCTGCTGCCGACGAGCCGCGGCTGCCTGCTGCGTGCAGGGCGGCTACACCCAGGCGGCCCTGCTGTTCATCACCCTGCCCATCTACCTGCTGCGCTTTGACAAGTGAGCGCCTGGGCGCTTTGCGTGTGCACCACGCCTGAACAACCGGCAGTGCCATGTGCGTCTGATCCTGTCCTACCTGCTCACCCGCTCTCATCCCTGTCCCCTGCCGCAGCTACCTGACCAAGCGGTACGATGATCTGGTGCGGCAGGTACCGCTGATGGCGGTACACTCGGCGGGACGCAGCACCGTGCCTTCAGACATCTACACGCCGCCGCCGCTGCGCCCCGGCGGCCAGGGCTGGCACCCCGAGTGGTGAGTGGGTTGAGGGGTGGCGTGGTGCGGGCCAGGCATGAGCACGGGAGGAGGGGGCCGGGGGCAAGGATTCTACCATTTGCCGGCCATGCGAACAGTGCTGTTGCTTGTCTGCCTGTTGCAGGGGCAAAGTGTGGCAGCACTGGGGCATTGGCCGCTACACGATATAGCCGCACAAAGTGAAGATCGGCTCCCGTGCCAGCAGCTGCGCCCCGGCACGAATGTGAATGCCATTTTTTCGAGATACTGCCTGCTGATACTGTGTGCCGGGAAATTCCTCCGGCAGAGAGCGCAAGCTGGACATAACGTTCCATCTTCTTTCCTGCATTCTTCCCTCTTTCTACATGTTGCCAGCGTTGCCCCTCCCCCCCCCCCCCCCTCTCTTCCCCGACTTGGTCTCTGTACTGTGCTCATGACTCGGCTCGGACCTGTGTTTGCTCCCAGGCAGCTCAGCTCTCATTTCATCTACTCCCCTCCCATTTTTCTTGCAAGGCCAGGCTGCACAGATTGAAGCTGGGTGGTGGCTGGATAGGTCGAGGAGGCACTCCCAAAACTCATGAAAAAAACACACGCAGTGGCGGTGGTACTCAGGGATTCGGCCAGCCCAGCGCTGCAACCACCTTCTCTGCCGCAGATGGGCCAACCACCACTCTGGAGGCCGGCAGCGGCAGACCAGCAATGACCGCCTGCACCTGCGTCGCATCCCTGCACACAGGAGGTAGATCATGCAGCAGCAAAGATCACGGGTGGCGCGGCAGCGACCTCTTCTTGTAATAAGGACACGGCGCTGCCTGGCTGCACCCCGCGCTCACCTCTCCGCCGCCTCCAGCAGCCCCTGAAGGCTACCAAACTGCACCGCTGTTGCGTATGCCGCCTCGGCGCTCACGCCGGGTATCGCCAGCTGCGCACGCATGAGCGCCGCCTGGGAGCCGTCACGGGGGATACCGTACTTGGTTAGAAGCGCTTCCAACCGCTGCCGCTTGTCCTGGGCGAGCGCTGAGTCCGGCAGCACAGAGAGGTAGCTGTGTGTGCCCTGCAGTGCACGGTGAACATGCCATCACACCGGGAGACAGACACAGGTGTGCTTCCCAGACACAGGTGCGCTAGAATAGCTCCGCATTGCCACCAGCAGACAGTGTCATCTGCGGCTTACCGTGGACTTGTAGCCCTCCTCTGCCACCGCCCGCGTGACACGCCATACATGCTGCGCTGCCTCATCCACGCTGGTGGCATTGCAAACGGCCACATCAGGCCGCCACACCGCCAAATCCGCCACCACTTGCCACAGCCGCTCCCGCATGCCCTCCGCAGCTGCCATGCTGCGGCTGCTGCTGCCTGCAGCGTCTGCTGCCGCGGGCACACATTTGCTGATGGCATCCCAAGTGAGGAAGTGCAGGCGATATCCCGGGTGCGCTGCCTCGGCAGCGTGCATCAGGGTGCTGAGGCCGTCGGCATCGAAAGCCCTCACAAACTCTTGTGGCTGCAGTAACTCGAGAGCAGATGAATTGCCATGATGAGTCGCTGAGTCATTGTGGCAGTGAAATGATTGGCGATTCGTTCAGCATTCACTGCCAGAGAGGTTTGACAGGCAGCCAAACGCACCGTGAGACACAACATGATGTGCCGAGCAGGAACACCGCCGACCCGCCACTTGACTTCTCGCCCATCATGTCCAGCTGCCAGCTGGCCTTCAGAGGCTGCCAAACGGATGGCGGGGCACCTGAGGGTGCCGTCCTTGGCCCTTTGCTCGAGTACTTGCGGTCGCTGCTCGCAGAGGGCTGTGCAGGGAAACCCGGCGCCGGCGCCCGGCGTGTCAGGACGCTGCAAAGCCCCAGCCATGGCAGCGGCCCTTTGTTCACTGGTGCATGACCTTCCTGCACTCACTCTGCACTTTCTGGCCCAGCTTGGTGCGGCCGTGCAGCAGGGAGGGACCCAACACCACCACGACGTCGAGCGGGCGAGTCATCCCAAGGCGTGCGACGCGACACCTCTGCAGCCTGTTTTGAGTAAGGAAATTCCGGTGCAAGCCCTTTCAGAGATAATGCGCGTGGCCACGGTGGCAAACTGCTGGCTAGGCAGCCTCATGAGCCTCTCTCCGCTTCATGGCACGCCCCCAATGTCTGTCGATCGCCGCACCTGTTATTCCTAGCGTCCACTGGAGCTGATCTGACATGCCAAGTCCTACTTACAGACCGCGGCGTGGGAGTGTGCCCTACGCCAGCCTTCTGGCTCTGTATCAGGTGGGCATGGAAGAAAAGAGGAGCGCCCCATGCGACACTGCCGGGAAACAGTGGTTGCCAGCGGCAGTTGCGGCACCCGCTCGCGTGCCGGCATACCGGCGGCGAGGTTTGACCTGCTGTGTCATTCGATTTGCTGCAGGCGGGAGCATGCCCTTCTGGCAGACGGGGGGGGCTGAAGAAAGATGCACTGGCGGCCCTTGTGGAGGAGCAGGGGCGGGCCAACCTGTCGCCAGGAGACCGCAGTAAGGCCGCAGGCGCACGTTGCGTTTCATTAGTCGACACCTGTTTGCGCGGTTTCAGCGCAGAAGATCCGAAGAACACCTCACAAGCTCAGCCACACACGCAAATCTTGCACTTTTGGCATGCCGCAGGCAAGACCATACGGGTGAACGGCAACCAACGCGTGGCGCCGACGGCCATGGACTTTGCCATGAGAGACCTAAACAAACACAAGGATGCGCTGGTGAAGTTCAGCGGCAGGAAGTGGGCCCTGCTGGAAGCGGTGAGCTGGTAGGCGGGGCGGTCATTGTACGGGCGTGGCAGCACTGAGGCGAAGCAATTGCTGCCCGCGCCATTTTCTTCATCGTGAATGTACCCTGGCAGCACGACTTGCTACATGATGCTCCAGCCTGACGCTGGCTGCCACACTTGGCTACCACACCTCCTTGCCTCCAGGGCGAAGCGGTTGCGAGGCGGATCTGCCTGGCCGAAGGCATTCCTCTGCCAGCATTCGATGCGCACCACGAGCAAGCAGAGCAGCAGGCCCCGCAGCAGCACCAGGCGCAGCAGCAACAGCAGCAGCAGCAGCAGCAGCAGCAGGAGCAGGTGGCAGCGTCACAACGTAGAACACCCAGCGCCGCCCGGGAACCTCGGCGTAGAGCCGTGGCAAGCCCTGGCACGCGCAGCGGCGGCCAAGGGGCGCACCCCACCAGGCCCGCAGCCGCAGCAGCAGGCTTGGCAGCTCTGAGCAGGCAGCAGGAGTTTGAGCAGGCGCGGCAACAGCAGCAGGCCCGACAGGAAGGCGGTTACAGCACGCCACATGGCGCCGCTGCGAGGCCTCCTGACCAGCCCTACCGCTCTGCTGGTTCCAAGCGCAGCGCCCCGGAGGCAGAGGAGGTGGTTGACTTGGTGGGACCAGGCTTTGGGGCTGCCGCCGCTGCTGCCACCGGGCCGCGAAGACGGCACCGCTCTGGAGCAGCCCTTGGCAGTGCAGGCGCAGCCGCGGGTGGTGGCGCTGAAGCAACAGAGCCTGTGATTGATCTTTTGGACTCAGATGACGAGGAGGACAGTGGCGCCGCCGCTGCCCGTCGCCGTGGGCTGCAAAGACCCACAAGCCAGCTCTATGAGCAGCAGCAGCAGCAGATGCAGCATGAGGAGGAGCATCAACAGTGGCAGCTGGAGGCTGTGCAGCGGCAGCAGCGTCAGGAGGAGACGTTAGCAAGGAACCTGGCTGCTGCCTTTGGACTCCCCGTCGATGAGGCAGCCGCAGTCTTGGCTCAGCACAGAGGCGACCAAGATGCAGCAACTGATTTTATCCTCACTGGCATGGGTGCTTGCCAGGCTCTGCAGGCAGCATCGGTCGGCGTGCCTCGGTCACGCGGCAGGCAGGCCGTTGAACGTCCCGCTATGCCGCCAGCACTTGCTGCTGAAGCAAGACGCCCACCAGCAGGAGCGGCAGCAGCTGCGGGCACGGCTGAAGCTGGCAGGGTGCAGCAGCAGCAGCAACACCAGCCGCCGCCGGCAGGAGTGCTGAGCGGCGGGGCATTCGATCCTGGAGCAGCCTGGCCGGTGCAGCAGCAGCAGCGGCTGGATCTCCCTCCGCTTCTTTCTGGCCAGACCTTTGTCGAGGCGTACGAGTTGGTGCTGCTGGTGGACAACCGTGAGCGGCAGGGGGCACAGCAAGGGCTGGGCCAGCTGCTGGCATCGCTGCGGGAGCGGGGCGTGGCCGCCGAGGCACGCCACCTGCCGGTTGGGGATGCGCTCTGGGTGGCACGCGCCAGGTGTGTGGCCGGCTGCACCGCAGCGGGTTGGGTGGTAGTGTCCTCCCTGTACGAATGCACACACACGTCCAGCACAACCGCACGATAGCACTCACTCACCCCACCCGTCTTGCCCGTTCGCTGACTGCAGGCGCTGCACCCCAGCCGCCGCCGCCGCTGCTGCCGCCGCGAGTGGTGTGGCGGAGGGCGAGGAGTGGGTGTGCGGGTACGTGCTGGAGCGCAAGAGCAGCGCAGACCTGCTGACCAGCATCAGTGATGGTCGCTACCTGTCGCAGAAGTGGCGCATGCTGCACTGCGGCCTGCCGCACCGGCTGTACCTGGTGGAGCTGGAGGGTGACTACAGCCTGAGACCCAGCAACAAGCAGGTGAGGGGTGTGCATGCTGCTGTCTGCTGTGGGTGGCTGGGTGCAGGGCAATTTTGTGCGGCCGGACGGGACGATTCCATTCTCCTACACCTGAATGGATGTTGAGCCTGCCTGCCCCGTCCCGTCTGTCTCTCATGCCACGGTGCAGGCGGTGCAAACCGCCCGCACCACGACCCAGGTGGTGGATGGCTTCACCGTTCTGTACAGCAGGAGTGAGCATGCCTTGCTTCCTGCCCCTGACATGCTGGTCGGTGGGCGTCCGTGGACCGTGGGACTCCCTGAGCCACCCCAACTGCTTCCCCAGCCTCAACTGACAGCAATTCACTGATTGGGTCAATATTTATGCATGTTGTGCTGTGCTGTGCTGTGCCGTGCTGTGCTGTGCTGTGTTGCAGCCTACAGCGACGAGCGCTTCAGGCCCAACACCCTGGACTGGCTCACCAACCTGACACGCAGCATTGCAACAAGATACGCCCATGAGGCCCGGTTGGCACGAGGCGCGTGGCAGCGGCACAGCGGCGGCTGGAGGGTGGTGCGCATGCGCTGTTGCTGCAGTGGGCGCCAACCTAGGTGGTGCGACCGCCGCTGTACCTTCTGCCGTGCCTTCCGCGTGCAGGTGTGTGTGGCAGCAGCAGCGGCGGCCTGCCTGCTCGCCCCATGACTTATTCCGAGCTGGGCGAGGGAGTGAAGCAGGAAGAGGAGCAGGCGCTGAGCGGCAGCGCCCAGTGGCAGCTGATCCTCATGTCCACCCCAGGTGGGGCCGTGTTAGCCCCTGCAACCTGTACGCCGGCCCAATTGCATGGGTGCCATGATGCTGCTGGGATCTTCGATGCCGCTGGTGGGATTGACAAGTGGAAGGCACCATCCGCATCTCTGCCCTGCAGGCGTGGCTCTGAGTGCTGCCGAGGCCATCTCCCAGCGTTACGCTACCCCTGCCGCCCTGCTGTGCACGGCGCGACAGGCAGGGCGTGCCGGCCTGGCTGCACAGCTGGCCACGCTGCGTTGCTCTCGGGGAGGTGGTACCGTCATTTCCGAGGCCGCCGCCAGCATCCTGCTGCAGCAGCTGTTCCCCGGCCAGCAGGAGCCCCAGCCCCTGCGGCAGCAGCAGCAGCAGCAACATCACCAAGTGGAGGTTCTGGAGATTAGCGACAGCGACTGACCGACAGAAACTAGGCGGCGGGACGGGGGATGCGCGCCGCCACCGTCATGCCCGGCAACAGCTGTGGTCACCCCCCATGAATGCCTGCCTGTCAATGCATGCCATTGCAAACAAATACCAATGAAGGGGGAAGCAGCAGCAGATTGTTTGAGAGGAAGGGGGCAGCTGACGTGGCGTGCGCCTGGCGGCGGCAGCAAAGCAGCTTAAACCGGGGCAATTCGCATTCGCATCGGTCCTTCCAACCCCACTCGGCTTCATATCCAAGCCTCAACTTGGGCCATAGCGCTGGCCACCATCAACCCTGATCGGACCTGGCGCCCAGCCGCCCCAGGAGGCCCAGCCTTGATCGTGCGCGCCTGACACTGGGGCTGCCGGCATCAGCAACCTGCCTACGTTCTAGTGTACATCGGTCGCCGCGGACGCTCCACCGCCCACTGCCGAGGCGCTGCCCCCAGCCCCTGCCAAGATGATGCCGCTGGTGGAGGCCCCGTTCTGCGACGAAATGTATGCCACGTGTTTGGACAGGGTGGCCACCATCAAGGACGCTTCCGCGCCTGTCAAGGACCGCATCGAGGCCATTCAGCTCATGCATGGCGACGCGGGTGCGGCGGCAAACCGCGGCCTGCTACTGAGGCCCAGTGCATTGGACCCAGCACGCCCCCCCATGCCTCGCCCTTCACGATCCCGGCACAATGGTGCAGGGTGGGGCGACAATGGACGCGAGGCGATGCGGGCCGGTGCCATCGAGGCCCTGGTGAGGCGCACCAGCGGGTGCCAGGCTTGGTGCCACACCGAGTGGCTGCAGGCACAGCTGCGGCCTGGCGTGGCCACCTTACAGCCAGCCACCCCGCCTGCCTCTGCTGCCCTGCAGGTGGAGGTGGCCACGGATGGGTGGCCCCAAGGCGGCGACCTGGCCTCCTCCAGCTGCCCCTATGATGAGGTGATCGAGGTGGGCACAAGCACAGGGCAGGAAGAGGAGGAGGAGGAAGAGCAGGAGTATCGGTGCAGGCACAAGAGGAGCATGCGGCGCGTGGCCATCTGCTGCCTGACCGAGATGGGAAACTACCAGCCCCTGGCGCTGCGCATGGCGGCGGCGGGGCTGCTGGACAGGGGCCTGCCAGACATGATCCGAGACTCGCTGGCAAGGTGAGACGGGCGGGGAGGCGGGCAGGCAGGCACATGGACAGATGGCAGGCAGGCAGGCAGGCACCAGCTGGCTTGGCACGCTCTGCCCAACCTCGCTGACTGGGCCCTGCTGCCCGCCTGCTGCCGCCGTCTGCCCCCCGGGCAGGTATCGCTACGGCCAGTCTCTGCGCAGCATGGAGGAGAGTGCAGACCAGGTGCAGCACATCGCAGAGCGGCTGCTCAACCTGTGCGCCAGCCTGGTCGGCGCGCCGGGCAGCACAGACCAGCAGGTGAGCGCCCCGCCCATCCCAGGCCGCCGTGTGGTGCGGGCAACCCCCGTCCCTCAACCCCACGGCATCCGCCGCACCAGCCACGCTCGCTGCCTTGAGCGCAGGTCATGGCGCGGTGCGGCGACGTCATTCTGGAGGGCTACGACGCCTTTGCCCGTGTGGCAGCCGCCTCCGACCTGCACCCCGGCCAGGACGGCGCCCACCTGCGGCACGACCCCGAGTGGGCGGATGCCGGCTCCCAGGATGACTGTGGCCTCCGCATGCCCAACCCCCAGCCCGAGAACTTCCTCCGCTTCTGGGGCAACGGCCTGCGGTGGCTGGGCAGCCCCGCGGAACAGGCGAGGCAGGGGTGGGATGCCAGGCAGCAGCCACGCTGCCGGCATGGCTCCCTCCTGCTCCCTTCCTTGCCTCAAAGCTGCGTGACCGACCGCTTCGAGTCTGTCTGGTGGTGCAGGACCGACTGGTGGCCAAGGGGCTTGTGGGCAAGCTGCGGCAGACCGAGGCCTCGGGGGTGTCGTGCAAGAGCATGGTGCTGGCAGCGCTGGAGCCGACATGGGAGCGGTGAGGCTGGGCGGGCAGCAGGGCGACACCCGGCTGGTCCAGCAGGCAGCTGCATACGCAGGGGCGCCGGCCGTCAGCACACTGGCCGGCGCTGCTGCTGCGTGGTGCAGGTACAGCGCGCGGGAGGCCAAGAAGGCGGCCAGCGAGCTCAAGGAGGTGACCAAGGCGGGGAAGTCGGCCAGGCACCTGGGCAATGAGGCCTTCCAGTGAGCGGGCCGGCCCCCGGTGCCTGGCGCACAGATGGGATGGGCCACTGGCGGCCTCCTTGGATTGCCTCTGCTCATGTGGCCGCCCTGCCCCCATGGCACCGCGCGTTGGCTCCTGCAGGGCTGGTCAGTACGAGGAGGCTGTGGCGCAGTACGAGCAGGGCATCGCCGCCACCCCGCAGGACCCTCAGCTGTTTGGCAACATGTCGCTGGCGCTGCTGCGCCTGGAGCGATTCAAGGAGTGAGCTTGGGTGGCAGCTGGGGCATGGTTGCCTGTGCCTGCCTGTCGTCCTTGAGCAGTGCGTAGCGGGGAGGAGCATGGGGCGCTGTGCCAGCTGTGCAACAGCTCATGCCAAGCATGCTCGCCTGCGCAGGTCGCTGGAAGCGGCGCAGGCGGCCACGCGGTTTGACCCCACGCGCCCCAAGTTCTGGGCCCGCATGGGCGACGCGCACCGGGCGCTGGGCCAGCACGCCTGCGCGCTGCTGTGCTACGAGCAGGCCGCCAAGCTGGCGCCGCGGGACGAGGAAATCCAGCAGAGGTGCGGCGCTGTTGCCGCCGATGCTTCGACTGCGCCGGCCAGGATGGCACGGCCCCTCGCTCTGCGGTGTATCTGCGGGTGCTGCTCGTCCAGCGCACGTCAGACTGCCGCTGGCCCTGCGCCGCTGCTGGTGGTGCAGGAAGGATGCGGCCGAGGCGGCGGTGGAGCCCGCCGAGCAGCTGCGTGTGGCTGAGCTGCCGAGGCAGCAGCAGATCTACCAGGACGAGGCCTGGCTGCAGAGCCTGGCTGATCGGTCGCCCGACGAGCTGGCTGAAGTGATGGATGAGGAAGTGGAGTGAGTGAGCGGCGGGCAGCCCCTCTCACTGCTGCTGCCGCCGTCGCTGCTGCAGCGGATGGCTGCACACCGCCCATTGGTGGCGCCACCTCCTGCCCCGCCGCTGGCCTGCTTGTCGTGCCCAGGCAGGGCAGGATGCCCGTCACCTTGCTCCGTCATTCCGACAGGCGTCCCGTGCACGCCCCTCCGACCTGCCCCGTGCAGCAAAGCGACGCGCAAGCTGCTGGGGCTGGCCCCCGACGGCACAGAGGACTGGCGGCACACGCCCCGCGGCATGTTCCTGGACAAGATCGGGCCCCTGCTGGACCTGGCGGAGTCGGCGGCGACCGCGGGCAGCGCGCCCGCAGGCCTGGGCCAGTGGTGTGCGAGCTGGTCTGACATGCCTCCCATGCTGGACCAGAAGGGGCCGATGTTCATGATCAGGTAGCGGGCGGCTGTGGCTGCTCGCCCACCAGGCCAGGATCCTGCATCTTGCTGCCTGGAGATGCACAGGATGGGGCTTGCTGCTGTGGTGCTCTCATGGGGGCGGCAAGCCGCTTCGGCAACGCTTGCCGCCGCCTGCCTGCCTGCGTGGCATGTCTGACCTGCCCGCCCAGCGCCCGGCTGCCTCGTGCCCGCCCTGCAGCGTCATGTGCGACCACGAGCAGCGCATGAGCATGCTGCGCCAGGGCCGCCCCACCGCGCCCCTCATCGTGCAAGCGCTGAAGCTGGGCATGACGCACCCAGAGATGCCCGACAGTGAGCGGCGGCGGCAGCTTGATGTGTTTCCAGCAGCGCCAACGGCCGCGCGCGCTTGCCCATGCCGCGCTGTCGCCGCCAGGCCGCCTGCTGATGCTGCCCTCTCCTGGCTGGTGCTGATGCTCCCGGCGGCGTGCCCGCGTGTGCAGGCCGGCCGGAGCGGCCGCTCCGCGTTCTGGTGGCGCACAGGATGAAGGCTGAGTATGCGGCTGTGGAGGCGGAGATGCGGCGCCTGGGGGTGATGTGCCAATTGGAGACCAGGTGGGTGAGAGCGGGGAGGGTGGACAGGGTGGCTGGGCTGTCGAGCGTGGTTGCGTGTGGTGGAGTGGGAGAGTGATGGGGTGGTGTGCCACCGACTGGACCCTGTGCGCCCCCCGGGGTGTGCAGGGAAGAGGCGCTGGCGAGCGCGGCGGCGCACGGCACCAACGCCGACGGTTTCAACTTTGCCGACAAGGACGAGGCCTGAGGAGCCTGTCCAGCGGGCCAGCCTAGCAGCCGTTTTACAAGGCTGATGATCACACACAACCATTTCGCTACAGCAAGTGCACTGATAGGAACGTCAGAGATGATTGGCAAGTAGAATACAAAGGAATTGCAACATTAAGGCAGGCAGACTTCCAGTCAAAAGGTGCAAGCATTGTCGACCTGTTCCATGGCATCACGCATCGGGCCGACGGGCATCGGCCATTCAGGCCGACGGGTCAGAGAGTGCGGCCTCGCTCCAAGCGCTGGGGATCGGGTTGGGGCTCACTCGCCGCCGCCACCACCGTCTACACAAGGCGTAAATTAAAAGGAGAAAAGAGTGCCAGGCAGCTGTCAGGCGCATGAGGAGTGTTGCCACCATCCCTGCAGGCTTGCCCCGAGCTGCATCTGAGCGCTGCCGCGCGCATCGCCCCGAGGCACCACACAATGCGCTCCTGGCAGATCCGGCGGCAGCAAGCAGGGAGAAGCAGGCGGCGCGGGCAGCACACTCACCGCCGCCGCAGTCCCCGCCGCCGCAGTCTGGCGTCATCATGTCTGCGATGAGCAGGCCGCCCAGCAGGCCCGCGCCGCCGCCCAGCATGGCCGCACCGCCAGCGCCCATGCCCGGCCGCCTGCCGTACCGGCCCTGCTGCTGCTGTTGCGGGTAGTAGCCTGCATGCGTGGTGGCCAGGAAATCGGGTGAGTGGCAGGTGTCCCTGGGTTGAGTTAGTGGCAGGTGTCCCTGGGACGGCTGCCAGGCATGCTGACAGTCGAGTGTTGAGCGGTGCGCACCTTGCGGCGGCATGGCCCCCACAGGTGGGGGATAGCCGTAGGGCTGCTGCTGATAGCCTCCGGGCTGCTGATAAGCCCCAGGAGGGGGGTAGCCTCCTGGCTGCGGGTATGCTCCAGGGTAGGACTGAGCTGGTGCCATGTTGTACTCTGGGGGAGGGTAGCTGGGCTGGCTGTACGAGGGAGCCATGTAGCCACTGTGCCCGCCCGCAGGGTAGCCGTGTGCCGCGCCGGGGTACATGGCAGGAGCGGTGTTGTAGTGGCCCGGCTTGGGCTTGGACTGAGCGGGCGGGTAGCTGGATGGACCAGTGGCGGCATAGCCCTGTGGGCCGCCAGGATATGCAGAGTTGTGGTCGGGCGCCGTCGAGGGCGATGAGCAACAGCTGCCCTGCGGGCGGCAAGCGAGGCGGGGGCGGTTGGTCGGCAGCAGCACACTTGGGCGCGAGCAGTAGCAGCGGCGCCGGCGGTGCCAGACGCCGGCGGTGGCGGCAAGTGCAGGCGGGGCCCGTTGGGCGGCAGCATCGCAGCGGCATGGAGGCGGCAGACCGAGCGCAGCAATTCGCCGCGTTTGGGAGTTCCCTCCAGCAGCTTCCCGCGCATCGCCGCGTCGGCCTGCAGGCACTCTAAACCTCACACGAGCAACAGGCAGGCCTGGACGCCGCCTCACCATTGGGATGTGCTCGGGTAGAGTGCCCGCGCTAATAAAGCACCAGTTGAGGTTCCAAGTGCTGGATTGCTCGAAGCGTGTGGCCAAGCCGGTGGTCTACCGCAACCCTTTGTGGCAGGGATGTGGGCAGCACACAAAAGTGGAATTGGCGCGGGCTTCTACAGGTTGGAAGGTCAGCACGGGCCCCGCTGGCGCCCAGCGGGAGGCGCCAAGCATGATTTAGGAAGCCCTGCAACAGAATGTGACCCCGAACAAGAGTAGAGACATGTAGCAGCAGATGTATAGCAGTGGGGAATTAAATTTCAAAAGAATGGGATCACGGCCTGATCAGACGGGCGCCCCGCTGGCCAGCAGCAGCGGGCGCTCCAGCAGCGAGTCGAGGCCATTGGCAATGTCCTGCTGCACGCCGCCGCTGCCCCTGCCCAGCCAGGACCCGGCGGCATGGGCCAGGTCGCGCCGCGTGATGATGCCGCGCGCATAGTTGCGCTCATCGACGACCGAGATGTGCCTGCATGCAGCGGCGGGCGGCGGCGGCAACAATCGGCGATCTGCCGCATGCCAGGCCACCCACACAATGCCAAGCCACCCACGCAGGTAGGCCCATGCATACACCCTCCCATTGCCAGGCACCTGAGGGACAGGCTGACAAACATGGCGTGCACGCGAGTGGCAGGCGTCTCCAGGCGCACGGTGGCCGGCGCACGGTTTAGGTAGGGTGCCAGGTTGATGTGGGGCGTCACCGCCTGCGCAGGCCAGGTGGGTGCACGGCGTGGTGGGGCGCTTCACGAGCCTCCCGCATGCACCGGCGGGTGCCACGCCAGGGACAAGGCTGGCGGTCTGGCATGGGCCGCAGCCCAGATCAGACTTGCCTGGTTGTCAAAGGGCGACGGATGCTCCGCCAGGGCCGCCGACCCGGCGCTGCCGCCGGCCAGCGTCAGCAGGCCCGGCTGGCTGCTGCCGTTTGCAGCGCACTCTGCCAGCGCCCGCAGCAGCGAGGGCCCGCCACTGGGGTGGTGCTGCAGGCGGGCGGCCATGGCGGCAGCCACCTGGCGCTCAAAGCCCTCCACGCTTCGCGGCTGGTGCAGGTAGCGGCCGTGCTGGTCACAAAACACGTTCTGCTGAAGCAGGAGCTCCACCTGGCTGCGCATGATGAAGCCATCCAAGCGGAAGGTGCCCGCCTGCGGCACACCAGGCGAGGAACGCAGTGGCAGCTGGGGGTCGTGGGAGCAGGCATATCAGGCGGACAGCAGGGGCGGACGGTGTGGTGCAGGCCAGGGAATGAAGAGGCCAGGCAAGCGGGTCTGCCTCTCACCTGCGGGTCGCGGTGGCGAGGGTCGTACACAGGGAAGCCGTTGTGCGCCGAGGAGCGCAGCAGGCTCTGGGCCGCCGCCGCAGGCACCACGCAGGGCAGCCCGTCCACCGGCGAGCTCATCACCTGCTCCGCCGTCAGCCGGCGCAGCCTGCGGGGCGGTTGCTGCACCAGACGCGAGCGGAGCGGCGGTCGCTCAGATCGGGACCACGGCAGCACCACAGGGGGGCTGCGGCAATGAGGCATCCCAGTCGCTGCCCCCCTTTCTGCCCACCGAGCCGACCAAACCTGGCGGTGGCACCCACAGTTTACAACAGTACAATATATACCTGGGCGAGGTAGTTGACCTGCAGCTGCGCCTCCAGCTCGCTCTCGTACACCCCCTGGGTCCCGAACACGATTGCCACCAGGTTGCTGACGACCACCGCCACAATGATCCCAAACATCGGCCGAAGGCTGCCCGTCGCCTCCACCATCAGCACCGCCAGCGAGATGCTGCGGGGACATGTGATCCAGTATATAAAAAGATGAGAACGCCTCACCACCGGGGAGGCATGTGCTGCGTGCATGGCCGCAGCCGCGCCTTCTGGCTGCGCACGGCAAGGCCACGGCAGCAGGCCCAGCCCACCTGGTCCTGAACACGCCGCCCAGCGTGGCTGTGGCACTGCACAGGGTGTACAGCCCCGGCTGGATGCCCCAGCCTGGGAGCGCGGCGCGGAGGGCAAAGCCGCAGAGGGTGCCCCAGACCCCGCCCAACAAGAGCGACGGCATGAAGAGGCCCCCAGGGATGGCCAGGGCGGCAGAGAGGGCAAAGAGCGGCAGGTAGGCGGCGCACATTGCGGCTATGCTGGCGAGTGAGTAGTAGCAAGGGGCGCCTGCCGTGCAGGCCTGCGCGCAGCCCATGCGGTGCAGCACGGTTGGCGGTTGGCGGCGGCGTGGCGTGCCAAGGCCGGCCATTCCGCCTCCAGCCTTCCAAGCAAGCAACGCAAGCGCCCACGCACCGCAGGCAGGGGCTCCTGCTCGGTGCCGATTGAGAGCAGGGAGCGAATGCTCAAAACTGCAAGGGGGAGGAGAGAGGGCACACGTTGGCGCAATTGAGAAGAAGATGGGCAGGACGGGGGGAGGCGCAGGCAAGCGCAGTCTTCCACCCTGCATGCCATCTGGCTCAGTGACACGACTGCAGGGTTGCGCAGCAAAGCAGGCACACGTTCCCACCTGGCGGCCCCAGCCAGAGGGTCGCTAAATCGTTGTACTGCCCATCGGGGCAGGTGTGCTGCACCCACGGCCAGTCCGACCAGGCTTCGGGGACCGGCAAGCACCTGCGGCGGCAAGAGAGAGGTGGTGGACCAAAGGCATGGCAATGGCAGGGGTGGAGGGAGAGGTGCAAGGCCCGGGAAGTAGCCAGCGCCCACCTGCCCACTGTTGCTGACAGCGCCGCGACGGTGGAGACGGTGAGGGCAGCCACCACCACCACCTCGCGGATGCGCGCCACGTGGCGCTTGGGCTTGGCCCTCAGCGGCCGTAGTGCCAGGCGCAGCTTGTTGAAGGCAGCGCCAAGCAGGGCGCCGCCCACGCTGACTGCCGCCAGCAGCGGCAGCTCCTGCAGCCACCCCCAGGGCGTCATCTCCTGGAGCGACACCGACAGCAGCCCCCGCTCCGAAAACGGATTGAACTGGGCGCCCATGAAGACTGCAGCAGCGGCAGAGGCAACAGGCCATCAACAAGCCAGGCGTTGATGGATGCATCAACAAGCCAGGCGTTGATGGATGGACCCGCTATTGCACCCGTGGCGCGGCCTTGCCTGCGACGGCAGAGGCGACGAAGCAGCGCCATGCCACCCGGCTGTTCCACACGCTGGTGGCCTCCTCAAGGGAAAACAGGACCCCGCCGATGGGGGCGCCTGCATGCAGTGCGTCAATGGGCTCAGCCGCCGCATGAGCCGCTGCAGGAAGTGCGGTGCAAGGAGCTGCCAAGGCAGACAGCTCCTGCTGCAGCAGCGGGGGGGTAGCTGTGGGGGCCCGTCGAGCTCCTCAGCGCACCGAATGCTGCAGCGATGCCCGCCGCCGCGCCGGCGCTGATCATCTCCCGCCGGTCCACGTCCTTTGGGTTGAAGGGCGCCGTGACCAGCTGCAGCCCTGCCTCATCTTTGGGCAGAGGCGCACCGCGACCCGCGATGACTGCCATCAACCAGCGCTTCCGGGACAGCACCGCCCACAGCCCTGCAGGTGACCACACGAGCAGGCGGCGGCGGCGTCACAGGCTGGCCGGCAGTCAGCTGCATCTGTGCACACATCTGCACACACGCAGCTCTGTGCTGCCACCTGCATGCCACCTGCCGACAATGGACCGGGGCCCGCGCTGCGCAAAGCCCCCACACTCACGTCGATCGGCATTTGAGGCCATGGAGGCGATGCAGGAGCCCAGGTGCACCATGGGCGCCTCCACACCCAGGCACATGCCGGCCCCCATCATCGCCACGCTGCCGACAAACTTGACGGCAAAGACCAGGGGAGAGAAGAGGCCGTGAATGTCATTGCCATTCAAATATGCCATCACCCAGACTATGCCCCCCCCCGCCTGCACGCGGCGCGAGGAACTGCACCGCCACCGCCCCCGCCGCCGCCAGGCTGCAGCAGATGGCAAGGTGCACGCCGTACGCCTGCAATGGATGCCAGGAGTGGAGGCAGGCGGTGAAGCGGGGTAGCAGTGGCCAGGAGTGGCGGCAAGCACAGGGCCAGCCGTAACCTCGGACCTGGAGTGTGCTGCGGACGAAGAAGAACCGCAGGGCAGCATTCCGCCAGCCCACCAGCGCCTCAATGGCCGCCTGCAGAGCTGTGGCTGTGGCGCCGATGGCCATCGCCGCCAGCATGGTGCTGACAATCTTGATGAGGATGCGGGCATACCTGCAGCCAAGTGCGCAGGCAGTTGGCAAGGTTTTCATGAGGGCAAGTGAGGGATCAGAAACGCGAGGGATCAGAAATGATGACCAGCACGCCCGCACCGGAACCGCTGCATGGTGTCGTTTGCCAACATTGTATCTCCATCCTGCCTGACGGCTGCCTGCATGGCCGCCAGTGGCTCATAATCCAGAGTGTCGGCCACCCAGCTCACAGCGGGGTCCACAATGCGCGGCGCCATCTGCAGAGCAGCAAGGGGTGTGTAAATGGCGTCGCGAACCAATGGGCGGCGGCGGCAGGTGCTGGCATCTCCACCCTGCGCCCTGGCATTTCACAGGCGGTATCATGTCCCCGCATCGCATAACAAAACGCGTGCTGACCTTCGGCTCCAGCGGGATGGGCGGTTTTCCTCGCACCCAAGTTATGTCGGAGGCAGCGCAGGCATCGTCAGTTCGAACTGTAGCAATTACATTGAGACCATTGCTTCACCGACCAACGAGAACAAACATCGATGATGGGGTGCACACAGCTGGCCGCTGATGTGAAGCGCGCACGCCGCACAGCCTGCCTGCCTGTGGGCACCTGTTAGCATGGGGTTACATGTTACCTTCCACAACAATACTGCGCCCATTATGAGGGCACAGGGGAGTCAAGAGGAGCAAAAGAACATATCTGAATTGAGCATGAATGAAACAGAAAGACGGTGGCGGCATTCATTGAGAAGTGAAGAGAGGGGAGGAGGTCACAACGAGACATGCGCTCACTGCAACACACGGCACTGGTGCCTCCTCCCAATTCAGCCGGTGCTTGGGCTCAGGCAGAGGGGCCTGCCGCCGCCGCCGCGGCAGCCGCGGCAGCAGCCTCCATGTCAGCGGCCTCCATGTTTGCCCGCGCCTTCTGCAGCAGGTCCTGCACCTCACCCGGCCGCAGCTCGCCGTGCTGCATGCGCTCCACCAGGGCAGTGGCCTCGGGGCGCCTGCAGATCCAAATGAGGTGGCACAGGGGGAAGGGCTGAGCTGAGCTGACGACACAAGCATGCCCCACCTGTGTTTCTCCCATCCACGGTGCAGCACCAGCTTGCATCTTGCGCATGCGCCAGCCCGCTCTCTCATCCGCCCTCCAGCGCAGAGCGCACCTGAGCAGGCCCCTGACGTTGCGCAGGCCGGTGCCGAAGCAGACGCCGCACACGCGCACGCCGCGGCCGTAGCACTGCGGGCACTCGGTGAACTCGTATGTGTCCTTGGCGCGCTTCCTGTGGAGGCAGAGGGAGAGACACACACACGCTCACACGCACACGCACTGTGTCAGTACGACAGCGCGTGCCACAGCACAGGCAGGGCCGCCAGAGCCTTCAGCGGCATCGCCCATGGTGGGATGACTGTGCAGCGGCCAAAATCGGTGGCAGCCGCTCAGCAGCCTGGCAAAGCAGCCAGCTGGGCCTGCTCTGCAGCTTTCGCGCCCTACCTGCTCAGGGCACGCCACTTGCCGGTGCCGCCGCACATGTCGCAGGCAGTGGCGCCAGTGCCGGCGCACTCACGGCACACACTGGCATCGATCTCAGCTGCCTGTGCGCTGCCGCTGGTGCTCGAGCCTGCTGCAGCTGCTGCAGCCGCTGCGCCGGTGAACACCAGCAGCTGACGGCGGGAGGAGATGAGCGGCGGCGGCGCTGCCTGCTGCTGCTGCGGTGCGGCGGGCGAGTCCTCGCTCTGGGAGGCCGCCAAAGGAGTCAGCTGCCTGCTGCGAGCTACACCCCGGGCCGGCACAGCGGCAAAGGGCTGCAGGGGAGGGAGGGGAGAAGGAGGGGTCACCCACCGCATGCCTACCACATGATCGCGGGGCCTGCCCAGGTCCAAACACCTGCCGCCGCTCACCTTGCTGGGGGCGCAGCCAGGGCCGGCGCTGGTGCGGCAGGTGCACGGCTGCATGGCGTGAGGGTCTTGCACAGCGAGGGGCCTGGGGCTGCACCTGGGTTGGGCAGGCAATGCAAGTTATTTCGAGTGCTCAGAAACCAGCGCATGAAAGCTCCCTGTGCCTGCTGCGGTCTGGCTCAGCACGACAGGATTAGGCCGATCTCATACTTCTGCAGGCCCGCACCAGCGCCGGCAGCAGCCGCAGACCAACGGTAGCCGCTCAGACACCAAAATGGCCGCAGCGATGGCGTCCGCCCTGTCCGCCCGTGTCGGTGTCCGTGTGGCCCGGCCCACCCGCGCCTCCAGCGTGGTTGTGGCGGCTGCTCGCCCCACCTGGTGAGCCAGGGAGGCAGAAAGGCTGGAGTCAGGGGCGCGGGGAGCCAGCGGTCAGCCCAAGCCGGCGGCGGCCCGCCACGTCGCCCTTCCGCCGCTGATCAGCCTGTTCACGTGGAGCACCTGTTCGGCTGGGGCCGCTGGAGTGCTGGATGGCTGCCTGGAGCAGCCGCATGGAGGGCGATACCAGCCAGGCAGAACCCAGAACCAGCAGAAGGATTTCAGTCACCCTCATCTGCGCAGCGCTCCATCTTTTGCCGCTGTGCCGACTGTGCGAGGGTTTTGTTTGTGCGCAGGTACCCTGGTGCCACCCCCCCCAAGCACCTTGATGGCTCCATGCTGGGCGGTGAGCACCCTGATAACACGCAGCAGCAGCCAGGGTGGTGGCGGGGACTGCGGCAGGGGCTTTCCATGCGGCACCAGGTTCAACCTCCCACTCCTCTTTTTTCTCGCCCCGCGTGTGCACCTCCCACTCTTACCGCCCGCAGACTACGGCTTTGACCCCCTGCGCCTGGGCAGCAAGGACAAGGACGTGCTCAAGTACTACCGCGAGGGCGAGCTGACCAACGGCCGCTGGGCCATGGCCGCTGTCGCCGGCATCCTCTTCACCGACCTGGTGAGAGGCTGCGGCTGATGCGGCGCAGGCGGCGGCAACAGCAGCCCCAGGCTGGCTGAGAATCTTGCAGAGCTGCACGGTGTGCTGTGCCTTTGCAGCCGGCCTGGCGTGGCCAGGCTACAGCGTGTCGCCCTTTGCTGATGCTTGGCCCAGCACACCCGCCGACGGTGCCCTGCCTTGACCCGCCCCCTTGCACGCAGGTGGGCCTGGGCCCCTGGTGGGAGGCGGGCGCCAAGGTGGAGTCTTCCTTTGACCTGAAGACCCTGATCATCGTTGAGATCGTGACCTTTGCCATCCTGGAGGGCTTCCGCGCCAAGGCGTACGAGAAGACGGGCGAGACCGGGCTGGGCCCCTTTGCGCCCTTTGACCCCCTCAACATGCGCAGCGACGAGACGCGGCTCAAGGAGCTGAAGAACGGGCGCCTGGCCATGCTGGCCATCCTGGGCTTCAGCAGCCAGGCCGCGGTGCAGGGCAAGGGCCCCATCGAGTGCTTGCAGGCGCACCTGGCCGACCCCGGCCACAACAACAGTGAGTGGGAGGGTTGGGCTGGGAGCACCTTTGGTTCATGCCTTTCCTGGTTCGCGTTTCTGCTCCATGATTGCCGCCATGCCCCAGCCCCGCCACACTTCCACCCCCAGCTTGGCCGCCCGCCTGACCTAGTCCCGGCCGCCTGCTCCCTTCCCACCCGCGTGTGTGCAGTCTTCACCTCGTCTGTGGGCGCGGAGGCCACAGTGGCCGTCATCCTGCTGGCCATGACCCCTTGCCTGATCGAGTCCAAGAACGTGCTGCAGGGCACCGATGAGGATGTGAGGCGCAGCCTGCCCTGCTGGTGCTGTGATGCCCCATGGGCGCCGCTGGGGCGGCGGGGAAAGGCGGCATGGCATGTCTGGGACTGGTGGCCTCCCTGCGCATTCATTCTCCGAACCCCTCCCTGACTGTGTCCCCTGGTGACCTGCTGCAGGAGTTCCGCCCCATCCCCTGGTGAGCAGCTCAGCAGCTTCCCGCCCCGAGCAGTAGGGCGCTGGCTGGCTGCCCGGGTGTGCCAGGGCTCCGCCTCGGGGCGGGCTGTACACAGAGTCGAAAATTTTTATGTCATCTTTTAGGATGAACGGGATGAACTGTTCACCGTGTAGGCCTGTAACTGTTCACAATGCTAATTCCAGCGGCGGCTTGATTCGCGGCGGCTTGTGACATCAGGGTCGGTAGAAGCGGCCTTGCTGGTTTGGTGGCAGCCAGAACCCAAACAACTGTTGGCTGGTGCATGTTTCCTACCTGCTGTCGATAAGTGCCCAATGAACGGGAGGAGGACAGGCCTGCGGCACAGAACGAACCATCCTCCAGCAGTACAGCCGCCGTGCCAGGTAGACTGCGCACTTGCTGCCGCTGGCACAATTCGGCCCTCGCACACTGTGTCATCCCATATGGAGAAGGCTGATCTGCAGCCAGCAGCGCCCGAGGGTGACGAGGGTTCTCGCTTGTCCCTGCTCGATGTGCTGCCACAACCGCTCGTCTCCGCCATCTTTCTGGAGGCGCTTCATCTGCACCTGCACCAGGCGCCCAGTGCCGCGGATGCTCGAGAGGTGCTGCACCACCGGCGGCGGGACCCCAGGCGGTGAGCGGGGCACTTGACATGGCAAAATAAAACACCGATTATGCAGGCATGCACATCTGTTCAGATCACCTTTGCCCACTTTGTGGTATCCAGCCTGCTGTCTGCTGGACCTGCAGGGTGCTGCCGCTGGTGTCTAAAGCCTTCCAGGAAGCCGCCAACGAGGCGCATGGCCTGTGGGCCCGCGTCCAGCTCTCCATGCTGACCCTGATGGCCGGCCGCATGCCCTGCCTCGTGCGCTGGCTGGGCATGCATGCACCCGCCATCCGTGTGCTGGTGCTGTATGGCCGGCCGCTGCCCAGCGTGGAAGTGGCGCTGCGGGAGCATGTGGACCTCGTGGCGGCCGTGGTGCAGCAAATGACTGGCCTGCAGCAACTGGATTTGGCTCGCCCCCTTGGCGCCGCCGTGCTGGCTCGCCTGGAGCCCCGCCGCCTAGCCTGCCTGCGCTCAGTGGGCGTTGACCTGGCAGGCGGCGGCGGCAGCAGGGGCGGCGGCGCAGGCGGCGGGTACGCCGCTCGGCGCAAGCGCGCCAGCGAGGCGGGCGAGGTGGAGCGGGCAACGGCCAACCTGCTTGCACTGCCGGCGCTGTCTGAGCTGCTGGTGCAGTCTTGCCTCGAGGTGAAGCAGGGAGGCAGCTCCTGCGCCCTGCCATGGTTTCCAGGGACCTTGTGCTGCTTGCAGCGTGCCTTCGCCTTGCACTGGCTGCTGCCGTTGCCACCTCCACTGCCCACCCCACCGCTGCGCCTGCAGGCGCGGCTGCTGGTGCGCGACCCCGCGCTGCAGCCGCTGGAGCGCCTGCACTTTGCGGACGTGAGGGACGTGCCGCGCAGCGCCGTGCTGGCCCCGCTGGCCTGCCTGCACAGCCTGACCAGCCTGCGCTTCTCCCAGCGCGACGGCTTCCAGCTGCCCGGCCCGCTGACGGCGCTGAGCCGCCTGGCGCACCTGCACGCCGGGGTGCGCTACAGAGACGACCCGCTGCGGGTGGGGGCCGACCTCGGCTCGCTGCGCAGCCTGCGAGCGCTGTGGCTGCAGCACGCGGCGTTTGATGCGCCCTCTGTCCTGGCTGCGCTGCCTGAGCTGCGCACGCTGGCGCTGGTGGGGGCGGCCGAGGCCTACCCAGCCGTGTTGGCGGCCATGGCGGCCTCCACGCAGCTGCGGGCGCTGCACCTGGAGGCTCACGCCTGGGTGGTGGAGGAGGTGCCGACGGGCACTTGGCAGGCGCTGGCAGAGCTTGGGGCTGGCTGCCTGACACGCCTGGAGCTGCCTTACACTCGCCTGCGGGAGCTGCCGGGCGGCGCATACCTCGGCAGGCTGGAGGTGGGGTGTGGCCTCCTGCTCATGTTGTGTTTGCTTGACCCGTGCTGCCATACCGCACATGACCCAGGGGCGCTTGCTGCTGAGCCTTTATGTCAAGGGTGACCCGACTGCTTGCAGGTGCCAACCTCAGCCAAAACAGTCTGCCAGGCGTGCCGGCGGCGCTTCTGGCAGCCACCAGCCTGCAGTTCTTGAGTCTTGGCCAGCAAGAGAGCTCCCGCCCCGGAGACAGTGCGGCCGACCGAGCGGTGCTGCAAGGGCTTCCGCGCCTGCGGCTGCTGGTCACGAGCTCCGGGCATTACAGCGCGAGCCACCTCTCAGTCGGACTGCGCTCGCCAGCTGAGGCCGCCCACCTGGACCGCGTGAGGGCGGCGCTGCCAGCCGGCGTGCGCGTCACCAACGAGCAGGCAGAGCTGGAGCGGGGGGCAGGGCGGCTGCAGGCGCTGTTCGAGGTCAACTTGCGGCAAGGCAGGCTGTGAGTCTGTAAGGCTTTGGAACGCCATGACTGCTGCATCAGCAGTCATGAATGGAGGATGGCAGGGGGGAGGGAGAGTTGCGCCCGCCGCCGCCCGACGCCCGCCGCCGCCCGACGCCCGACGCCCCACCTGGCACTGCTGCTCCTGCCGCTGCTGCCAAAGCCCCAGGCCAGCGAACCAGCTAAGCTATATATATCATCGGCGAATGCCAGAACAAACGCTGGAGGCCTCCTCCCTGCTGCGGTTCTGGCTCAGCACGAGAGGATTAGGCCGATCTCCAACTTCTGCCTGCGCCCGCACCAGCGCCGGCACACTGTGTTTGCTCACTGGTGTCACCATGGCTGCCTGCCTCTCCTCCTTCGTCGGCACCCGCGTGGGCTTTGCCCAGCGCACCGCTCCCCGCAGCACCCGCAAGTCGGTGGCTGTGTCTGCGGCCGACCGCACTCTGTGGCTGCCGGGTGAGGAGGAAGGGGGTTGTGGCAGCCAAGAAGACGCGATTAGCTGCAGCTGGGGGAGGGGAGGCCTGGCAGCCAGCAGGCCCATCGAGCACCCTGGCAGCCCCCAGCACCCCATACTGCCCTCCAGCATGATCCCGTGTGGCCATCAGAGGGATCGGTTCGCAGCATCGCCGCCCCCAGCTGCGGAGCAGGGCGCAGCAGTCGCGCGCCGCCTTCGTGGCGGTGGCAGTGCAGGGCCACCCACACAAGCCCCACACTCTGCAGCCGCAGGGGCAATCGTTGACTGTCCTTTTGTGGTTTGCTGCCTGCCTGCAGGCATCGCTGCCCCCAAGCACCTGCCGGGCAACCTGGCCGGTGGTGAGTTGTGCTGCGGGCGCTGCCTTGGGCAGGGCAGCCGCAACCATCATGCACCGCGCGTGCCTATTTGTCACTGCCCATGCTCACCGCTTGATCCCTTCCTCCTTTGCAGACAATGGCTTCGGTGAGCGGCAGTGAAAGGGCAGCTGGGCGCAGCAAGGATTTGGCAGCTGGGGTGACAAGAGCGTGTGCGCAGACCGGCAGCCGAGCGCAGAAGCCCAGGCAGATTTGGCGCACCCAGCCTCCCATTAGCAGCAGCAGGCCGATGGATGCAGCCATCCTGCTTGCCTCGTTGTGAGCATGCCCGTGAGAAGTTGAGCCGCGCCTGCTTCTGCCGTTTTGCCCCTGCAGACCCCCTGGGCCTGGGTGTGGACTCGGACCGCCTGAAGGTGCGCCCGTGGCACCTGCCCTCGGTCCTGCCAGCAGCAGTGGAGCCGCGTGCGGTGGGGCCTGATGACGTTGCGAGCTGGCGGCGCCCCTCCCACCGAGCCGCGCGCTGCTGCCGCCCCCCCCCCCCCGCCCCGCCCGCCCGCAGTGGTACACCGAGGCGGAGAAGACCAACGGGCGGTGGGCCATGGCTGCCGTGGCCGGCATCCTGTTCACCGACGTGCTGGGCAAGCCCAAGTGGTTTGAGGCGGGGGCGCAGGAGTACTGGATGGACAACAACGCGCTGCTGGCCATTGAGTTCCTGGTGCTGGGCTTCCTGGAGCTCAAGCGCTTCCAGGGCTGGAAGGAGACCGGCACCTCGGGCTTCCTCAACGCCTTCCCCTTCGACCCCGCCGGTGAGTGTTTCCTGGCGAAAGGTGCTCTACAAACTCTTGTTTCTGTGGAGCGCACGCAGCGCCAGCCGGAGTTGTCTGGTGCTGCGGCGCCACGGGGCGGCACGCATGTCTGGAGGAGAGCGCCGTGGCAGATGCTCTCCTCCAGCAGGCGTCTCACCCGCTGCTCCCGCCCCTGCCTGCCCTGCGCGCGGCGCTGCAGGCATGAACTCCCCCTCCATGGCCACCAAGGAGGTGAAGAACGGCCGCCTCGCCATGGTCGCCTTCATCGGCTTCTGCGTGCAGGCAAGCGTCGCGTTGTCGCAGGGCGTCTGGTGGCGTGGCCAATAAAAACGCAGCCTGCATCAGCATTTTTCACCGTTCACTACTTTGGGGCCAGCAGCCATGTGCTGCTGCTGGCAGCATGCTTGCCGCGGCCCTGCCTGTGCCCTGCCCCCGGCCCACGCCTGCTGCTGACGACGCTGTGCACCCGCTCCGCTCTGTGCCCGCAGGCGCTTGTGACCCGCGAAGGCCCCGTTGAGGCCCTGCAGAGCCACCTGAGCAGCCCCTTTGAGAACAACTTCATCGGCTCCATCGCTGCGCTGCCGTCTGTGATCGGCAAGTGATGATGACGACAGGCTTGGTCGTTTTTGTGCCCCTCGGGGCGGCGCCCATTTAACTGAGAAGAGAAATTGTTCTACCACTGGGGTGTAACACTATCTGTAGCAATCGCGACAGGATAATGTGGAGAGCAGGGGAGAGACAGGGCGGTTGGATCCGGCTGGCGCCACGTGGCGGCAGGGGCCGGCCGCCTGGCAGGATGCCACCCCTTTGCCATTCTGGTCTCTTCCCCTCTGCCACGCTGCTCAATCAGTGGGGCACACTGAGATATCGGCCCCACGTAGTTGCCTCGGAAGCAAAACCGTGGGTGCTCTCCTATCTGAAGCAGTTGCTCTGAGAGCACTAGCTACTGCTCGCAAACCTAGCAGTGTGCACGTGCAACCTTGGACACCGACTGCGGGCACGATGCTGGCCAGCTGGCTAGGGGCTGCACAGCCTGCCAGGTTGCTGCTGTGCCCCCGAGGCCAGCCTGCCACTGCAGCTCGTCGCAGCAGCGCCCTGCACTTGGGCCCGGCTGGCGGCTTCCGGCGGCGCCGGGCAGGTGCGCCTGTGCCCACCCCTGCGCCAACCGCGATGCTGTCGCCAGTGCGAAGCTCTGATGTGGCTCGTATCGTGGTGGCTGGCCTGGGCAGCTACATCAGGCGCCACAAAGCGCAGCTCAGGTGCGCGTCAATCACAGATAGAGTGCACAATGAGCCGCCGGCCAGCCCTCCCCGCCCTAACAGGCGCCAGCTTGCCTCTCCCCACCCACTGTGCAGCTTGCTGGGTGCTGGGGTTGCCGCCGTGGTGGCGCTGCTGCCGCAGCCCAACTTCAGCACGGTCCAGGATGTGGCCAGCCAGGTGCATACTGTGCGTCTTCCCCCTCTGGCTAGGCATCGGTCCAGTCAGCAGGCGCTTTCACAGCCTGTCTCGCCCTGCTGTGCAGGTGGCGCAGCGCCCTGCAGACGTGGCTGTGGAGGCTTGGGCCGCCTGCCTGGTGGCCAGCAATGTGCTGTGCGTGGCGGCCTGCGCGGCGCTGTGCTTCACCACTGCCAGGTGCAGGTTCTCCCTCCCCGGGCTGCGGCAGCAGCTGCCCCCTGCACTGCAAAAGTGTACTGTGCCTGCTGCTGGGCTGACTTCCTGCAGACTACCCGGCGCTTTCTCCTCCTTCCCCGCCACGCAGGTACATAGACGTGCGGCGGGAGCACAGCGATGAGCTGGCAGGCCTGCTGTCCTCCCGCCAGGACACCCTGCACCGCTTCACCACAGACGTGCTGGACCGGCTGAGGGAGCAGGGTGTGGAGTATGAGATGGGCACAGGTGGGCAGGCGGGGCCGGGGGCAGCCGGGGGTGCGAGGAGATGCCTGCAATGGTGGCGAAAAAAGCTTGATGACGCAGCCCTTGCTTGCTCACCTGCTGCTGTCGCCTGCTGCTGCTCCAGTGGGCGCATTCAGGGCTTGGTACCTGGCGCAGCTGGCGGCCACTGACGCCATGCTGCGGCGGCTGCGGGCGGGAGGCGATGCCACCAGCGCCGCCGAGCAGCTGCAGGCAGTGATGGACAGGCTGGGGATGACGGCGGCGGATCTGGCGCGCTTGAGCAGCGGAGAGCTGGCCGCCGGGCACGGTGGGTGACAGGCAGCCAGCCAGGCAGCTGCTACTGGGATGCCTGGAGAGGTCTGGTGTAGTGAGCATGGGCTCTGACGTGTTTCTAACGTCTCCCGCCTGCAGACCGCAGGGGTGGCAGGGTGGCTAATGTGCTGGGCCCCACGCAGAGCATCAGGGTGCGGCGCATGTCTGGCAGTCGGTCCCGCAAGGAGCCCCTTCAAAAGGCACACTCTTGGCCACTCATGCTGTGCTGTGCTGCCCCTGCTTGCCTGCCAGTGCAAGCGCAGCACTGTGCCCTCTGCTCCCTCTGCTCCATCGCTTGGCATGCAACGGCCAGCCATATCCATATCCAGCTGGCTTACTGTGCTTGCTGGGCTGCTGGGCTGGGCCTCGCAGGAGCGGCACATGCTCGAGCGGCTGGTGCGCATGCGCACGCGGGAGGACCACCACCCCGCCTTCCAGGCCTACCTGCGAGAGATGGAGGCGCACCTGGAGCGATCCATGCAGGTGGGGCTGGCGCTCCAGCCTGCTGTGCCCGGCAGCAGCATCGCACGGGCGCAATGGCCCGCTGCTGCATCACTGCCCGGGAGCTCTGGTGCTGTGCTGCGACAAGGATGCAGGCACTGGGTGCGTTGGATGAAGCCGTGCAAGCTGCTTGCTCTGTGCAGGCGCCGGAGGCGGAGGCGGAGGCGCCCTCGCCGGCCGAGGCGGAGGCTGAGCGGGGCGTTGGCGAGCACGGCGCCGGCGGCAGCCCATGCAGCACAGACGACCCGCTTGCTGCCTTTGACGAAGGGGATTGCTCGCATTCTGCCGACAACCCGGAGCTGTCTGATGTGGAGCTTGCGGAGATTGACTGGGAGCTGAGCTTCGATGAGTGGGACGATGCCGGTGGCTCCGACAGCATCGACACCAGCACCGAGTGAATCGGACCCTCTGCCTGTTGACTGCCTTGCCCATACAGCGTACGCGCTGTCCCCCGTGAATGTTGCTTTCCCGATGCTTGCGCTGCCCCTTCCTGATGCTCCTCGCCGTGACAGATGTTTGTCACCACGAGGGCAGTTTCAAGCATTGTGATCCGTCTGCTTTCGTCGCTTCCTGTGCTGTTTGCAATGTGCCCTGTCGAATCATTACAAGCCTGCTGCTGCCGTCAATAAATGCACGCACGCGGCGGCTCGGCAGCGGCGCTCGTGCTAGGCGCCGCCATTGTGCTGCTGGTTGGCGTGCTGCCTGGCAAAGTAGGCCGGCGCCAGCTCGGGCAGCCAGCTGGGCTCCACCACCACTGCGTCCCGCGCGTACTGCCTGGTGGTGCGCACCAGCTCGTTGAACACGATGCACTCGGGCTTGGCGTTCTGGGCGCGCAGCACGGAGGAGGGGTGGATGGCCACCGCCTGCCCGCTGGCAATCACCTTGTAGCTCCCTGCGGCACGCGGCGGATGGGGCTGTCGGGGCGGCCTGGCAGCTTGGGGCTGTTGGCAGGGCGCACCGGCAGGGCATTGGATGGCAGCCTGGCGAGAAGGCGAGCAAGCAGCGCAGGGGGGGTGGGCGGGCACCCTCACCGTCCAGCTGCCGCCTGGCGGCATGCGGGAAGAGGCCCGCCACCAGGGCGCGCCGCAGCACCCGCGTGTCCTCGCCGCACGAAACCAGCGGGATGCCAAGCGCCTGCAGGTGCTCCTTGAGCTGCGCGGCAGCGAGAGGCGGGCACGATCAGGGCCGGCACGTTCTGCGTGTCGCTCCGACGGCCATCTCTGCGCCCATCTACCATCTGCCTCTCGGAGACGGCCTGCCAACACACCATTCCCTTGGAGCAGCGGGCCGCCTCAGCCGCTCCCCTGCTGCCGCCCAGCCCACCTGCGAGTGTATGTCCATCGCTTTGCGCATGGCCCGCGGGTTGACAAAGTGGGCGCGGCACCAGTGCGACCGCTCGTGCCCCTTCCTGCTCACGTCGCTGTACGCCCGGAACACGGCCAGCAGGGTGAGGTGGTCGCCCTCGCGGCACCGGAACTGCTGATGCGCCTCCACCGCCTCCTCCCTCTTGCCCCTGCACGACGCGCACGGCCACAGCCAGCCGGTCAGAGGCATGCCACGGACTAGAAAAGGGGGCAGCTGTCGCTGCAACTGCAGCCCAGCCAGCCGCTCCTGGTCCACCGCCAGACAGCCAGCGAGGCGTCGCACACATACCTCACAACGCCACCACCGTCCCCTCCCATCCCGCACGCCGCCCCGCCCCTCTGCCTCCACCCAAGGGCCCCGCACACGGCCGGGGTTGAGGCCCCCCACCCGCCCCCCACCTGGGCAGGTGGAAGACGACGTCTGTGGACACCATGGCCACCACGGCCACCGCCTCCACGCTGCACCCCATCTCCCCGCTGGCCAGCAGCACCTTGCCGTACATGGGCTCCACCGGCAGCCGCGCCAGCTGGGCGCCTGCAGGGAAAGAAAGAAAGCAGGAAAGGAAGAAAGAAAGGGAGGGATGGACGGTCGGCGGACGGATGCCTACAGTGCAGCAGCGCGCGGCGGCCATTGGCCACGCGGAGCAGCGAGACGCCGCAGTGGCGCCCACGGCGCAGCGGCAGCCCCAGCGGCGGCCTCTGGGGCGGTGCACACCCACGGGCTGCGTGAGGTCCCCCCGCGCGTCCAGCGCCCCCAGCGCCAGCAGCAGCTCCAGCGAGCGCAGCAGGGCGGCGCGGGGTGGCGGGTCCATGAAGTCAAAGCCCACCACGTCGGCCACGCCCAGCGCCTTGAGCTGCAGGGGGCAGGCAGGGGCAGGCAGGTGTGGCTGTGGTGCGCGGCGGTCTGGCGGGGCCAAGGCGGCAGAAGCAGCAGCGGACAAGGCACGGAGATGGAGTGGTCGTGGGCAGCGGGATGACCAGGTGTTGAGCAATGGGGGGCGGAAGCAGGGCCAGCCGGCACCCCTTGCCTGCAGCACCACGGACGCCAGGTTGGTGCGCTGGATCTCGGGCAGCGTGGTGGGGGGCAGCTGCTGGAAGGAGGCCTCGGTGTAGAGGCGGAAGGCCTTGCCGGGGGCCTCCCGGCCCGCGCGCCCGCTGCGCTGCCGCGCCTGCGCCTGCGACACAGGGGTCACCTGCGCGGCGAGCAGGCAGGCCGGACGGGGTGTTGGCGGCGGATGCATGCAGGGGTTGACAGCGCAGAGGCGGCGCCGGCCAAGAAGCCCTCCAGGCACCTACACCCCACCCCACCCCACCCCATGACACGCGCCCGCCCGCCCCTCACCTGCAGGCAGTCTGCTCCCAGGCGCGGGCTGTAGCTGCGCGACTTGACAAAGCCGGTGTCGATGACGTAGCGCACGCCTGAGATGGTGATGGAGGTCTCGGCGATGTTGGTGGACAGGATGACCTGACGAGGGTGGGCAGGGGGTGGGCAGGGAGGGGCAGGCACAAGGGGGGCAAGGGAGGCAGGGCAAAGGTGGGGGAGAGAGGGTGGGAGGGGGGCTCGAGGCACGGAGGCAGGGGACAGAAAGCAGCAGGCTCAGAAAGCAAGCAGCAGGCCCTCACCAGCGGCAGGCAGGGGAAGGCAGCAGCACAAGCGGCGGCGGCGCAGCTTTGCGCATGTGCGGGCCAAGGCCACCGCGCCCCCACCTTGCGCGTGTTGGGCGGCGCAGGCTGGAACACCCTCAGCTGCGCCTCCGGCGGCAGCGCCGCATACATGGGCAGCACCGCCAGCTGCGGGCGGTCGGGGTCGGGCGGCAGCGCCGCCGCCGCCTCGCTGATCAGCCGCTCGCACGACTCGATCTCGTCCTGGCCCGTCAGGAACACCAGGATGTCGCCGGGGCCCTCCTCGCAGTGCACCTGCGGCCGGTGCATGTGTGGGTGTGGGTGGGAGGGGGAGCAGGTAAGTGTGTGCAAGCGCTGGCGCAAGCTGGGTGCGTGCGTGCGAGGCGAGCGGCCAGGGAGGGTCCCACAGGCAGAGAGGACGCGGCAGGTGCGCAGCCTGCTGCATCCCAGCCCGCCGCCACACCTGCAGCGCCGCCGTGATGGCGGCATCCTGGTAGCTGTCCTCCGATACCGCCGTGTACATCACCTGCACAGGGAACTGGCGGCCCTGCAGGTGCAGGGGCGCCGCCAGGTCCGGGAAACAACACGCATGGGCAGGTCAGTCGGAGAGCATGCAGGCAGACACCGGCAGCAGGCGCGGACATGCCGCATGCAATGCATCGGCGTGTAGGGCGGGCGGCGCACACACACACACACACACACACACACACACAGAGGCAACCCTCATGAACACGCACATTCACATCGCAACCTCCCGCCCACCCACCCACCCACCCACCTCCACGTAGGCGGCCTGCGCGCCCTCAAAGTAGCGCGTGAAGGCGGCGGCGTCCAGCGTGGCGCTCATGACCACAAGGCGGAAGTCGGCCGGGCGCTGCCGGCACACCGCCTTGAGCAGCCCAAACAGCACGTCGGTGGCCACCGTGCGCTCGTGCGCCTCGTCCAGCACCACCACCTGTGGCGGGGAGGCAGGGGAGGCGCACCCCGACTGAGCAGGTGTGAGGGGCCGGCGGGCGGGGCGTGGCCGCGTCGCCGTACCAGACAGGACCGCAGCGCCGGGGAGCCGGCTCTGCCACGCCGACACACCTTGTAGCGCTGCAGCAGCGGGTCCACCAGCGCCTCCCGCAGCAGCATGCCGTCTGTGAGGTACTTGATGCGCGTGGCGCCGCTGGTGCGGTCGTCAAAGCGGATGGAGTAGCCGACCTGCGGCGCATCGGGGTGGGTGGCAGCAGCACATCCAGACGGTATGTTATATGTTACAGCCAGCGAATTGACGTGTGGTGTAAGGTGATGGCGGGCCCTATGCTGGGCATCTGGGGAATGAGCCGCGCATCCGCCCCGGCCCTGCCCTCAGCACTGCACCCTCGTTGCCCACCCACACCTTGGCCCCCAGGTCAGTGCCCATCTCATCGGCCACCCGCTGCGCCACTGTCACCGCCGCCACGCGGCGCGGCTGGGTGCAGGCGACTGCTCCGCCCTTGGCGAGGCCGGCATCGTACAGGAAGCGAGGGATCTGCGGGCGGCGAGGCAGGCGGCGGAGAGACAGAGATGCAGGCGTGGTGGAGCGTTGGGGTGCGGTGAGCGCGCCTCTGGCAGCGGCCCATGGCAGGCAAGCACAAGAGCATGCAGGCATTGACACGTGCACCCACCTGGGTGGTCTTGCCGGACCCTGTCTCTCCAATCACGACCAGCACCTGGTTGTCGCGGACCAGCTCCACCAGCCGCTCCCGAGCCGACCAAACCGGCAGCTGCTGCCGCTCCTTGTCCAGGCGCTGGCTGCACAGCAGCAGCAGGCGGCGCGGTCCGCCAACTTTCAGATCGGCCCATGGGGCTGGTTTGAGAGGGTGCAGAGCCTGCTGGCCACTCCCTGAGGGCAGGAACATGCGGCGACGGCAGAACTGCAGCAGCTGTGCTCGCTGCCACACTGCATGCAACCAGCTGCATGCGTAGAACTCACCGCTTTGCTGCCCGCCCCTCCGGCCCCTCCGCGGCAGTGGGCACCGGCTTGCTGGCCCCCATGCCTGCGCCCCGCCGATATGCTGGCTCAGGAATGCAACTGCAAGTGCTCACAATGCGGCTAACATTGCTAAATGCAGATAGGCTGGCAAGCGGGATGTACAGGTGGCGCCGCCGTTTGACCGGCGATCTCACGGGAGGCCGTGAGACAGGTGAATGGAAGACTACTGCTCCTGCATATGGCAGCACTCCCGCCAAATGGTGGGCATTGATTGACAGTCTTGCGAATGGCACCTCCATGGGAGCGGCGGTTTTGGCGGGTGGTGCAGCTGTGTGTCGTGCGTGCCGTGCAGCGAGGCACGATGTAGCCCATCTTACTGAACAAAGTTCTGGTGCCGCCACTCAAGCCAGTTGGACTTGCTTGAATTTCTTGTGTTCACAACATGGCCACTTTTTTGGATGTGACTGACTGCATGGGTGGGAAGGAGGTCAGCTGCAGACAGGTGGGCAGGCTGCTTTGGGCCCTCGAGAGGATCGGGAGGGGAAAGGGCACCATGCCTTGCGTGCCCTCCTGCCTGCTTGCTTCTGCACCTGCAGATGGATATGATGATGGGGCAGCACGGCTGGCGGTCCGCCGGAGGGAGATAAACGTCGCACCATTCTCAGGAGCTGCGCTCGCGGACAGCATGCTTTGCCCGTTAACTGCGTCCACCCTCTTGGAGCCTGGACTAATCCCCCCCGGCACCACTGCCGGTTCCCAGCGCCAGATCAGACCAGCCATTCGGCAGTTCCACTCCAGATATTGTTACAGTAGAGGATGGTGAAAAAAGCGCAGAGCGGGCCATGCAGGCGGTCTGAGCTGGCGCCTGAGTTGTCATCGCCCTGGTCCCCAGAGTTCTTGCAACATTGCATTCACAGCATCAGCTCAATCTTGCAGCCTGCAGCAGAGGTGAGACAGCGGAGTTCGGCGGCGATGGGCCGGTTTCTGCCTCCTGCAGCCCTCCAGGCCGAGCTTGCACGTGCTTCCAAGCACCTGGATACTGCCACAGCGGAGCACGAGGTGCGGATTGTTGGGCGATCACCACTCGGGAAGTCGTTCTGAGGTTCAGCCGCACTGCTTCATACACGCATGCATCTTGCCTCAAGCACCGCTGCCAATTCCTTGCCCCACCGGTGCAATGCTTTGCCGCCGCCGTCACCGCCGCCGCTGCCTTTGGTGCACCCAGCAGAAAGCGGTGGTGGCGCTTGTGAGAGCTCAGGCTCTCGTGGACCACAGCCGGAATGGCGCTGCTGCCAAGCAGGCGGCGCGTGATGCGGCAAGTGGCCACAAGGCGGATGTGGAGTTGGAGATGCAGGTGCGCAGCACACCGCTCACGCGGAGCAGCACGGCAGCCGTGCCGCCATGAAGGCATTCCCACCACCTGGCTTCACACGCCCTGTTGCCGAGGGCGTGCATGTGTGCAGGCTGCCAAGTACTTTGCCGAATACTTTGCCAGCGCCTGGGAGCGCAAGGAGGCGGAGGTGGCGGCAGCCGCGGCGGCGCTGCACCGCTCCGAGGTATGGGCGCGTGCCAGGCACATGCAGGTCGGCCTTGCGCTATGCTGATGCACACCTTGATGGCTTCCCGTGCCCCTGCTCCGCCCGGCGTTTGGCTGCAGGTGGAGCTGAAGCAGGCCAACTCGGCGGCGGAGGCTGTGCGCAAGCAGACGGCGGGGGTGGTTGAGGCCAAGGAGGATGCCGACTCCCTGCTGGCCGCTGCCTCCACCACCTATGAGCGGATAAAGCGCAAGGTGGATGAGGCAGAGGCAAAGGCGCGGGAGGCGGCGGAGCGGCAGGAGCGCGAGGAAACAGAGCGGCGGGAGGCAGAGGCTAGAGCGTTGCAGGCGGCGGCCGCGGCGGCGGCAGCCAAGGCGGCGGCAGCCTCTGGGGGCGGGGCGATCGAGGCAGCGGCGGTGCTGGTGGCTGGGCTCATGGCACCCGTGGGCCAGTCGTTTCCTGAGGTGCCCACAGCGCCAGCACTGGTGCCAGCACCAGCACTAGCAGCAGCAGATGGCGGTGCAGCGCCGGCAGCACCAGCACCTGCCGACAGCGACCAGGATGGCAGCAAGCGCAGCAGGAGCAGGAGCCGCAGCAGGAGCCGGGACAGGCGCAAGCAGCGGCGGCGCAGCAGGAGCAAGAGCCGCAGCAGGAGCAGGGACCGGGAGAGGCGGCGCAGCGGCAAGGCAAGGAGCAAATCGCGCAGCAGGAGCAGGGACCGGGAGAGGCGGCGCAGCGGCAAGGACAGGAGCCGCAGCAGGAGCAGGGACAGGCGGCGCAGCGGAGGCAGCAAGCGCAGCGAGCGCCGGGACAGCTCGCCGGTAGGGCGCAGCAGCCGGGGCGCACGCGGCCGCAGCCGCAGCCCGACGCAGCAGAATGGCAAGGAGCAGCAGAAGCAGGAGCCGCCGAGGCGGCGCAGCAGCAGGAGCCCTGGCGGGCAGAAGAGCCCACGCCTAGCGAACATCCGTGTTCCACGCGGGTGAGGGGCAGCTGGAGGGCTGGGAAGTATGCAAGCATGCACCTGCTGCTTTGCTCCTACGACCACCAGCATATCGTGGAGCTGCCTGCTGGTCCCGCCCCTCCGCCTGCAGGCTCCAGCGGCAGTTTGAGGATGCGCTGCGCAGCTGCCTGGAGTCCAAGCCCCTGCCCTTCAATGTGTCCTTCATCAATGACAGGCAGGCAGGGGAGGTCAGGGCTCCACACATCACAACTGTGCAGTGCAATGGTCTGCTGCATGCGTAGAGCACGTCCGGGCAGCACTGCTGTGTGAAAGCGGCTTGCTTCCGCATGGTACAGCTGGCTGACTTCGTCTCATTGCTGTGTGCTGCAGGATGAAGCGGCAGGAGCCCCGCTGGAACGCACAGTCAGAGCTGGGTGAGTGCAGCTGGCAGCGCATCGGCCAGCAGCTGAATCGCCATACGGCACCCGTGAACCGTCAGTGCCAGCCTAGCTGGCCTGGCCGGCCGCCGATTCCTCTCGATCTCCTTGCACTGCTTGCTTGCAGGCTGCTCCTTCTCCCAGATGTGCCAGGTCATGCAGCGCGATGGCCTTCTGCAACTGAAGCGGCAGGGCGACACATGGGAGGTGGCGAGCAGCAAGCTGGAGCAGCAAGTGCGCCCCCGGCGGTCGCCGCCAGACGCAGCGGAGCGAGCGGGCACTGCCGGCGAGCGATGGATCATGGGCTGAACCCAGCTAGTACAACCATTGTGCCCCAAAAGCTGTAGCCCCGAATGTGTAAAAGCTCTGTCTCTGGGGGAGCAGGTGGTTGACAGAGGGTGCCAATGGGTCTGGGCCAGCTTGTGGGAGCTTGCTGGGGAGGAGAGTGTGAGGCCCTGCTAGAGGATCACTGGACAATAGCTGGACAATAGCTGTGCATCAGGCTTGTTGCCATGGTGCATGCCTTCAGCTCTGCTCATGTACGGTGGCGGGGTCTGGCGGCGACGGCTGCTCGGTGGCGTGACGTGGCCGCAGCGCAGCATGAAGACCGATCATCCGTGTACCTTCTCGTGCTGCTTCATGCTTCTCCATCCACTCGCCAGCAATAGCTGCAAGCTTCAAGACTTACTCTAGCAGCAGCCCACACTTGTGATCGAGCCTTGCCAGGGCGCCGCAGCTCATCATGGCGCGGCGATATGATAGCGTGAGCACGATACGGGACACCAGGAGGCTGGGCGGGCGGGGCGGGGGGTACACACGCCTGTGACACTGATCGGCGGCACAGACAGTCACCGTGGGACCCCTGTGGTCTGGACGAATGTCTATTTTGCTGCTGCGCTGTGCCACCTCGCCGATGGCCTCTTGCCACTGCCCACCCCCCCGCTGCCGCAGAGGACGACAATATTCAGCCCAGAGGGCCGGCTATACCAAGTAGAGTGAGCGACACAGCCGGGCGATGATGCGGGGGCTGTGGGCTGCGCGAGGGGGGGCGGTGGCGGAGCCCGCTCGCGTCACACACTTGCTTGCCCGCTCCCGCATCCTGGTTGCAGGTATGCCATGGAGGCCATCTCCAATGCCGGCTCCTGCGTGGGCATCCTAGCAAAGGACGGCGTGGTGCTGGCGGCAGAGAAGCGCATCACCAGCAAGGTAGCCGCGCTGGCAAGCCGCGCCGCCTGGCAGCACATGGCTCACGCCAGGGAGACAAGACCATGGATTCGATTGTGCTGGTGCTCAGGCAGGGAGCTCGCAGCACACCATCCCGCTCCCGCCCAGCCGCCTGCCTTCACGTCACCCGCCGCATCCCGCCCCTGTGCCCTGCCCCCTGCCGCAGCTGCTGGACACGCAGGCTGTGGGGGTGCGGCGGGAGAAGATGTATCGGCTGGACGATCACATCGCGTGCGCGGTGGCGGGCATCACCGCCGACGCAAACATCCTGGTCAACACGTGCCGCCTGCAGGCTCAGCGACACCTCTTCACCTACCAGGTGTGCACGCGCACAGGGTGTGCGCACCCCTGCGGGTGGCTGGGGAGCCGCATTGAGCGCATCGAACAGCTCACCTGCCCTGCCCACCCGCCCTCGTGTGTGCGCCCCCTGCGTGTGCACCGCAGGAGCCCATGCCCGTGGACCAGCTGGTGCGGGGGCTGTGCGACACCAAGCAGGGCTACACGCAGTACGGCGGCCTGCGCCCCTTTGGTGTCTCCCTGCTCTACGCGGGCTGGTGAGCCTGGCGGGCCCGTGGCCCGCCGGCCGGCTGCTGCTGCGTGAACCGCTCTGGTCTGGATGCAAGCTGGCAGGCCTGCCTAGCCTCTGGCCGTCCCCCCGCCAAAATCTTCTCCCATTTGTTTGCCCACCGCAGGGACAAGCAGCGCGGCTTCCAGCTGTACCAGAGCGACCCCAGCGGCAACTACGGCGGCTGGAAGGCGACCGCCATTGGCGCCAACCACCAGGCCGCCACCAATGTGCTGCAGGGAGACTACAAGGACGAGCTGAGCCTGGAGGAGGTGCGGGGCGGGGTGGCGTATGTGTGGCGTGTGGTGGTTGTGATGGGCCCGCCCCTTCGACGCTGCACTAGCTGGATGTTTGTTGCCACATGCAATCCACGCAATCAATAGCGATGTTTGTGCATCTGGTACCGCTTCGAAAACGGCTTGCCATAACACTGCCTGCCTGTTTGCCCCCCACCCTCCCCACCAGGCCACCAAGCTGGTGATCAAGGTGCTGAGCAAGACGATGGACAGCACAACGCTGAGCCCAGACAAGGTGGAGCTCATCACGTTGTCACGGGACGACGAGGCGGGCAAGGTGTGCGCATGCATGGCTGGGGCGGGTCGTGGGGCCGCCTCGCCATGCGTCTGCATCTGTGGCTGATCCTCAGAATGCGTGCGTCAGGTCCGGCGGCGGAAGGTCTGCCTCTGTGGAGACTTGCTCGGTTCCACAGGCTGCTTCTGTGCTGTTTTCCCCACGGCTTGTTCTCACCCTGTCTGTTCCCCTGCTGCCTCTGCCCACAGATCATCTACAAGGTGTATGAGCCGTCTGACCTGAAGCCGGTGCTCGATGCGGTGAATGCGGAGCAGACAGAGGAGAAGAAGAAGGAGCAGGGCAAGTGAAGATGCTCAGCACCGGC
Organism: Chlorella variabilis; assembly: GCF_000147415.1. Lineage (NCBI taxonomy): Eukaryota > Viridiplantae > Chlorophyta > Trebouxiophyceae > Chlorellales > Chlorellaceae > Chlorella > Chlorella variabilis. The sequence continues at coordinate 780,373 of NW_005435075.1, read as the reverse complement.
TGGGCCCGCCCTCAACAGTGCACTCCAATTAACGCTGCTCCGGCTCGTTGGTTACACGTTGGGGGCTTGTACAGTAAAAAGGAATGCAGGCAGGCTCAGAGCAACCAGCAGGGATCCAGGCAGGAGCTGATAAGAGGCCTTCCCCATCTATGCCACCCGATGCTGCTCCCCGGTCAGCCGGTTGTGGTGACCTGCAAGCAACAGCATGGAGTCAGCAGCAGCCAGAGCGCCTGGCCTGGCCCCCGAATCCACAGCCACGGGCCAGGCGCACGGCTGCCATGCCCTTCCTCCCTGCACCGCTATGCCGCGAAGCGGGCTTGTGCAGGCAGAGCAGAAACCGAGTCTCAGCTGCAACAGATACCATACCTGTGCGCCTCCCCTCAGTCTATCTGACCTGTCGCGCTTAGACCTACCACCTCCACGGCTCCGGCTGCGCGACTTGTGCCGCCGCCGCTGAGGGCTCCTGCTCCGCTCGCGCCTGCAGCATGCGGCTGGAAATGTCGGTCTGTGGGGACGCACGCGCAAGCATGCCAACAAAGATGTCCCTAAACCAACCTGTCACGATCTCTGCTCTTGCTGCGGCTGCGCCGGCGGCGATCCCGGCTGCGGCTTCTGCTGCTGCGCCGCAGATGCTCTCGGCTGCGGCTGCGGCTGCGCCGATCTCGCTTCCTGCTGCGGCTCCTGCTGCGCCGCTGCCGGCTGCTTTTGTGCTCGTTGCTGCTCCGCCGCTCATCGCGCTGGCTGCTGCGCTTTGAGTCGCGGCGCTCCAGCTGCGGCTCCTCGCCGTCCGCTGCTGCCGCCTCGCCCCCAAGCGCTTGCGATGGCCGCGGTGGTGGAGCCACAGCATCTGGTTGCGGCTGTGCAGGCTGTGGAGGGATTGCGGGCTCGACACCATTCTCCACGTCAGCCTGCAGGCCGAGAAGGCCATTGAAGCGACAGCAAGGTTGCACACGTTTCAGCAGCACGGCCAGCAGGCAGCAGCTGAGGGATGGCAGCACAGCAACCGAGCTCGCAAAAAGGGCAGCCGCCTCCATTTCCCTCCAAACGAGCACGGATCAACGCACACTCGGCCCAGACCACCCATCACCCACACACCTGTGCTGTGGCTGCATCAGGCATGGGAATGGCCTCCAGGCGGTGCCCCTCCGTCTCCCGCACCGTGGACAGCGCGTGGATGCGGACGGCATAGGAGGGAGGCTGGATGGAGACATCTGTTGACACCACCGTCGCTCTGCTGCGCCGCCCATCCCGTTCAACGTAGTGCACCTCCTCCCCCTTGCCAAACAAGGGCTGCGGGGCGGCCGCGGCGGCGGCAGGGGCAGGGGCGGGGGCGGCAGGGGGCGGGCGGGGCCCCGGAGGCGGCGCCGCCGGCGCCGCCGCCGCCGCTAGCCGCCTCGTCGCCGCTGTCCTCATCCATCGCCTCCCCGCTGTCGCTGCCCTGCTGCTGCTGCTGCTGCCCCTCTTGCTGCTGCTGCTGTGGCGCCACTGCCGGCCCCTGCCGCTGCTGCTGCTCCTCTTCCTCCTCCCCATCGTCGTCTGAGCCATATGCCAGCCCCAGCAGCGCGCCGCCGCCGCCGCCCGCGCCTTCGCTGCCCTCGCTGCTGGATCCTTGCTCTGCCACCAGCCCACCAGGAGCCAGGACCTCCACCGCCCCCGCCTTGGGCGCCTTTTGGGTGCCGCCTTGCACCACCTGCCTGGCAATGTCCTCTGCAGGCGCAGCACGGTGAGCGAGCGCAGCAGGGTGCATCGGCAGTGCCTGGGCAGGGGTATAAGGGCCGCGTGCAAAAGATCCGCCGAACCCTTAGTCAAGCGTGCCTGGCTGGGTACACAGCATGCGTGCCCGCGGGAGAGGGAGCAGCGGGCGGGGCGCACCTATGAGCACATCTGTGACCTCCACCAGCACCCCGCCCAGGTGCCGCTTCACCTCTGTGTTCAGCTTGGCGCGCCGGGTGGCCTCATCCTCCTGCAGACGGATCGGAGAAAGGGTGTGATGGGGTGTAGTGGGAAGCAGTGGGAAGTGAAGTTTGCTGCTGCGCTGTTCCCCTGCAGCACGCACGCAGCAAGCCGCAGCGCTGTGGCAGCCAGCAGAGCGGAATGCGCTTGCCTCGGGCTCCGCCTCCTCCTCCTCCTCCTCCCCAGATGAGCGGCCGCCGCCCTGCTTCGCCGCGGAGGCGGGGCCGCTGTCCTGCTCGCCGCCGCCCCAGCGCGAGCCCCCGCCGCTGGCCCTCCTCTGCGCCGCGCCACGCCCGCCGCCCTCTGCCTCCGACCCGCTCGACTCGTCGCTGTCGCTGCCTCGCAGGCGGCGCGCCTTGCGGGCCGCCTCGCGCGCCGCCTCCCGATCCGACTCCGCCTTGCGCTTCAGGATCTCCTGCTGCAGCCAGTCGGGGATGGCCTTCTTGGGCTGCTGCAGCGGCATGCCGCCTGGGCCCATCGCCATACCGCCGCCCATCATCATCATCATGCCCCCGCCGCCAGGCGGCACCATGTGGTGGTGCGGCGCAAACCCGCCAGCGCTGGCAGGCCCCGGCGGCGCCAGCGTGGCAGGCATCGCCGCCACCGGCGCCGCCTGGTACATGGCGGCGCCTGGCATCGCCGCGGATGCCGGCGCCGAATAGCCGGATGCTGGCGCGCCATAGGCGTCGTATCCAGCAACCGGCTGCGCTGCATAGGCCTGGCTGTAGGCCGCCGGCACGGTGGCGGGCAGGGTGGGCGCCTGCTGGGGAGCGGGCTGCTGCTGCTGGTAGTAGCCGTACTGAGCGGCCTGAGCTGCCTCCCAGTGCTGCCACATCGCCGCCTGCTGGTCGGGCGGCATCGCCGCATACTGCTCGGCGCTCATCTGGTCCAGCCCGCTGCCAGCGCCAGCCCAGCCTGCAGCCGCCGGGTCTGCTGGGTAGGCGGCGCCGCCATAGCCCGCCTGCTGCTGCGGCGCCGAGTTTGGCGGCGGCGGCGGCGGCGGTGCTGCCGCCACGCCATAGGTGCCCGGTGGAGGTGGCGGGGGCTCGCTAGGCAGCGGGGGTGCGCCTGGATGAGGCGGGGGAGGGGGCTGGGGCGGAGGCGGGGGCACGTCCATCGCCGCTGATGGGCCCTGATGCCCTGCCAGGGTAGCGCTGCGTGCTTTGATGCTGGTGCTACTGCTCCTGGCCGTCAAGGAGGCATGGTTCAAGATGGAACCCTTTTTGCAGGCCAACGTGGCATCTTTGCGCTTGCAGTCCAAGCAGAACGTCATGCTAACAAATACACACAGAGGGCGATGCGCCGATGATCAGAATTGTCGCCGACTTGGGTTGCCCCCCCCTGGCCCGCGCTTCCGCCCTCTCCGCTCTGCCGCCCGCACGGGCGCCCGTTGCTGTGCTGCTCTGCCATGAGCCAGCCAATGGCAGGCAGACCCAGCTTCATCTGTTGCAACAAGCCAGGCAGTCCAGAAGCCGGGCTGCTGCTCTCTTGTTCAGACGGCGCGTACAGGGCGGCACGTGCGGCGCCCAGCTCGCTGCCTCGTCTACCCAACACCAGCCTGCCTCCCACGTTCACCACAATCGAATCCTCGGCATTACCGCAGTCCAATCAATGAGGGCTGCCGCAAGTTGCATGCTGGGACGGAGCCAGCGGCGGCGGCATGCTTAGCCCGCTGGCGGCCCCTGACATTGATGCCGGCAATGCCCGCGCAGCTGTCACAATCGTATGCGGCAGAATGGGCAGTGAGCTTGTGGACGACGCAGCGGCGGCCGAGGAGGAGCAGGAGCCTCAGCAGGGCGGCCAAGCCCCTGCCGAGGAGGTGGAGGGCGATGGGCTGCCGGCGGACGAGGAGGAGGCGTCAGAGGGCAGCGATGACGAGGGCGGGAGCGATAGTGAGGGCTCCAGCGACGATTCCAGCGATGAAGGGGGCGAGGATGAGGTGCGCTGGGCTACTCCAGGGTTCCTGCACACCGCCAGCAGAGCGGGGGTGAGGTGGCCGTGCTGCTGCGGCCCCCCGCAAGCCCCACGCATCGTCTTGCTGCCATCAATGCCGGGCGGCGGCGGCGCCGGGCAGGCACCAGGAGCAGGCGCAGCAGCTGGAGGACACCACTGCCCTGTGACACTGCCTGCCCTGCGCAGAATGAATTTGAGAACGATGGCTTCATAGTGGACGAGGCCGAGGACGAAGGTGAGGGTGCAGCTCCCGCAACCAACCCTCGCCCCAACCTACACAAACCGCAGCCATGCCACCAGCTTACACTGTCGGGAAAGCTGCCCCCTGCCTCTGTACACAGGCGGGGAGGAGAAGGGGGCGGGCGGCAGCGACGTGGAAGGTGCCGCCGAGGCCAAGAAGCGGCGCAAGAAGAAGCGGCGGCGGGAGCTGGTGCTGGACGAGGAGGTGGGTGCTGGCGCCGCCGGCTCCTGGCTGCTGCTCGTCCGCCTGTGCTGGGCCACGGCCTGGCGCTGCCGCTGCCGTTCGATGGCATCCGCGCACCTGCCACCTCCACCTGTGGCAGGCTGTGCCTCGCACAGCCCATTTTGCCTCCCTTTGAAGTCGGGCCGCCGCCCTGCCCACCACTTGCCTGCCCACCTGCCTGCCTGCACGCACGCACTCCTGCCCGCCTGCCCACAGGACTATGAGCTGCTTGAGGACAACACCGGCATCCGGCGCCAGCGCCCGCAGCTGCAGCACCGGCGCATCAAAAAGGCACGAGACACCGACGCCGGTGCCGCCAACCAGCACGACGCGGCGCGGGCGCTGCAGGTGCGGGGCTGGGCTGGGCGGTGCTGGGCGGGGCTGCTGGGGCGCTGTGTTGTGGGGCCTTCGTTGTCGCGGCAGCTGGCACTCATACGCAGGCCCTGAGGGTGCTGGACACGGGAAGTTGCCCAGGCTCTGGCTGCTGACCTGCCTCCCGCCCTGCCTGCCCACCTCGCTGCTGCAGGAGGAGCTGTTTGGCCTGGAGGATGAGGGGGGTGGCCTGGAGGACGACGACGACGACTTTGGGCGGCCCGCGGCGGCGGCGGCGGCGGGGCGCCCGCCCGGCGACGCCCGCGGCGGCCGGCGGGACGAGGAGATGCTGCCAGAGGCTGACGACCAGGTGTGTGTGTGTGTGTGTGTGTGTGTGTGTGTGTGTGCGCGGCAGAGCCGGGTGCTGAGGTGAGGCTCCCCCTCCAGGACCTGCATCTCCTTCGCCGCTGTCGCTGTACCGCTGCCGCTGTCGCTGTACCGCACCCGTCCCTGCCGCCAACAATGCCCGCGGCCCTGCCTTGCCGTGCCCTCCCCCCCTCCCTCCCTGGCAGTTTGACGACGAGGACGACTGGCTGGTGCACGAGGACGAGGAGGAGGGTGGGCCCGGGGCGGGGCAGCGGCGGCGCCGCCGCCGCACCGCAGTGGAGGGCCTGCCGGATGTGGACCCCGATGCGCTGGCGGTGCGTGGCGGGCGGGCGGGCATGGGGCCGGGACCGGGCCGGCACGCTGCACTGCCCTGCTCCTGGGCTGCACCTTGGGCCTGGGGCTGAGCCTGCCCAGCCTTCAGCGCTCTGCACGCGCTGCCTGCGCTCGCTGGCGCGCTGGCCCTCCTCCCCTGCTCCCCACCTCCCCCTGACGGCGCCTCCTCCCGAGCGCGTGCCTGCCTGCGCGGCCTTCCCGCGTGGCGTCCGTGTGCAGGAGGCGGACGAGATTTTTGGCAACGTGGACGACCTGCTGGGCATGTATGCGGAGCGGCGGCAGCAGCGGCGGGGCAAGGCAGACGCGATGGAGGAGGAGGAGGGGGAGGAGGAGGTGGAGGAGGAGGAGGCGGAGGCGCGGCGCCTGGCGCGGGTGAGGCCCAGGGCTGGCGGCTGGGGGCGCTGTGGTCGAGGTCGAGCGGCGGCAGCAGTGCTTGCAGGGTTGCGCAGGCCGGGGCGCGGTCGGGTGGGGCTGGACCCTGCGGTGTGTCCCCGCACGCCCGGGGCTTGCCCTGAGGGCAGCCGTGCGGGCATGCGCGTGGCCCACCTGCTGTCGCCGCGCCGCCCGCCTGCAGGAGGAGCGGCAGCGCGCCGCGGTGGCGCGGCGGGTGCAGGAGCAGCTGGACCCCGAGGCCGTGGCGCGACACTTCCTGCTGCCCCGCGACGAGCAGATCAGGTGGGTGGGTTGGCGCTTGTGTGTGAAGGCAGAGGCAGGGGTGGCGCAGCGTGTGGGTGCCAGGCGCTTCGGGCCCGACCCTGCATCCTGCTGCGCTGCCTGCCCTGGTGGCTTGCCCAGCGCCGCCGTGCACCAGGCGTGCGGCACCGCCACGCTCTCACCCTCGCCCACCCACCACCCGCCCCCGCCCTGCCCTGCCCTTCCTTGCTTTCTTCCCTGCAGGGAGGCCGACTACCCTGAGCGCGAGCAGCTGCACCGCGGCCCCGAGCCGGAGGCCTTTGACCTGGGCGCCTGCGCGGCCTGGGTGTGGGACAACCTGGTGGGGGAGCAGCGGCGGGAGGGGCGGGTGCTGGACCTGCTGGAGGATGGGGTGCAGGAGGTGGGCGGGGGTGGGCTGGGCCGTGGGTGTGCCTGCCTTGTGATCTGCAGTCGACGCATGCGATTGATCTGCAGTCGCATGCATGCGATTGCACACGTGCCGTGGACGGGCTGCGCTTGCTTGCCTCCAACGGGGGATGGAGCCTTCCGCGCTTGCGGCACAGGAAGCGCCCGCCGCCGGTGCTGCCTGGGCGAGCCCACGCCGCCTGCGCTGTGCGCCCCCCCTGGCTGCCTGCAGGTGCAAGGCCCGCCCCCCGCCTGGTACGGCCGCCCCGACTGGTCCAGCCGCGACCTGGCCAACAAGCTGTCCGACATTGGCAGCCACCGGGCGCTGTACGTGGGGCGCAACGAGAGCGGCGAGAGGGCTCGGGAGTGGCGCCACAACGAGGCGGCGCAGGCCGAGCTGCGGCAGGCCATCCAGGCGGTGCTGCTGCAGGTGTATGAGAAGCACGAGGAGGTGAGGCTGCCCGCGGGGGGACAGCGACAGCGGGACATGGCTGCCGCGGCAGCGGCGGCGGCGGCGTGCTCCTGCGCTGCTCGCCTGCTGGCGCGTGCATCGGTCGGGGCTTGGGCTGCTGGTGCCGGGTGCTGCTGGCAGCTCGAGCCCGTGCCGTGTGGCGGCATGTGTGCCTGAGGATCAGCTCGCCGCCTGCCCATGGGCCGCCCCTTCCCTGCAGATCCCCTTTGTGGCCCAGTATCGCAAGGAGAAGTGCGGCGAGCTGCTGGTGGTGCGGTCGAGCGACGAGCCCAAGACCACCTCCGAGCAGGATGCTGGCGGCGGCTACCCGGCGGGCACCATGAAGGTGGGGGCCAGGGCGGGGGGGGGGGGGAGGATGGCGTGTGGTCGGCCGAGCGGCCTGGCAAGCTGCCCAGACAGCCGCGTTCTGGGGTGTTGGGGCGCCCCAGGCAGCGGGCAGGGATGTGGCGAGCAGCAGCCTGGGCCCTCTGGTGAGTCTGCGTGCCTGCTCCTGAAGTGCGCTGCATGGCTCAATGGCAGCTGCGCTGTGCCCTGCCCTGCAGCCCTCCCACCGCCGCATCCGGCGGTACGAGGTCATGTATGCGGTGCAGCAGCTGGCGCAGCGCTGGCGCGCGATGCAGGTCGGTTCCCTTGCTTTGCCCGCCACCTCGGGTGCCGGTGCCAGCCTGCTCATCCCTCCAGCCAGCCGCCTGTCCGCACCTTCCACCTGTCCCCCCATTGGCTGACGCGCCTCCCCTGGGTGGCGCAGGTGCGGCGCGAGGCGCGGCGCCGGGCATACGAAAAGGCGCTGGGGGAGACGATGCGGGACGAGGAGCAGGCGGCCATCCAGGAGTGCCTGGCGGCGCTGGAGCGGGCACAGACGATGGAGGTGGGTGTTTGCCTGGGTGGCAAGGGTGGTGCGCCGCCGCAGAGCCTGGTTCTGCTCCTGGGCTGGATGGCTTGCCTCCTCCCCACCTGGCACACGCGCTTGCACCATGCTCCCCGCTCGCGGTCTCCACCCTGTCTCCGGCGTCACGCCGCCTGGCTCCCCTGCTGCCGCAGGAGCTGGGCGACTGCGAGGCCAAGTTCAGGATGGTGCAGCAGCAGTTCAGCGACGCCTCCGACCAGCAGGCGGCGGCGGCGGCGGCGGCCGAGGAGCCGCTGTCGCAGCTGTCGCTGGGCAACGGCGCCGCCGGGCCGCGCCGCCCGCAGCAGGCCTCCGCCCGGCGCTACCTGCACTGCCTGCGCGCGGGGCTGGGCGGCTGGGTGGCCGGCCTGGGGCTGACCGCGGCGCAGCTGGCCGAGAATGTGGAGGCGGGCTACCAGAAGCACAAGCCCGCAGACCTGACGGTGGGCACGGTGCCGCCGTGGCGTGCGGGCTGTGTGCATCGCAGAGCACGTGCGCCTGCCCTGCAAACTCTCCTCTACCTTCACCACCATCGCACGCTCAAGTGCCGTGCACGTCCCTCCTCGCACCTCGCCCTGCAGGTCACCCCCGAGCAGCATGCGGCGCAGTATGTGGCGCCCTCGGGCGGCTTCCCCACCGCAGGCACGGTGGTCAAGGGCGGCTGCTACATGGCCGCGGCCGAGATAGCAGCAGAGCCGCTGATCCGCCAGGAAGTGCGCAAGCAGTACCAGGTGGGTGGGCGTACCGCTCCGCCGCCCCGCTGCCGACGTGGCGCCAGTTGCGCTTGCGCAGGTGGCCGCACGCTTCCTTGAGGGTGCGTGCCACCCACCGCCTCCCGTGCCTCCACTCTCACTCTCATGTTCTGCGCCCCTTGATAAAGCCACACGCGGCTCCCTTCTGTGCGCCCCCGCTCCGTGCAGGACGGCGCGGTGGTGTGGACCACGCCCACCGCGGCCGGGGACACCACGCTCGACCCTTTCCACCCGCTGGCCCCCGTCAAGCGCCTGGTGGCCAAGCCGCTGGTCAAGTTCGAAAAGGGAGACCACTTCCTGCGCCTGCTGCAGGCCGAGAAGGCAGGCCTGGTGAGCGGGCCAGCGGTGCCGGTCCGGTTGGCATGGTTGGGGCTGCGAATCAGGGCAGAGGGTCAGGCGCGAGGTTGCGCACTGCTGGCCACCTGCCTGTCTGGGCTTCCCGCTGCCCACTGCTAAAGTCAACCTTGCCCCTGCCTGGAGCCGCCCCCTCCCCTGCAGATCAAGGTGGAGTTTGGGTTCCCGGCCAGGCCTCCGCCCAAGGAGGGCCAGAAGGGTGGCGGGGAGGCCACCCGCAAGGCGCCGGTGCCCGACACGGAGGCTGCGGAGCTGCAGAACCACCTGGTGGACTCCTTCGTGTCGGGAGGCCTGGGAGGTGGGTGCGCTGGTCTGGCCGCCATGCATCGCCCTGCCACCCTCCACCCAGCTGCCATCCGGCGGGCGGGCCTGTTGATGTGTGCTGCGGGATGCCACGCCTGCTGCCCTCCACGATAGCGTGGGGCAGTGAGTAGAACGAAGCGTGGTGGTTACCATGAGCGCCTGCTGCGCCCCCCCCACCCCCCCGCCCCTTCCTCCCGCCGTGCCACAGAGGCGGCGTCCGCCTGGGACGGCGTGCGGCGTCAGGTGCTGGGCGAGGCGGTGCGCGACTTCCTGCTGCCGCTGATGGAGCGGGAGGCCAGGGCGCGGCTGGCGGGCATGGCGCGCTCCGCGGCGCTGGACGAGGCCGGGGACAAGCTGTGGGGCTACGCCAGCCAGGCGCCGCTGCAGGTGCGGCCCGTACCTCCCCCCTCGTGCCGCTGGCTCTCCCCTTGGCCTCCCAGCCCCCTCGTGGCCTCATCTCCTGGACCCTCCCAGCCACACACTGCACACACATACCCCCCACGTGGACCCCTACGCACCCCCGAACAACCCCTCCCTCGTCCTCGTCCCCCTGCCGCAGGTCAAGCTTGTGGATGACGACGAGGTGGAGCCTGAGCGGCGCGTGATGGCGGTGTGCTACGGGCCCGGCACCCCCGCCACCACCTTTGTCATGCTGGACCCGCAGGGCAACCTGGTGGACTTCCTGTACTGCCCGCAGTTCAGGTGCGGGCGCGGCGGTACAGCAGTGGTGTCGGGTGGTGGGTGTCGGGTGGTGCACCAGGCGGGGCATCTGCCTCTGCTGGCGCCGCTGCCCTGCAAGCTCTCCACACCATCCGCACCGATGTGGCGCCCCAGCTGCCCTACTCTCTCGCCGCCCTCGACCGCCGCACTCCCATCGCCCGCTACCCCCTCCTCCTCTCGCTCACGCCACGCCCTGCTGCTATGCCCGTGCCCGCCCCGCCTGCTCGCGTCCCTTGCAGCGGCCCCATCCCCAAGCGCAAGGCGCTGCCGGGCGTCGTGTACAGCATGTACGACGATCCCAAGAAGGGCAGCGACGCGCAGCGCATACGCTCCTTCATCCTGGTGGGTGGCGCACGCCCGCCTGCCTGCGCAGCCTCTGGAGCGGAGCCCGCTGGCTGCGTGCATGGTGGTGGGGGGGGGGGGGAGGTGCTGGGCTGGGCCTGCGTTGGGGCGGACCGGGCTGGGACAGGTGGGGGGGTTCAGGCGGGGTTGAGGGCTGTAATGCATCCCACTACCAATGCATACCATTACCACCACCACCACCACCACCCCTTGCCCCCCACCCCCGCCTGCTCGTCCCGCGGCAGGAGCACAAGCCGCACGCCATCGTGGTGGGCGCCTCCAGCCCCGAAGCGCGCACGCTGTACGAGGACCTGGGCCAGATCCGGGAGTCGATCATGCTGGAAGACCCGCGCTTCATGATTGGTAGGGCCCGCCGCCGGGGGGCTGGGGCGGCATGCAGGTCATCTGCACCTTGCAGATCATGTCAGCTTGCGCATGAGTGGTGTGGCGCCGTGGTGTGGCGCCGTGGGGCACGCAAAGCCAAAGAGGGGTGGCTGCGGCATGGCGGGGCGGCGGGCGCCTTGCGAGGATGAGGCTGGGAGGGGGGCATGGGTTGGAGCAAGCCCCTGCCGGCATGCCTGCCTGCTGGGGCTGAGCAAGCTCCCCCCGCCTGCCTGCCTGCCTCCCCCCCCGCAGAGCTGGGCACGGGCGATCTGCTGATCATGATGGCTGACGAGGCGGTGGCCGCGGTGTGGGAGAACAGCGCCGCCGCGCGCGACGAGCTGGCGGCCGGCTCGGCGCCCGTTGTGCGGCGCGCCGTGGCGCTGGGCCGCCAGCTGCTCGACCCGCTGGCGCTGCTGGCCAGCGTGTGCGGCGGCGGCAGGGAGGTGCTGGCGCTGGGGCTGCACCCGCTGCAGGCGCAGGTGGGCGGGGCGGCGGCGGGCGGGGCGGGGCGGGGCGGGGCGGGGGGTGCGGGGCGCTGCCCCGCCGCCTTTTGGCGCCACGCCCACTCCTGCACTTTCCCATGCCCGCCTCTGCCCTGCTCCCTCCCTCACCTCCCTCACCCGCCCGCCTCCTGCTGCTGCTCCCCTCCCTGCGCCGTGCGGCAGCTGCCTGAGGAGGAGCGGCTGGGCATGGTGGAGCGCGTCATGGTGTCGGCAGCCTCCCAAGTGGGGGTGGACCTCAACCAAGTGGCCTCCTCCGCCTGGCTGGCAGCCCCGCTGCAGTTTGTGCCCGGGTGAGGCCTCCCTGCTGCCATGCTGGGTGTGGGTGGGTGGGTGTGCGGTCTAGCGCTTCTCCTTGCAGCTTCTGTGGCAGGTGCCCCCGCGCCTCGCCACCCGCGCAGCGGCGCCGCGGCCACGCGCCCTGGTGGCTGCCCTCCGCCGCCCGATGCCCGCGCCGCACCCCCCCCCCCCCCGGCGTGCAGGCTGGGCCCGCGCAAGGCGGGCGCGCTGCTGCGTGCCGTGACGCGCGCGGGCGGGTTTGTGGAGAGCCGCAACCAGGTGTGGCGCGAGCTGGGCGTGTTTGGCAACCGCGTCTTCCGCAACGCCGCGCCCTACCTGCGCATCCGCGCCTCGGTCAAGAATGAGCCTGCCAGCGCCGCCCCGTGCGCGAGGGCCCGCAGCCGCCGCCGCCGCCGCCGCACCACCACCACCCGTTCAGCCGGGACCCAGTCCACAGCCCCTTGCCTAGCCA
>NW_005435075.1:767410-767674 GCF_000147415.1 Chlorella variabilis | reverse complement strand
AGGTGTTCTTCCTGTGTGCCGGGGAGACCAAGGAGACGCTGAAGCCGGGGCGGCGTGTGGAGGCGCGCATACGCCACGTCGCGGAGCAGGCGAGGCCCCCCCTGCCACAGCCAGGCTGGGTTTGCACACTTGGCCCGAGCGGCCTGCCCGCCTCCTCCCTCTCCCTCACCTCGCCGGGCCCCGGGCTGTGATCCACCCAGCCCCTCGCTCGCTGACCGCTTGGCCCCCCTCCCCGCCCATCCCTGCCCCTGCCCCGCCACCACC
>NW_005435075.1:728432-767074 GCF_000147415.1 Chlorella variabilis | reverse complement strand
TGAGCGGGGGGATGTCAGCCGCAGGGCCAGCGACTCAAACGAGGAGATCAACCTGAGGGAGCTGCTGCAGCCAAACCAGACCGTGCCCGCCAGGTGTGTGTGTATGTGTGTGTGTGTGTGTGTGTGTGTGTGTGTGGAGGGGCTGCTGGCGGGGCCGTGCCGGCTGGGCCGCTGCCGTCGTCGGATGGCACGCGCGCCACCTGCTGCATCCCCCGCCCCCTCCCTGCCCCACGGCCTGCCCCGTGCCGCGCCTCCACCCCGCCTGCCCGCTCACCCCTGCCCCACCCCCCGGCCCCGCGCCTCCCCCCAGGGTCATCGACGTCGTGCCCGCCTCGTGGCTGGTCAAGCTGTCCACACGCAGCGATGTGGTGAACAATGAGGAGAAGTGGGAGGCGGCCTACCAGGCTGGCCAGGACCGGTACTACGAGCTGCCGCCCAAGAAGGACCCGCGGGAGGCGGCCGAGGCAACGCGGCGCAAGAACAAGAGCAACGTGCGTGGCTGCTGCCGGCGCGGGCACCGCGCGCGGCGGCGCCGGGCGCGCTGCCGGCTGGCGCCGGGGCCGGAGGGGGAAGCAGCGTCTGGCTGAGCGGGTGCGGCGGGTGCGTGCCCGCCTCGTGCGCCCACGACCCCCTGCAGCGCTGCCAGCGCGCGCACGCCTGTCGCTCGCCCCCTCCCCGCCCGCAGTTTGTGCCCCGCCCCATCCAGCACCCGCTGTTCAAGAACATGAGCCAGATCGACGCGGCGGCGCAGCTGCAGGAGGCCGGGGTGCCGGTGGGGCAGGCCATCCTGCGGCCCAGCCGCAACGGCATCAAGTATCTGGGCATCTCCATCAAGCTGCCAGAGTCCGTCTGGCACCTGGATGCCGAGGAGATGGGCAAGGTGGGCGGGCTGGGTGGGGCTGGGCAGGGCGGGGCGGGGCTGGGCTGGGCGGGGCTGGTGTCCAGCTGGCTGGGCCTGCATCTGTGCCATTGGGTGGGGACGAGGAGCATGGGAGTGTGAGGGTTGACGTGCCGAGCCCGGCTCGGGCTTCCCTGCCCGGTCGGCATCGGCGGCGCGGCGCCGCCGGCAGGTCGCTGGTTCGCCCTCGCGGCATCGCAGGGCCTGCGCGTCGTGCCGCTGCACCCGCCTGTGCGCCCCTCCCGACCCTGCCTCGCCGTGCCGGCCGCCCGCCCGCGCGCAGAGCGCCGCCGCCCTGAAGCTGGGCACCAGCCTGGTGGTGGAGTATGTGCCCGGCGGCAGCAGGAGGGAGACGTATGAGGACCTGGATGAGCTGGCGGCGCGCTTTGTGGAGCCGCTGCAGGCCCACCTGCAGGCCCTGGTGGCCCACCGCAAGTGGACGCCCCAGGACTGGCCGCGCGCAAAGGTGGGCGGTGTGTGTGTGTCATGCCTGCGGCCGGGGGTGCTGCGGGGCGCGACGCGGCGGCCAGGGGGCCGGCTGTGCGCGTGGTGGGGCGGGGGCGGGCCAGGGAGGCCGGCGCGTCGAGCCGGAGAGGGGAGCGTGGCGAGCGCGGGAGTGGAGCGGGCGCCCGCTGGCCTGTACCCCACACTCTCTACCCCACCCCCACCCCCACCCCCACCCCACCTCCCTGCCTGCAGGAGGATCTGATAGAGCAGAAGCAGCAGGTGGGGCCCGCCCAGGGCGTGTACTGCCTGGGCCCCGCGGTGGACAAGGCGGGCATGTTCTTCCTGGGCTACATCCGCACCGCCACCCCGCACTGCGAGTACTTCATGGTCACCCCCGACGGATACTACTTCCGCAAGAAGGCGAGGAGGGCGGCGCGTGGGGCCGGGGAGGGGTGGGGGGGGTGCGGGGCTGCTGCGTGTGCAGTGCAGGTGGAGCATGTGGTGCACAGGCAGGCAGGCAGGCAGGCGGGCGGGCGGGCAGCGTGGGGTATGTGCTCCTGTTTTTGAGGGGGCAGGCAGGCTGATGGGCGCGATCCAGCCGCCCTCCTGGCTGCAGGACTACCCCAGCGTGGATGCCATGCTCCTGGCCTGGAGGAAGCAGCCAAGGCTGCCGAGCCAGCAGCAGCAGGCGCCGCCGCCGCCCCCTGTGCAGCAGGCGCCGCCGCAGCAGCACGGCATGCCGGCGGGGATGATGGCGGGGCAGGGCATGGCGCCTGCCGCAGGCTTCTACCCGGCCCAGCACCAGCAGGGGCAGCAGGGCCCGCCCGTGTATGCCTACGGCGGCCAGCAGGGGCAGGGGCAGGGGCAGGGGCCGTACATGGGCGGCCCCGTCGGGGGAGGCTACGGGGGCGCCCCCGCCGCGCACGGCGGCGGCGGCGGAGCTGGCTGGCAGCAGGGGCAGGCGGGCGGGTATGGCGGCTACGGGCAGCAGCCCCACAACTTCCAGCAGCAGGGGTTCCCCCCGCAGCAGCAGGGCTACCCACAGCAGGGCTGGGGCGGGGGCCAGTATGGCGGCCGCTGAAGCCTGCTTGCTAGCATGCTGTCGAATGAAGAATGAACATGCAACCACCCACACACTGTACCACACAATAGCGGCGCAGGAACCGCTGCACAGAGGCATACAATTGGATCTGCTCCCTGGCTGGCCGGGGCCAGAAAGACTCGCAGGAGCCGCCACACAGGCTCCTACATGGCAGCTGCTTGTGCTGGCTTGCTGCGCATTGCATCCAGCAATTACACAGCCTTGCTGGTGCCGCTGGCACAGCCAGGAACAGAGGAAGGAACATGGGTACAAGCAGAAGCAGAGGAGTGTTGGTCATAAGTGCGCTGTTGCCCGGATGTCAGCTCCCAGATGGTCAGAGGAAGAATGTCGGGGGCAGTTGCCGCGCTCCTGTTGCTGCTGCACTGCTCAAAAATAGAAGTACCTGCTTCTGAGCTACCCTAACCTAGCTGTGTGTGATGTCCGCAGCTGGTCGCTTGGAAATCCCTGCCTGTACGGTGTGCGCCCGTCTAACCGCCTGCCTGCCTGCCTGCCTGTCAAACTCGTTTGGCCCGCACGGTGCCATCTAAACCTCCATGCCTGCCCTATTGAATACTGTTGGGTGCTGCGGTGGGTCAGTGCTCCAGCATATCCTCCTGCTGCTGCTGCTGCTGCTGCTGCGCTTTCTGGATGGGCAGGTAGAGCTGCAGAAGCAGCACCGGGTGCGATGGCAGGCCAGGTCAGAGGGATGCGGGCAAGCAGGTAGGACCGGAGGGCTGCACACATCCCCCTTGGCACGTGGGCACCCGTTGATCATTATGTGCTTGCTTGTTTGAAATGCTGGCTGCCAACCCTGGCTTCCAGACTCGTCCCGGCCTCGAGAATCCTCCCACTGTCCTACTTGCCCCCCCAGGGCACCCCCCCCCACACACACAACGCCCCCCATCGGCGCTGCACCTTGAACTCAGGCGGCAGCTCGGCCTCGGTGTAGAGGCGGTCGGAGAAGTAGATGCGGCGGATGCGGCAGTTGGCGTGGATCTGCACCCGCAGCGTCTCCACGTAGTTGGTGCCGTAGGCGCGCTTCACAAAGTCGGCCAGGTTGAACTGCACCTGGTTCCACCCCTCGTCCAGGCGCATGGGCATGGTGCAGATGAAGGGCTTAACGCGGGTGGTGGACTGCAGGCAGGGCGCCAGGTGGGCGGCACGGTGGTGTGGCGTTACGGGATGGCGGGCGAGGCTGGGGTGCATAAGGGGATTCGGGCTGTGCATCTGTGCACTGGATCCATCAGCCGCCGGCCAATGGCAGGCTTCGTGCCTGGCGCCGCAAGCTGCCGCCCCACCTGGTAGTTGGAGGCGCGGAAGCGCCGGCGCACGTTCTTGTCATCCAGAACCTGGACCTCAAAGGTGAAGTACTTGCTGAGGTTCTTGACGATCATGACCAGGAAGGGCAGCTTGATGCCCAGCGTCTTGGCGGGGTCTGCGGGGCAGGTGATGTAGGCGGTGGCGACGTTGGCGCCGGCAACCTCCAGCACGGAGCTCTGGATGTCCTCGTCCGTCAGCCGCTTGATGTGTCCATTCTCCACTGCAATTGGGGCATCGCGGGCGGCTGTTGAGTTCGTTCAGCGGCCCGACATTCACACACATTTGGCGGGCGCGACGCACCCTCGCTGGACCAGATGGAAAGGGGCTTGCTGCCGATAGAACTAAGCAGGCTCAGGTGGCCGGACTGAAAGGTGCCCTTGAAGAGCGACATTGGTCGGCGATGGACAACCAATTCTGGCGCTGCGGGATGTTTGAACAGTGGCGAGACTCGGTGGCGCTAAACGTCACCTGAAATGCGGCAGCGGCCCCAGGCAGGGCGGAGAAGGGGGAGGCAGGTACTCTTTCGAAGTACACACTTGACGCCTGCTCTACCGGGCGTTCAGCACAATCCACAACCTCCACACATCGAGGGTGGTGCGCCTGACGGCAAGGCAATGCAGGGTGAGGCGCCAGGCAGCCCCGCCGGCGGCAAGCCTTTTTGGGCAGGTCAGCTCGCCACCTACCTTGCTCACCAATCGCCTGCCTTCCAGCTGTGTAGGTGCTGCTGTGGCAAGTCGCTGGTTGTGCCCCAGTTTGCAACAGCATTGCGCCGGCGCCTCGGCCCACGCCGCCACCGCCGCAGCAGTTCGCCGCGTCCGACCTTCTCCAGACCCCTCTTTGTGGCGAGCTTGCACGACTGCGCCGCCATCAGCACCTTTTGCAGCAGCAGCACAAAGCAAGCAGCAAACTCGGTGCAT
Organism: Chlorella variabilis; assembly: GCF_000147415.1. Classification (NCBI taxonomy): domain Eukaryota; kingdom Viridiplantae; phylum Chlorophyta; class Trebouxiophyceae; order Chlorellales; family Chlorellaceae; genus Chlorella; species Chlorella variabilis. The sequence continues at coordinate 762,411 of NW_005435075.1, read as the reverse complement.
GGCGTCATCACCAGCAGCTGCCGCCACCGCAGCACCCGACGGCGCCACGGCCAAGTCGCGCCCCCTGCTGCTCGTAGTTGCGGTTGTGCTGCTGAATGACGAGGGCCAGGTGCTGCTCGCGCAGCGGCCCCCAGGCAAGGCGCTTGCCGGCCTGTGGGAGTATCCAGGTGAGGAGCCGGGCTGGGAGCACCCTGCACGCCCCCGGCCATGCATGAACCTAGCCCTCCATGCCAGGCCCCGACCCGCCACACCCGATGCGGCACCCCACCTCGCTGCTCAGCCCCTTCCCCTGTTGCGCACCCCCCCCACACACACCCTTCCAGGCGGCAAGGTGGACCCTGGAGAGACTCCCGAGGCGGCGCTGGTGCGGGAGCTGCGGGAGGAGCTGGCCATCCAGGTGGCGTCCGCCTCCCTGCGGCCCCTCACCTTTGCCTCGCACCCCTACGACGCCTTCCACCTGCTCATGCCCACATACGTGGCCAGCGAGTGGGAGGGGCAGCCCCTGGGGGCAGAGGGCCAGGCGCTGGCATGGGTGGGCGCCAGGGAGCTCGAGGGTGGAGCGTACCCCATGCCGCCCGCCGACCTGCCCATGCTGGCGCCGGTGCTGGCAGCCATGCGGCAGCACAGAGAGGCCCGCCAAAATGCTGCGTGACTGGGAATGTTGTAGTTGAATGGAATGGTGTATTAATACCCGCAATTGATTTTCCGTGGTATTGATGGCTTCTACATGTTTCACATGTTTTGTGCAATGTTCTCTGCTCGCATGAAAGCAGCTGTGCACTTCCAGCTATAGGAGGACCAGGCCTAGTTGATCCCCAGTTACCTGTACTGTGCCCATACCACACATGTGGCGCGCCAACCTTCCACACGTGTGTACTGAGCTTGGCACACACCTCTGTAACCCAGAGACTGCCTGCGAACCGTGGGCCAGTGGGGTCGGCCAGATCTGGCGCCCAGGTGCGTGGCCCCCCGTGTGCCGCAGGTCAAAGCCTGCGCTGGCAGGTTCCTTCTTTAGCGGCACGCAGCTGCAGCGGTGGTCCCTTGCCACTGCCCTGCAGCCTCGTGGCTGTGGCCGAGGGAGGCAGGTGGAGCCCTGCCACACACCGCCATTGGCCAGACAGCTTCAAAGTGGCCACACGCCTGTTACTGCTGACCAGCAGTCACGCAGCCAGCCCGGCCGACACCAGAAGAGCAGCGGCGAGCTCCCGTGCCAGCAGCAATGCGGCGTGCTGCCGATGGTGCTGCTGAGGAATGTGGAGCTGGCAGCGACTCCCATGCAGCTTGGCTATGAAACCCAAAAGGTGAGATTTCACAGTGGAACACTGAGTGTTTGCACGCTCACAACTCGTACAATTCGGAATGTCTTACGTCAAAAGCATCGGACTTGTGAAACTGGAATTCTTCAGCTCTTAGTCTTCTGCTGCTCCGCTGTTCCTCCCGCTGGCGGTCGATGGCGCAGCGCCGCCTCTGCCAGCACACCGTGTGCATCCTGCAGCTGTGCCAGCTTGGCGCTGGCCGCCACCAGCTCCTGCTGCAGCTCCTGTGAGGCCTCCGCATTCTGCTGCAGCAGTGCTACCGCCTGCGCCACCTCCTCAGCCTCGCTGCCACTGAGCTCCGGCAGCTGCTGAATGAGGCCCTCCACATCCTTCAGCCCCGCCATGAGGTCGCTTGCCATAAGCTCTGTTTGTGCCTGTGGTGTTGGTGAAGAAGGAGGAGGCATGGGTGAGCAATCCCTGCCCTGCAAGCACGGGGAGCAAGGGGCGCAGGCTGTGTCCGCCCGCTGCCGGCCGCTCCACTCACCAGCACATCGTACGTCTTGGGCGCTGCCACCAGGGCCTCCCCCTTGACCGGCTGGGGAGGGGCATCCCGCTGCAGCGCCCCCAAGTAGTTGAACAGCATGGCGTTCAGGCGGCCGATCGCCTCTTGGAGGGAGGACACCAGGTCCACTGGTGGCGCCGTCATACTGCCTGTACAAGTATGTGCTTTGCTGTAGGGTTGGAATGGGCCGATCAGCTGCATGGAATTGGGCAGGGCCCGAATGTTCCAACCTGTACCTTTCTGTGCTGACGGCCTCAATTGGGCATGTGGGAATTCCTAGATCGTCCTGATGGTCAGCAGGTGGCGAAAACGTCGGGCTGCAGAGTGGCAGCCGTGACATGGTGGCTGCCACAATGTCACTCTCCGTCCCAGCAGCAGCACAGAGGCTAATGGCCTGCGATAGCAGGAACATGTCTGCGTGGCAAGGCAGACCCCCTGCAGTTCGGGGGCGCCGCCCCCGCCTCTGCCGCCACGCCGCCGCTGCCAGCACGCCGTCAACTGAAAGCAGCCGAAGTGACAGCAGCAGCTGCAGCAGAGATGTCAAGCAGCTCAAGGCCCAGCTGTTGCAGGCAGTCAGCAGGTGAGTGGAGTAAGTGTGGTGGGAGCTGGCCGGCCATGCCAGCCGGGCTTCAATCCCCGCCCCTGGTTCCCCGCTGCGCTGCACACGCAGATGCAACAACCCGCAGCCGGGGGACAACCAGTTGCAGCTGGAGCAGGACGTAGAGGGCCTGGCGGTGGAGCTTGCGGCAGCCAACCCCACCCCCGATGCGGCGTTGTCGCCGCTGTTGCTGGGTTCGTGGGCCTTGCTGTTCTCCGGGCGCAGCAGGAGGCTGGCGTCGGCATCGGCCTTCCCCGCCTCTGGCACTGGGCCTTCGCTGCAGCAGGCGCTGCAGGCGGCCTCGGACTCGCTGTACAGCCTGTTCTACGCAAATGTGCCGGTGCTGGCGGGGAGTGCGGTGGGGGCAGGTCGCCGCTCCTCGGCCTCCAACACCCAGGTGCTGAGCGCTGGCCGCGTGGACAACATCGTGGAGACGACGCGCGGGCTGCCACTGCGGCTGTGCGTGTCGGGCAGTGTGGAGGCGGTGAGTGGGGCCGCGCGGCCTGCTCCCTCGCGTTGCAGCTGCTGAATTGTAGCCATATCGTTGGCCAGCCCGTGTGCATGCTGCTGACTGACAGCAGTGTTGTCTCGTGCCTGCCCCACCTGGTGCAGGTGCGGCCCGGCACAGGGGACGGCCCCACATCCTGCGTCGCAGTGCGCTTTGATAGATTCACGGCCAAGGTGGCCCAGCTGCCAGAGGCGGCCGCCTCGCTGGCCCTGCTCAAGCCGGTAGGCTACTTGGATACGCCGTTCCTCGACAGCGATCTGCGGGTCAGCGTGGGCGACAAAGGCGGGCTGTTTGTGCTACGGCGTGTGCAATAGAGTGAGCTGGGCTCCTCCTGTAATCGAGCTGAATTATCCATTAATGGCGGCCCGCGCTGGTGCCCGCTCCGTGGCGACGGGCGCCGCCCCGTCAGCATTCCGTGTCTCCCGGCCTTTGTGGGGGAGCCCGGCCGTGTCGACAGCCGCATTCCCGCCGTGCGCGCTGTGCAAAAGGCACGCTGATCCACCTGATCGCCGGGCCGCCGCTGAACCCCACCTCCCCTCAGACCCTCGTTTCCTGCCGATCGAGCGCCGCCATGTGCGCTTGAAGGCTGGGGTTCGCGCCTAGCTGCTCCTGGGCGCCTAGCGATGCTGTCGGGTGCCCTAGCAACTCTCACTAGCAAACTCCTCTCGTCTGCATTGATGCGCATCAGTTCGACACCAGCAGCAGCAGCAGCAGCAGTAGCCGTGAAGCTCCAGGCGACGGTGGCCGCGACAGGCGCACACACCCCTCACCCCCTCTCCCGGCACTTGAGCAGCAAGGCAGCCCCCTCGCAGGCAGCTCAGCAGCAGGCCATGGTCGCATATTGGCGCAGCCTGCTGCGCGGCGCCAAGAGCTTTGGCGCGCAGCGACCAGCGGCGCTGCTGCTAGGCGGGGCCGCGGTCAGCGCAGGCGTCTGGGTGGCGCAGGTGAGCCTGCTGCGTCCTGCATTCGGGCAAGCTAGCTTGGATGGTTATGCAGCGGAGCTGCGGCTGCTGTCGTTCTTTGTGTGCCGCCCTCTGCTGTTGCGTGGGCTGTAGAATGCAACACCCTGCTCTCCTGGCCGCAGGCGGAGTGGCGGCGGCAGCAGCAGCGGTCGCTGCAGGCAGCTAGCGGTGCCGCGGAGCCGTCGCCGGTACCGCATGCTAGCAGCAGCTGTGCGCCCACCTCGGCAGCACCAGTTGAAGACAAACGGTGCGTGCAGGCTGTTCATCATGCCTGCCCGTGGCATGATCTTGCTGCCGCGCTGCAAAGGCGGTACACAAAGCGGTGCATAGCAATCTACATATACAGCTCAGCCATGGAGGCCCCGTGCTCGTGCAGGCAGCAACCCTTTGTGCCCAAGTTCTTGCTGGAGGCCGGGGCAGGCATGATCCCGCACCCAGCCAAGGCGGACCGCGGCGGCGAGGATGCTTACTTCATCTGTGACCGAGGCACCTGCATGGGCGTCGCAGACGGCGTGGGCGGCTGGGCAGAGGTGACACCGCCGCTGCTGCCGTTGCGTGGCGCCCCAGCGTCTTGATGCCGCGAGTGGTGCAGCACGGCAGGTCCAATCGCAGCAGCAGAAGGGGTGTGATGCGAACCAAGCGCAGCTGATGCATGGGCGTGGCGTGGTGGTGTTGTGGTGCAGGTGGGCGTGGACCCAGGCTTGTATTCGCGGGAGCTCATGAGCCACGCCAAGAAGGCTGCCACCACTTGCGAGCCAGGTGCGCCCCGCACGTGCTTGCTGCCCCTGGAGCCGCCCGCATGCCTGAAGTCGGCTTCAATGGGTGCGTGCACAGGCTGCCGGCCCGCTCCCACCCACCTGCCACCTGCCTGCCCTGGTCCGGTGCCCTGAGTGTGGTGCAGGGCCCAATGCGCCGCAGCACTTGATGGAGGTTGCGTATCTGAGCACCCTGGCACGTGGCTCCTCCACCGCCTGCATACTTTGCCTGGAGAATGAGCGGCTGCACGCGTCCAACCTTGGGGACTCAGGTGTGGGTGTAGGTGATGTGGGTGCCACGTGCTCAACAGCACGGCAGCCGGACACGCGGGGCGCGCTGCTGGCGTTGGCAGCCATTGTGTGTTCGTGTGGGCGTGGGTTGGGGGGCATGGAGCAGCCCTGGTAGCCGCTCCTTGCCCTGCCCCAATCTGCCCTCGCCCCTGCCCCGCTGCCCCTGCACAGGATTCATGGTGATTCGCGACGGAGAGCTCGTCTTCATGTCTCCGCAGCAGCAGCACGAGTTCAACTTCCCCTACCAGATAGGGTCGGCAGACTCGATGTCCGACACGCCGCAGGTAGTGCTCGCCGCGGGGGAGGGCAGCTGCTTCGCCCGAGTAGCTGCACGCACCAACCGGTTTGCAGCCCGTGGCACGCACCGCCCTGGACTGTCTGCTGAATGCATGCTGGCCCCGCTGCAGGTGGCCCGGCGGTTCAGCGTGGAGGTGCGGCAGGGGGACATAGTTGTGGCGGCTACAGACGGCCTGTTTGACAATGTGTACCCAGATGAGGCGGCCTCCCTGGTCTCCGCCAGCAAGGAGCGGGGGGAGAACGCGCAGGCGGTGGCGGTCACGCTGGCGCAGTTTGCCCGCATGCGCGCCGCAGACCCCACCCACCTTAGCCCCTTTGCCTACGGCGCGCAGCAGCTTGGCTACCGGTATTTCGGCGGCAAGATGGATGACATCACAATTGTGGTGGCTTTCGTGGTCGCTGCCGCGCAGCCCAAGCTGTGAACTGGGCCGAACATCGTGCTGCGACAACATACATGCTTGCCTGGCCCGCCTGCGGTTGCTGAAGCGCTCAGTGCCCAGAGCAGCCGCCTCATTCCTCAACGAACCCCTCCACAGCACTGCTCTCTTGGCTGGTGACTGGTTACATGTATCACGTTTGCTTGTGGGGTAAAAAAACAAAAGTAGGAGTGCAAATCAAAGGGAGGAGGGGCCCAGTGCGTTTCAAGCGGGGATGCCGGAGCAGCAGCCGGCTGTTTGGGCATTCCGCGGCAGGAAGGCAAGGCCAGTATGGCGTAAGCTACAGAACATCAATCGCAGCATCTTGGCAGGCCGCACACCAGCAAGAGGGAAACAGTTCGAGACTCAGGCGGGCAGGTGGGAGGGGGGGCCATCTGACATGCGGACCAGAAGTGCGGCAGGGTGTGTGGAGGGTCCATTCTTGGAGACAAATCGAGCAGCAGGTGGCGGGTGAAAATCGGCGGCCCAACAAAATGAGCGCTGAAGCGAAAACTCGGTGCAAAGAGGTGGGGGGGCTCACCCAGGCAACACGACCGGCGGGCGGCCTGCTGGGCTGCATGTAGTGAGCAACGATTGCAAGGTTTTGTTGGGGCACGAGCATAGGCACAGCACAGCAGGTGGGAGGCGTGGGCAATTGCATTTGGAGACGGGACGGCCGTCTAGAGGGCGAGGTGGCTGGCAGTCGGGAAGCGGGCCAGGCAGCAGCATCATGGGAGGGTGTCAAAGGGGGCAGGGATCTCGGCCTGGTCGTGTCGCGGCGAGACGCGCGTCAGCATCTGGTGGTCTGGTGGCGCTATGGCTCTATCAATTGACTCTACGCACAGTCGCTCAGCTCAGCGGCGGCCCGCGCCTGCCGTCGCGCCCGCCTTCTTGGCCCTGGCGGCATCAAACTCCGCCACCATGCGGTCCAGCTCCGGCCCTGCACCCACCGCCTCCAGCTCCTGCACACAACGCCAGCGGGACGGCGCGGTCAGCACCGCCAGGCTCTCTGCCTGCACTAGCGGCCGCCGCGTTGCTTTGGGCCCCCGCCCCTTCACCGCCGCCGCCACCCCATCCCCACCACCTGCCCGCCCCGCCGCCGCCGCACCTGCGGTCCCAGGAACATGCCAAAGGGCACGCCGCCGTACTTCTCGCTGTGGTGCAGCTGGTGGGCCACCACGATGCGCTTCATGGCTGGCAGGTCGGCGATGGGGCCCACCGGGAAGCGGCGGTGCACCAGGCCGTCGTGCACAAACCTGTGGGGCGCGGGGCGGAGGGGTGGGCGCCAGGTGAGAGCAGCGCATGGGCGAGCTGGTGCAGCAGGCATGGATGAGGGGCGGCCATGCATGGGGCACAGGGTGGGCGGCAGGCACGCCGGCAGCAGGCATGGCCCTGACGCTGCTGCGCGCCTCGCGCGGGCTGCTGCCGGGCTCACATGTAGGAGATGCCAAACAGGGTGATGCCCAGGCCGGCGCCGAAGCAGAGGCTGCCCCAGACGTCGGGGCGCAGGAAGCCGTAGAGGCAGAGGGCCATGGCGGGCACGGCGTTGACGATGGCGTAGATGTCGTTGGCCTCAAAGGGGCCCGTGCGCGGCTCGTGGTGGCTCTTGTGCAGGATGTAGCCCACCGGGTTGTCATGCCACATGTCCTTGTGCACCCACCGGGCATACCTGCAGCGGGAGGGGGGCAGCGCGGGTCAGGGGAGGGGTTGTGGTGGTGGGCTCCCTCAGTGCTGCAGGGACGGGGCATGACTGACGGACACCGGCCCCGACACTGTTCAGGAAGCCTCAAGGCAGCGGGGCAGCCCAGCTGCCAACGGCCTGCTCACATCTCCATGCCAAACGCCGCCCCCGCCGCCAGCGCCAGCGTGCAGGCCAGGTCCAGGTACGGGAAGGCCTGGTCGTTGGCCAGGTAGCACGTGATCCTGCAGGCAGCCGCAGGCAGCCAGGCAGCGGCGGTTGGGGAGTGCACGTCGCGCTGCAGGCGCCCCCCGCCACGTCCGGCCAGCCAGACGCCCAAGGCACCCAGCTGCTGCGCACCAAACCCAGACAGCCTGCCAGCGCAGCTGCTGGCTGGCCTGTGTGCCTGCTGCCGCCCCCGCCCGCCCTCTCCCACCCGGCTGCACCTGTAGTATGTGGCAAAGCCCGCCAGGGCAGTCACGCCCACACTGGCTGCAATGGCGGCAAACTGGTATGTGAGCTGCTCCCGCCGCCGCGCCTCGGCGCGCTTCACCCGCTTCTGCTGCAGCTCCTCCTGCTGCTTGTGGTGTGCTGCATCCTCTGACGTCTGCAGAGGCAGCAGGGCGACAACACAGTTAGCGGCCGACTGGCTGACGAGGCAGGGGGTGGTGGGCCTGCCACAGCCACCGCTGCAATTCGCTGGCCTGCCATGGCAGAAAGAAGGAACCAGGTCCTGGTGAATGTTGTATGGTTTGGTCCGACAGGGGTGCTGCCGACGCCTGCGGCGCTGCCGGTCCTTGGCGCCAGCCGCCAATTGAAGTTGGAGGGAGAGCCGCAGCCCGCCCTGGGATACAACTCACCCTCTGGGCTAGTGCTCTAGTCGCGCAGGCACTTCGCTGCGTCCGGTGCCCCAAGTGGGGCGCGAAGAGGGGCGCCAGCACCACTGGCCGTGCATTGCGCCGCAGAGCTGCAGAGGCTGTGTTTTGGCAGCGCAGTGTCTGCCCCACGCCGAGCGCCGCAGCGGACATAGCGGTGGGAGCTCGTGTGTGGGGGGGGTAGCGCTTGAACGGAAGGCAGTCGCTAAAGGGACAGTGGCATAGGCGGCTGCTAGCTTTGAGGAAAGGACAGGGAGGGAAGTGAGCAATGCATATGGATGGGGGGCAGAGGCATCAGCCCCCATGGGGCAGCACTGCTGGACAAGCGATCTCGCTGTCATCTTCTGGGCTCGCTGACCACGCTCCCCCACACAGCGTAATCCATTGGGACCGAGTGTCGTGCATTCGGAAGATTCAAGGCCAGGCTGCCCTGTTGAGTGCGCCTGCACGGGCACTGCACCTTCAAACTGCGCCGGCGCCTCCGCCAGCGTCTCTGCCGCTGGCGGCGTCACTTTGCGCTTTGTGCATTTCAGCAGACAGCCCCAGAGTTGCAGGCATAGCCTATTATCCAGTGTTTCGATTTTTGCTAGTATCCAGTGTTTCAATTTTGTCCTCCTTCACTACTCGCTGCCGTCCTGGTAAGACGCCTAGCCCACCCCTGCCGCTCAGCGCAGCTCGAAATGCACTGATTTACACATGGTGGGTTCAAGAATGCAGACCGTGAAGGGTAGAAGAATCAGGGGCTTGGGGGGCGCTGAAGGCGATATGTGGAATACACGGAGGGTGGCAGTGGCGGGGTGGTGTAAACAGAGCTCCCGGCATCACCAGACACAGACACAGGGCACAGGCAAGGGTGTCATCGCTATGGGTGTGGTGGGAATAGGCACAGGGCAAAAGGGCAGGCATTGCCGGCGCAGCCAACAAAAACAGCCGGGCCGATGCAGGAAGGGCAGCAACACCCGGCCCGCAGGCGAGTCGGCAGCAGGCAGAAGGAGAGGAAGAGACCGCAGGATTGTACAGGAGGAAAGTGAGCAAAAGAGCAACAGACAGGGTGGAGCTGGCACATGTTCAGGTGCAGAAGGGCAGCGGAGCGTCTTGGGCGTTTCGTGTGGCACAAATGCTGCCGGGGTTGTTCATTGCGGGGAGGGGGTTCGTGCTGCGCTGCGTGCTGCCTAGGCGGGCAGCGCCCTCTCGATGGTCTGCATGTCCTCCAGGCCGCCAGACCCGTCCTTGGACTGCTGCTGCTGCTGCGCGCCGGCAGCCACCGCCATGGCCGCCGTCATCGCCGCCGCTTGCTGGTCGGCGCCGCCGGCGGGTTTCCCGGAGGGGAGGAGGTTGTACTGCTTGAGGTACGTCTCCAGCTCGGCAAACGTGATCTCCTGGCGCATGGCGCGGGCAAACTGCTGCTGCATCTGCTCCAGGGTCACCGTGGTGACCAGCGGCGCGGGCGCCGGCGCAGCAGCGGCCTGCTGCGCGGCGGTGGGCGTGTCGCCCTGCATGGGCGCGGTGCCGGTGGAGGGCTGCGTGGCGGCCGCCGCGCTGGACGCCACCTGCTGCGCCCCGCCCGCCGCCGCCTGCTGCGACGCCTGCGACGGCTGCTGCACGTCCATGGGCTGCGCCTCGGAGCCCGCCGCCTGCTGCGCCGCGGCGCCGTCCCCGGCCGCCGGCGTGCCGCCGGGCGACCGCGAGCCGCCTCGCTTGGCGGGGCTGCCCCCGCCGCTGGGCATGGCGGGGAAGAAGCCGACGGGCTGGGGCGGGGGCCCGCTGCCGCCGTCGCCCGCGCCCAGCTCGCCGCCGGGCAGCATGGATGTGAAGAGCGACTCCAGCGGCGCCACGTTGGCGGGCAGCGACAGGTCGTCCAGACCCTTGTTCATGTCCATCCACGTCACCAGGGACGTGTCTGCGCAGCACGGCGGGCGTGCGGGGGAAGGAAGCAGTCGGCGTGCCACCAGCGGGTGCCGTGCCGAAGCAGCAGGCATGCGCCAGGCGTGGCCAGGGCAGGCGACGGCAAACACGACAGCGTGCCCAACCAACCAACACCGCAGGCAGCAGTCGCGCCTCAGGGCCAAGAGAGCTGTGCGCCCCACCTGCTTTGCGCTTGGACTGCTTGTTGTCGCGGCCGGTCCTGCCGCCAGAGCCGGGCGCCGGGCCGCGAGCGGCGGCGGCGGCGGCGGCGGCGGCGCTGCCGGGCTGCGCTCCGTTGGCGGCGGGCCCCGCCATCATCGACATGAGCTGCTGGAAGTTGGGGTCTTCGAACGGAGACATGCTGTCGTCCTTGAGCAGGTGCGCCAGCTCAGGCGGCAGCTGGGCGCCAGGTGGCGGCGCCGACGCGCGCTGGCCCTGCGCGCTGGCCACGGCGGCGGCCGCCGCGGCCGCCGCCGCCTGCGCCTGCTGCATCGCGCTGGCCTGGTTCTGGCTGGAGCTGCGCTGCACGCCGGGGGCGGGGCCGCTGCCTGCGCTGTACAGATCCAGGGTGGGCATCTGCATCAGGCCTTGCACCGTGGCCGCATCCAATCCGGCCAGCGCCGGCGGCAGCTCGCCCCCCAGCCCCAGCCCAGGGATGCCCGCAAACTGCTGCTGCGGCGGCTGCGGCTGCTGCGCCGGAGGCTGCTGCTGCTGCTGCTGCTGCACCGGCGGCGCGCCCAGCTGCTGCTGCCCGCCAAAGAGCAGGTCGGGGGGCAGGCCGGTGGGCAGCTGGCCGGCCAGGGGCGACGACATGCCCTGCTGCTGCATGCGCAGCGCGTCCAGGCCGCTGCCGGGCACAAAGCCGGCGGGCAGGTGCGGCGGCGGCTGCAGGCCCAGCCCACCCAGCGCGCCGCCCAGGTTGAGGCCCAGCGGCAGCCCGGCGCCGCCGCCGCCAAAGCCGTTGAGCCCGCCATTCATGCCCGAGCCCAGCAGCGGCTGCGGGGGCAGCGCGCCGGGCCCAGAGGCGCGAGGCGACAGCGGGATGCCGCCGGGCGGCGCCACCGGCAGCGGCACGGTGCTGGCGGGGGGCGGCGCCGCGCCCGAGGCCATGCGGATGGTGAAGGTGAAGGAGGAGGTCTGGCTGGTGGGCTTGCCGCCATCGCTGTACGGCGGCATGTGGCCGATGGTCAGCGGCAGCAGCGCCCAGCCTGGGTGCCCGTCCTTGCGCCTGCACGCGAGGCACGCAGGGAGGCACGCGGTGTCGGCACGTGCCGTCAGGCCCGCCCCCGTCAAGCACCCAGCACACCACAGCCTCGCTGCCGCCGTGCCCCGGCTCCCGCCAGGCCTGCCCGCCTGGACCCCCGCCCCGCTCACCAGTCGGCGGAGGCTTGCGGCAGCATGCGCTTCACCGCGTCTGGGAAGCTGGCTGTGTCCAGGGGCAGCCAGATCACATCCACCAGCTCCTGGTTGGCCTGCTGCGGGTTCTGCTTGCGCCGCATCAGGCCTGCGGGAGGAGGGGCGCGCAGGCGGCGGCGGGACCACCGTGTGAGGCAAAGCCACCCCCACACACAACCGTGTGAGGCAAAGCCATCCCCCCACACACACACTCCTGTGCCTTGTGCCTCGTGCCTGCTTCCCCAATGCCACAGGAGGCAAGCCTGGCGTGGGGTGCCGGGGGCACCACAGGCGGGGCTGCCGGCAGCCGCGAGGGCTCACCCACGGGGCGGTTGATGTCGATGACGTTGAAGGAGCCGCACTTGAACACCAGGCCCACCTCGGTGCGCCCGTCTGCACGACAGGTAGGGGGGCAGCAGCGGGGCAGCGCAGCGCGCGGTGGGGCCAGGGCGCGCGGAGCTGCCGCGCATCGCGCCAGTCAGCAGCAGCAGCAGGGGCTGCGCAGCACTGCCGGCGGCGTGGCCAGGGCAGCGCCAGGCGCGCCAGCAGACCTGGGTGGTACACCCTCAGTTGCACGTCCGTCTCCACCGCCTTGCGCACGTGGTCGCGCGCAATGTCCCAGCCCTTGGTGAGGCGCAGCACCTGGCAGGGGAGCGGGGTGGGGGGGGTCGGTCACGCAACGCGCAGCGCAGCTCAGCATGCGGGGCATGGCACAGGCTTGCACGCCGCGCGCCCGACCCGCCCGCTGCGCCACCGCCACCAGGCGCCGCGCCGCACCTGCTTCAGCGTCTCGCGCAGCGCCTTGTTGCGCTCGGCGGTCTCCACCAGGTCGCGGAACTGGCCCACTGCAGAGGGCGGGCGGGCAGGGGCGGCAGGCAACAAGGGGCAGGATGGTCGGCACGCGGCCCGCCAGGAGGGTCGAGGTACATGCAGCTTCTCATGCACACACCAGCCGGCAGCAGCTGTTGGCTTGGAATCTGTGCCCCTGGCCCCCTGCCCAGCTCTGTGCCAGCCGTAGCACAACAGCAGGCAGCCAGGCAGCGCGGACCTTTGACCACGCTGTTGATCGGCAGGTTGAGGTCGGGCACGCCCGCCGCCACCGCCGCCGCGCGGATGTCCTCCAGCTTCTTCTGAGTCTGGGGCAGCAGCAGGAGGGAGGACAGGCGACAGCAGGCGTGAGCTAAGGGGCTGAAACAGCTGCTGCGGGGGTGGTGGGGCTGGCAAACGCGTCGGGCCGCCAGCTGGCAGGCCACCTGCGCCCCCCCGCCGCTGCCGCTGCCCCGCACCTGCAGGCCCACGCAGTCAATCTTGCTGACGTGGTCATCCACGTGCGGGATCTCCAGCTTGGCGGCGCCCTTGACGCGCGCGGTGGCCACCTGCAAGCACGGGGGCAGCGCAGGGGTGGGGTCAGCACAGGGTGGTGGGTGCGTCATGCCCTGCCCGACGCGTGTAATCATGCCGTAACGGGGGGTGTAAGGCTGACATGAGCCTGACGGCGCCCTTGCAGCGCGTGCGCCAGCTTCGCTGCGCTGCGTGTGCGCGCAGCAGAGGGCCCAGAGCACGGCCCTCGCTGGTGCGCCTCATCCTCCGCACGCGGCGGCGCACCACGAACGGGTCGGACAGCGCGTAGTTGACCCCCACAAAGGGCTCGCCGGAGCGGTGCACGGCGCGGACGGCGAGGCGGAAGGGCGGCGCGCGCCCCGTCAGCAGCGCCTCGCTTGAGTCGGTGATCTTGAGGTCTGGCAGCAGCGCCTGGCCGTGGATCATGGGCACCATGACGCGCTTGGTGTCGGTGTAGGAGCCGGAGCGGCCGTGCGCCAGCAGCGGCTGGCCCTGCTTGTTGGCCAGCAGCTCGCAGCGCTCAATCGCGTCCTCCCCGTCCCCCTCCACCTCAAACTTGCGCCCATCCACGATGCTGATCTGCGGCGCGGCGGGAAAGCGGCAAAGGCAGGGCGGGGGGTGCCAGGCGCGTTGGGGCGGGACGATCGGTTGGGGGCACGGCGGCAGCGGCAATGGCGCCAGCCCGCCAGATTACGCATCACTGCGTGTGGAGGACAGGCAGGGTGGCTGGAGACGCGGGCTCCCCCAGCAGGAGAGAGCCCCTCCAACCCCCACACCCCGGCAGGAGGGCAGGAGCGAGAGGCGCCGCTCGCCACCGCCCCGGCGCAGTTCCCAGCCCTCGCTGCACCCTTTCTCTGCTCACCAGCAGGCCCAGATCCTCCAGGCCCTGCTGCACGAGCTGGCCGGTGCCTATGTCTGTCACCACAACATATATCTGCGCGCCGCACTTGGCCTCCACCACGTCGCACGGCGCCAAGTACTTGGCGGCGAAGTTTGTGGGGCAGCGGCGCCTTTGGCTCAGCTTGCACAGGTTGCACTGGAAGTTTGAGCACCCCAGGTTCCTGCAACGCGGCCGGACCGGGCAGGTGAGGGCTGCAAAAGCCGCGGGCCACACTTCGCAGGCATGGCGCCGCCCTCCCCGCCGCTGCTCCCCACACTCACTGGCAGTCATGCCGGAACTCTAGCTGCAGTGCCATGGCGCCTCAGGCTGTGCTCCGCACTTGCGAATGCCGCGTCGGCAGCTTTTGGCCCGCGGCAGGGCTGTGGCGCGGCCAGCAGCGTGTCTGCGGTGGCTGCAGTTCTCTTGCGGCCGGTGGGAGCGGTGCACAAAGCAAATTGCAAGCGGCGGAGTTTTGGTGGGGTGCTGTGTGGTACACCAAAGGATGTTCACTTCCTGGATATAAAGCCACAAAGCTAAATTCGTCAGGGCTCAATTCGGAGTTTTTACGCTGAGGTGGCGGACGGAGCTGGGTCGGAAGGTGTCTAGTGATTGTTGCACAAAAAGTCAGACTGCAAGAAAAACTCGGTTCGACACATGCTCATGGTGGGGCATGAGGGATCAGGGAAATCGGGCAGCGTTAAACCGTTCACCGGTTACACAAGAAAACTTGCAAAGCGCAGAATGCAACACAAAGCTGACCCGCCCATGCAGTCGCAAAACATGCCAGAACGACCAGAAACCATGTGTGGTGTGGCTGGGGGGCAGTTGGGCGCGCTTGGCAACAGCACCAACCGGCGTCCCGCCTCCAGCCCAAGGGCAGCCTAAAAGAACTTAATTCCAAGAAAGGGAGCCATGCATCCGTCGGCGCCGGGCAAGCCCCGCTGAACCCCTCACCTGAGGCAACTGGTTTGCCCACCCCCGCGCGTGCTGCGCCTGCCGCGCTGAGGGGGCGGCAGGAAAGCAAGCCTGCGCGTTGAGCCCCTAGTCCAATCGAGTTTAGGTCCCCACCCCCGCCCCTCTTCACAATCGATGTAGGTCCCGCCGGCTGCCGAGAACCCCCGCCGCTTGGGTAAACTCCCTTGAATCTAGTAGATCCGTCCGAATTTGGAGGCGCCCGGCTCGCTTGCGCTCACCGCCAGCTCCTGATGCGTGTGCAGGTCCATAATGCGGCGGCGGCTAACCCTGCTGCTCCTGCTGGCGGTGTGCCTGGCTGCCCGCCATGCCGCCGCCCAGCAAGATGGCGGCGGCTCCTCAGAGCTCACGTCCACGACTGCCATGGATGATGGCAGCAACGGGGATGGAGTGTCCTACACTGATGGCGCAGCAGTGGACGGCACCGACAGCGAAGCTGGTGTGGATGGCACCGAGGGTGACACCGGCGTGGATGGCGCAGATGGTGGTGGCGTGACTGCTGCCACAGACCAGGCCGACGACGGCAACGAGGAGGACCTGGCAAGCAGCAGCGACGAGCAGATCAGCACAGATGACGAGAACAGCGGCATGTTCCCCCCCCCCAGCCCCGACCAATTTGCCGCCGTCGACGGCGGCGACATGTCCGCCCCAGCCCTTGCCCCATCTCCATCATCCGCCTTTGTCCCTGCGCCGGCCCCAGCAGCGCTCCCATCCCCGCTTCCACCACCGCCTTCCCCAACGCCTCCCCCACCCCCGGTGAGCAGCCAGCCAAAAGGCTTTCCCCCAGTCCGTTCTGGCCTGCTGCGCTGCTGTGCTGCGCATGCCGAGCCCACCTATGCTGACCCCATATCAAATCGGGCGCCGCACGCTGCCTGCATTGGCCAGCTGGCACGCTTGTATCCAAACACTGCCACCATTGCTGCTTGCAGCCCGTTGGGACCCGCGTCAACCTGGTGCTGCGCCTGGCTGGTGCCCCGTCACCCATGGCAGCTGAGCTGGCCACGATGGTGGCCTCCACCATCTCCATCCTCACACCCAGCACCCCCTGGACCTACTCCTCTCAGCAGGTGAGATTGTGGTTTTGTGGCAGGTGGATGACCAACGTGTGAGCTGTCCCGAGCTGTCAGCATGGCAGGCACCAGAAGACACACCAACCGATCGCAAACCGCCCTGCTGGTTGCCCCTTGCAGCCCTCATACCCAGGCAAGAAGCCTGAGGTGCCGCGGGATGCTGCGCCCGCGCCGGCCACCGTCCCCTCCTCCGCTGGCGACCAGGCCAAGGCCACAGTTGATCCGCTGCCGATCAATGGCCTGGGCCGCAAGCTGCGCCAGGCCGCAGCAGCGGCGCCTGAACTGACCAAATCTGCCAAGGGCCAGTGCCACAGCACCAAGCACGCGCTGGCACCTGATGAGGCCACCTGCACGGCGTGGTGCGAGGGCCAGCTGGCGGCCGGCAAGGTGGAGGCTGCCGAGTACAGGCCGCGCTTCTACGACAAAGACGGTGGGTGGATGGGGCAGTGCCTGCTGCATATCACGTGCGTGTGTGTTGGATGTGCCCAGCGAACTGCTGGTTGGCGAGCCAGTCCCCCTGGGATGCCTGCTGCCATGCCGAGCTGTGCTTGCCTTGCCCCCATCCCTCCGCTGCCTGGCCTTCAGGCGCCATGTGCTGCGGCTGCACCAAGAAGAAGGGCAATACCACCGACACAAACACAACTGCCACGCCCACCACCGACACACCCACCCCTGTCAGCGAGGATACCGGCACCGGCACGGGCGTCACCCCCAGCCCCAGCCCCAGCACCGCGCCGACCACGCCTGCCGCGCCGGCGCCGGCGCCGGCGCCGGCGCCG
Organism: Chlorella variabilis; assembly: GCF_000147415.1. Lineage (NCBI taxonomy): Eukaryota > Viridiplantae > Chlorophyta > Trebouxiophyceae > Chlorellales > Chlorellaceae > Chlorella > Chlorella variabilis. The sequence continues at coordinate 745,871 of NW_005435075.1, read as the reverse complement.
GCTACTGCTGAGCTGGACGAGGGCGCTGATGGCGTGTACCTGTTTGCCTACACTCTGGTGCCCACAAAGGCCGGGGAGGAGGAGCTGAACGCGACCATGTATGCCGCTGCCAGCGCCAGACGGCTGCTGGACAGCCTGGAGACCACCGCAGGTGCGCGAGCCTGGGAGTGTCGTGGACAGGGACAGTAGCATGGGGGGTGTGCACGCATGCTGCAGGGAGTGGGGAACGCACGACACTTGCCCGAGCAACGCAGCGCCTGCCGACGCGCCTGCCTGAGCGCTTGCCCGCCCAGGCCCGCCCTCTCACATGCCATCTCTCCCCTCACCCCGCCTGCGCGGCACCCGCAGGCGTGTCTGCCACCTCTGCCGACATTGTGTTCCTGGGCAGCGGCAAGTATGAGTTTGCGCCGGTGCCTCCAAAGTACGTGCGCCCAGTCTATATGCCGGCGCCCTCAACCCCCACACCCCCCACCGAGGCCGCCTCCACCAGCGGAAGCAACGGCATGATGATTGGCATCATCCTGGGCAGCGTGGCTGCGGCGGCCATCGCCCTGGCCCTTGCCGCCACGTTCTGCGTGCGCCGGCGCCGCCAGCAGAAGCTGAACGGCCAGGGGTTGGTGCACAAGTGGGAGTCAGAGCGGAAGCAGGGTGAGTTGCCTGCCACTGGTCGCCGCGTGCATGCCTATTGCCATGTCTGCCATTTACCATTTACCTCACAACGTGCAGCAACGCTGCACGTTGTTGTTGCTTGCCCCATCTGTCCACAGCACATGGCAGCCCTGGCTTTGCCCCTGACAACTGCCTGCCTGCCTGCCTGCCGCCCTCCTTGCAGCCGAGGAGGAGCGCAAGCGGCAGCAGGAGGAGCGGCGTGCGGCCAGCCAGGCAGCCAACGACCGCTACTGGGCACGGCAGCAGAGCCAGCGGGCGCGCAGCCAGAAGCTGGAGCAGCTGCGGTCCAAGCTGGGCATGGGACCCAAGGACCACCTGGCTGCGGCGGCGGCAAAGATGGAGGCGGCCGAGGCAGCCGAGGCAGCCAATAGCGCTGCCGCGCCGCCGCCGCCACTGGATGCAGAGTCCAGCGCCAAGTCGGTGGGCAGCAGCAAGGGCTCCATGCCGGCACAATCTGCCGCGCCTACCTACTCTCTGGAGGCACACACTCCCACCCCTCCCACCGAGGCACAGCCCCTGGCATCGCTTGTGGTTCCATCGCAGCTGCAACAGCCAAGCAGCGGCGGTCTGGCACCTGCGCCCAGCTGGGCCACCCGCGATCCTGGCGCCGAGCCCAAGCCCAGCACAAGCACGTTTGGGAGGTGGTTTGGCAGGGGCTGATGGGTGGTGCTGGCGCAGTAGCGCTCAGCGTCTACAACTGTGGGCTCTTGCTCAAACAGCTGTACAATGCAGTTGTTTCTGCCGCCGTCGGATTTGCAGGCGCAACGTTCCCCTTTTCCTACCAGAACATATATGGTTACATTTTTTGAGACCCATGTAAACGGTAAAATAGGCCCGCTGTTTCACATCAAGCGCTTTGGTGCCACGGACGGAAGTTTGCGCCGCCAATCGGATGGACCGTTGGATAACCGTTGCGTTGAGGTGAGAGGACACTCAAACCATGTGCAGATAAGGGGATTCTACACCCAAAGACTTACTTCAGTTCTGTTCAGTGTGCCGAGCCGCCGCCATCGCCCTGTCCCGCCCAAGTACCGCCCAGGCCGCCAACGCGGGCCCAGTGGCAGAAATCGTAGCCCGGATGCCCTTTCGCCGCATCCCCATCATCACCAGCAAGACAGAGGTGGAGCCCTGCTTGTCCATCGCACCCGGAGGCTCCTCGCCCCGCTCCGTCCCCATCGGGGCCCAGCACCGGTGTGGGCCAGCCCCGATGGCACGCAGGGTACTCGCAGCGCTATGCGCCGCGCTCCTGATCGTGGCGGTGGCAGGCGATGAGCCCGCCAGCGATATCACGCTCAAGGACGTCACCGTCAGCCTGCTGGAGGCCAGCGGCACCCCCGCCTCCGTGCAGCAGATGGCGGGCCCCAGCACCGGGCGGTTGGGAGCACTGGATCACACCCGCACCATGAAGGTGTGCCGCCAATGCCCCCACCCTTGCACAACAAAGCATGCTCCTTGCTGCTGCGTTTTTAGTGCTGTGAGCAGGATCAAATTGAATCCTGATGCCATGCTCAACACCATGCATGCGTGTGCTGCCGCCCCGGCCCGCTCCGCGCAGGTCAGCCTGGCCACGGCGCTGGCCTCCGCCCCGGATGAAGACTTCCGGCCGCAGCAGGTGTTTTTGCGTCTGACCAGCCGTGTCAGCGGCGGCGCTGCCTACTTTGCGGCGGTCAAGGCCAAGGATGGTACGCTGTATGCCACCGCCAAGTCGGCAGACATCCAGAAGCAGGTGCAGCGATTGTTTTAGGGGGAGGCCCAGAGGCCGCAGTATGTGAGGTGTTTGGGCGCCGCTGAACATGGCATGAGCAGGTCTGCATGGTGTATGGCAGCGGGGAGGAGCGCGGCCAAAAGTAGGCAGGCGGCAGCATTGGCGGCCACCGGCGCATGTTGGATTGGTGCTTGCCAGCCCTGGCCAGCCCGCTCTTCTCCAGATTGGAGCTAGATCATGCATGCGCTTATCCCTCCGCGCTGCCCAACCCTGGACCCTGCTGCTGCCCCTCTGCCACGCCGCCTGCCATGGCTGCAGGTTGGGCTGCAGAGTGGCGCGTACGATGCCACACTGCTGGTTGGCGACACGCGGTCGGCTCAGCCGGTGCAGTGGTCGCTGGGCGAGGTGCAGGTGCTGCACCCGCCCCTGGATGACGGCTCGCAGCCCGAAGGCGCCGCCTACAGGTGCGCGAGGCGACAGTGCAGCGCCATGCAGCAAGCGCCGGCGCTGAGGTTCCGAGTTCAGAGAATGGGCAAAGCTGGGCTGGGGCCAAGCAGTGCCTCCCTCCAACTGGGTGGCAGCTGACTGCTGGTTCCAACTTGCGCCACATCGCCGCGTGCAGGGCCATGGACCGCCTCTTCACGCCCCTGCCCGAGATCCTGCACATGCACCGCAAGCCGGAGCGCCGTGCCCCCGCCATTGTGTCCCTGGTCTTTACCCTGCTGGCGGCGGCCCCTGTGGTGCTCTACGTCGGCGTCGCCCTGCAGCTGGGCGGAAACCTCAAGGTGCGCAGGGAGCGGCTGCAGGCAGTGGCTCTGCTGCTGCAGCGGCACCCCCAGCTGCGCTCGCAATTCGTCAGTCTGGCCGCTTCTGCTGGCCCCAGGCTTGGCCTCACCGCCTGGTGCCACCTCTGCGCCCTGCCTGTTCCCGCTGGTGCTCCAGGGCTTTCCCAGCGGCGCTGGCTTCCTCGCCGCCGCGGGCTTCCACCTGGGCCTTCTGGCCATCCTGGCCCTCTACCTGCTCTTCTGGATCCAGCTCAACCTCATGCAGGCAGGCTGGGGAGGCTGCTGCCTGTGCGCCACTCTGTTGTTGTGTCCTGGCATTTGCAAGTCGAGCCTCCGCTGCTGAGCTCCTTTCTGCGCACCTGCGCCTGCTGCAGACCCTACCAGTGCTGGTGGTGCTGGCGGCTGTGACAACGGCCCTTGGCGACAGCACCCTTGGGGAGCTGGCTGCAGAGCGGCAGAAGCAGGAGTGATCAGTGGGTGGAGACCGGGGGATGTGGAGGCTGAACTGCCGTGACAGTGCGGCCAGATGCCCCCGCTTTGCAGACAACATCGACTGCTCAGCTCATCAGTGAAACGTGTCTATTTTACAATGGCTGGTCAGCATAGCGGAGGACCATGCAGGGAAGGGAAGAGGAATGGCGCCAGCACAAGCCGTGGCGCGCCCGCCGCAACGGAAGCAGGCTGGAAGGAGGGAGGAAGAAAGGCAACTAACAACGGGGGACGTGGGTGGGCCTCATGCCGCCAGCCCGCACAGGTTCAATATGCATCCAATTGCAGCAAACGACTGGGTACAGACTGGTCCACGGCGAAGGGGGAAGTCAATGGGCAGGAAAAAGGGGCGATGCTTGCATGTCGGATGTGCAGTGGTGTGGTATGACGTGCGCAGTACACAGTGTGTCTCAGTCGTGGTACTGCGGGCAGCGGGCTCAGCCCGCAAGGCGTTCGCATAAACAAACAGAGTCATACAAAACGCACAGCAAAACAAGTGTGAGCGGAGTGGCGGCGTATTGGGCACACAACAGCATCAAGGCCAGTGAACAATAAACAGCAATCATAGGGTTGCGGAGTGCATCCCAGCCCAGGCTCCAAAAGCTACGCGACGCCTGTGTACCATGGTGAGCGACAATGAGGGGTCAGGGTTCACAGCAGGTCGAAGCAGGTCGTTGGTTCACAGCAGGTCGAAGCGCGCAACCCTGAGTGGGGTGTGACCGACGGGGCAGCCCAGGCGGGTGCCGGGTACTAGGTAGCTAAATTGGGGTCGAAGCGCATGCGCGCACTAAGGGCACCCCGCGCCCAGGCACCTAGTTGGTCTTTGGTGCATTTTTCCAGCACTCTGGCGGATCCCAGCTGCAGGCAGCAAAGGCAGAACGGGTGCAGACATGGCAATGAGGAAGATGGGGAGCCGATCAAGTGGCAGGAAGAGCAGCCAAGTTGACACGCACGGCCCCGCCAGCTCCTGACAGCGGCCTGCCCCAAGTCCAGCCCACTCACATCGTCTCCTGGGTCTTGGAATTGTGGTAATAGGCCTCCCCTTGCTCAGTGCGGTACTGCGTCCAGCCCTGCGGCCCCGGAACTGGGCAGCCTGCACGCCCAGGTGGCCAGGCAGGTCAGGGAGCGCTGCCAGGAAGCAAGTGCAGGTTCTTTCCTCGATGGCTGCTGCTGCCCGCTGCCACACCTGCTGCTTTCCATGCCGGGTCGTCTCGTGCACGCCCGTTTGCTACGCCAGCGCCTCGGCCGCCCTGAAAGCGAGGCATCACAGGGCAGCGCTATGGGTTCAGCTGCAGCCACGCACGCAATAATGCTGTGCAGCGGCAGGTGGAGACTTTGGTCAGCCCACTTGGTGGCAGCCGCAAGCACCGGACCGCCGCTGAGCATGCGCCAGAGCTCACCTGGCCCCGCCCGCCGCTGCTACCACCGCTCTCTGGTCCCCGCCCGCGCCCCCTACCGCCGCCGCCGCTGCCGCTAGGATTTCCCCGTGCGGGGAGCGTTCGAAGCTCTTCCTCGCCATGCGCGAAATTGCAGCGGTCGCCGAAGCGGCAGTGCCCAGCTTGCCACCTGCAGGCAAGCAAACAAAGAGCGAGAAGAGGCGATGTTCAGGGAGCGCAAGGGGCGGGCGACGCCGCGGCGGGAGCAGCGGCCACCCGCCCACCCGGCAAGCAAGCGCACCAGACCCGCATACAGGCGGCCGCGGATCGCGGGCAGCGGCTGTGTGCAGCAGTGCCGGGGCAGCAGTGGGGCACGACCTTTCACAGAGCCGGGTTCGGGCGTTGGCTTCGGTGCCCCGGAAGCCAACCCGCTGCGCTCCTTTTTCCGCGCCGCCAGGGCCCCGTTGTGCTCCTTTCTCCGCGCCGCTAGAGCCCCGGCCTCCGCCACCTCCAGAGCCCCTGCCCGCCGTGCTAGGCCCCATCGTGCGCCTGCCGCCTCCACCAAGCGTTTCCAAGCCTCTGAAAGCCCGTCTGCGGGTGCTCCTGCAGCCGAAGGCTGTCAAACAACGAAACGAAAAAAACGGCAAGCGCGCCAGCAGGGCGCCTAGAGGTCACGGCAGCTTGAGAACAGGCGCCGGAGGGGCAGGGGATGCCCTCCTCCTCCAGGTGGCCAGGTGGACCACGCTGGCGCACGTGCGCGCACTGGCCGACATGCGGCAGGCCCACTCACAGTTTGCAGGCCCTCTGCAAAAAGTCGTCCGTCAAATGTGCAGCACGTGAATGTTCTAGGGCAATACTATCCTTGGCGCGGCGTCAGTTCATGGTCTGAAGTGCGATATGGGAGGAGGCACGTGTTGCGGTGCCGAGGCGGCCATCTCCAGTGTTCATTCTTAATTGTCGCCCTTGTGATCAGGCGGGGGCTGCTGTTGGGGCTGCTGCTTTGGATCAGGCTGCTCGTGCTGCTGCCCGCCCGGGATGATAAGGTGGGGACCCTCCAAATCAGCGTCGTCATCTGCGCAACAACATGACCATTTGAGGAAAAAGGCATGAAGGTTGATACCTTGGTAACGGCCTAGCCCGTCTGCTGGAGTAGTCAACAAGGAAGGTCATACAGGAAGTATTTTTGGAAATGCCGGGCAGGGCATGTAGTGGGCTCACCGCTCATGAGCGAGTCGGCACGGGCGGAGGCGCTAGGCGTGAGGCCATGCAGGCCCTCCACCTGCAATGCGAGGGGAAGTTGAGGGGTCAGCATGACGAGCAACGATCATCAATCTCTCTTTGGAAACAGACAACATCAGAAACAAATCAGCCTCACAAACACCTCCAGCACAAGCCAAGAGGCCGGCAGCCCTCCGTGCTGGCGAGAGTGGGGAGAGGCACTGCAATCCGCAAGTGGCAGAAAAAGGGCGTGCCTGCAGGTCTGGCGCGAGCTGCTGCAGGGAATGGAGCGAGCCCTGACGATACCGACCAAACCCATCCTGCTGCTGCGCCGCATCCAGGCCGCCAGACTGGCGACGGCTGCCACTGCCGCTCCCGCCAGCTGCACCTCCGGCCGCAGCTGCTGCCGTAGCATTGGCTGCCGCCGCCCCAGCCCCTGCTGCCAGTTGGTGCAAGCGGCGGTGCACCGCAGCAAAGGGCGGCTCCGGGGGCAGGCCCAGGGCCAGGGACGGGCGAAGGTGCGGCGCTGCCGCCCCTGCCGCCGCCGCCGCTGGCTCGCCCCGCCCTGCCCCTACACGCTGCTGCTGCTGCTGTTGTTGAAGCGAGCTCATGACTGCCATCCAGTGCTGGTGCTGCTCCTGGAGCCCCAGCATGGGCGCCAGCGGAGGCGGCAGCGGCAGCACCCCAGCGTTGGAGAGCGAGGGCGGGCGGGCGGGCGAGCCACCAAGGCTGGGCAGGTGGTGGCTGCCGCTGGCGCCATCCAGGGGCCCCACTGGAAATGCTGGGTACGTGGGCTGGCTGTCTGCCCGGGCCAGTGAGGCTGCTGCAGCTAGCCAGTCCTGGGCATGCAGGTCATCTGCAGGGCAACGCCAGAGAGCAGGAAATGTCGCAGGAGTCAGGAGCCTGCTTAGCGGGGACACTGCACCGCCAGCATGCGCAGCCAGCGTTTGTCCCAATCAGGACTGCCAGGCTGCCACAGGCAGGCAGAAAGCATGTGACCACCCACCCTGCAGGTCTACATCATGCAGGTCCCGGTGCATGAGGTCTATGGGCGGCGAGGGCGTGGGCTGCCGCGAGCTGAGCAGCGCCGATGCGGTGGCGGCAGGCAGGGATGGCCTGCAGCGGGCAGGGCGGCAGCACAGGCAAGCAGGGGCTCAAGTCTCGCCGATGCGTTCCATGCTGCCTGGCCCTAGGGTGCATTGACAGGGTGCATTGACATGCGGCCACGGCAAGCACCCGACCCATCCACCATCCCCGCACCTTGGCGGCGGTGGCAGCCCCAGCCCGCTGCCAGCCCCCTGCATGATCTGCATCAGCTCTGCCACTGCTGCTGCCTTCTGGTTCTCCTGCTGTGCATGTGCCGCTGGCTCTGCCACAGAAGACGTATCCGGCTGCTGCCCCCAGCTCCGCCCCAGAGTCATGCCCGCCGCAGCAGCAGCAGCCGCGGCGGCGGCGGCGACGGCTGCGGGCGACAGCCCCTGCTCCGAAAGGCGTGTGGCCGCGCCCAGCGTGGGCGGCGGCCCGCCAAACGGCATGAATGGCGGCAGATGAGGAGGCGGCTGCATGTGCGACTGCTGGTGGAGGCCCGAGAGGTGGGCTGCTGCCAGGCCTGCCGCCACAGCTGAGGGCATCTGATGCCAGCCAGACAGCGGCCCCGCCAGGCCCGCGCCTGCGGCGGTGCCCGGGTGCGGCGGCGGCAGGCGGTGCCGCTTGGTGTGCGGTGCTGGCACCATTACATCCGCCGAGGGCCAGGGGTGCTGTCCCAGGTCGCTGCCACTGCGACGGTTGCGCGGCCGCCGCGGCCTGCTGCCACCCCACTGCGGCACCGGCAGCCCGAGCGGCAGCGCTGCGCGGGGGCTGCTGCAGCCCAGCGCCGCCTCCATGCTGCCCAGCGCCGCCAGCTGCTGCGCCGAGGCGCTGCGCGCGCGGGCGGAGCCGGGGCCGAGGCTGCCGCTGCGCTGCAGCTTCAGGCGGTGGTGGGGCCCCATGTTGTCCAGGAAGGCAGCAATATCGTAGAGCTCGTCGTTGTTGAAGCTGTCTGCAGGCAGGGCAGCAGCAGCAGCAGCAGCAGGAGGGAGGGGGCAGGGGCGCCAGAGGAGCAGGCGTTGAGCAGAGAACGTTTGGATTACAGGGTTGCAACGGATAGGAAATGTGCAGCGCCCCATTGCAGCCGCCCACCAAACCGGTGGCTGCGGCCCACCCGCCCACCAAACCAACCCACCGTTGCGGAACGCTTGCCGCCTGGCACCCAGCGCAACCGCGACGCCCCGCGGGGACAGGGCCCCTGCTGCAGTGGGCGTGCCGGCAGCCATTGGGCTCCCAAAGCCGCCCTGGCAGCGGCTGCAGATGTAGCGATCTGCGCTGTGCCGCAGCCTGCAATGCACGCAAAGAGGCCAGATCAGGCTTGAAACAATGAATAATCAAGGGGACGAGAGGTAGGATGTTTCGGCACAGACGGTCTTCCTGGATTTCGAGGCAAGTTCCAGCTGCACTCTGCATGCAGCGCCACCCACCTGCCATACCGCGCCAGGCAGGCGATGTGGGCCCACACGCCGCACCCCTCACACTCAATCATCTCTGCACCCAACATTCAGGCAAAGGCGGCCCAGCGAGGGGGACAGCATGCCGGATCAGACTCAGCAATGTACCGCCGGAGCAGGCAGCACTGCTGCCTGCCATTCCCCTGGGTGCCATGCCACCTGCCGCTGCACCACCCGCCCACCTTCCCCGTCGTCGTAGCTGACACCGCACAAGCAGTCCACGTCATGCTGCTCCTGTTTGATCTGCCGCTGCCACTCTTCCTCTGCCTCGTCTGCCTCTGCCAGCTCAGCGTCTGCCAGCTCAGCATCCAGCTCAAAATCCTCGTCCTCGTCGTCATCGCTGATGCCAAACTCAGAGGCCAGGTGGTGAGGCTGGCGGCGGCGGCGGCGACGGCGCTGCAACGCCGCGCCCCCGCGGGCGGCGCCACCCCGCCCTCGCACGCCGCCGTCGCTGTGTGCGGGCGCGGAGCCACCGCCCGAACTGGTACGCCGCCGGTGGGCGAGTGGTGCCTCGGAGCCAGAGCCGGCAGGCCCTGCTCGGTAGCGCCGATCATCGTAAATGCCTGCAAACCCCACCAGGAAGAAGGCAGAAACTGAGAAGCTCACCATCAGGGCGAGAGCAAGCCAGCCAGCCGAACCCCTGCAGGATGCAGCACACACGTGGCTGCAAGCAGCAGACAGAGCTGCAGCCAGCCAGCCGGCAGCGCTGCCGCAGCAGGGCTTCAAGGCAGGCAGCGCACCGAAGCGTGTGTCCTCGTGCAGCCGCTTCTGGGCGCCCACCCTGCGCCGCTTGCCGCCCGCCGCGCTGGGCGGCCTGCTGCCATCCATCTCCTCCACATCCATCTGCGCCACACCCGAGGCTGCCGCGGTCGTGCCGCCCTGCGAGCTCACTGGCCGAGAGTGCGGCTCCTCCACACCGCCCTCTTCATCTGCAGCGCCCAGGGCAGCCCAAGGAAAAAACTGGTCAGTTGCGCTAGGCAGTTGCGACTATCGCAAAATCAGGGAGCCCTGCCCTACCCCAGGCGACACCCCAGCACTCCAGCTACACACCCTCGCTGACCTCAGCAGCAGCAGCTGCTGCAGCAGGGAGGCACGCACCCAGGAAGCGCTTGCGGTTGAGAGCTGCCTTGCGCCGGTTGGAGTGCCGCACTACCGTCGCCGCCACATGCGCATCCGTGCCAGGCAGCATGCCGCTCAGGGGTGCGCTATCTGCTGCCGTCTCTGCTGCCTGCAGGACGGCTGAAACCGCGGCGTTTGCTGCCGCCTGCGCCTGCTGTACCTCCTCCGCCACCTGAAGATACACCTGCCTGGCAGCCAGCAGCATCTGCTGAGCCAGTTCTGCCTGCTGCTGTTGCCACTGTGCAACCTGCTGCAGCGCATCAGCTTGCGCCCCTGGAGCTGCTACTGCTGCTGCTTCATCCATCGCCGCCGCTGCCGCTGCCCGGCGGATGGCAGCAGCGGCCAGCTGCTGCACATAAGCGTGCTGCACCGGCTTGATAGCTGCCTGCGCCTGCTGCAGCCGCTGCTGCGTAGCCGCCTGCTCCGCAGCCAGCTGATCCTGCTGCTGCTGCGCTGTCAACGGCGGCGCCGCTGGCTGCTGCTGCTCCTTTGCGCGCTGAGCGCTGCTGGCACCGGCGCTGCGTGCCACTCCCGCCGCCTGCTGCTGCGTCGGAAGCGAGGCTGCTTGCGGCTGTGAATCGGCGGTGGCCGCGGCCTCAGCGGCGGCGGGTGCAGGGCTCCGCTGTGCAGCTGCCCTGGAGGAGCTAGAGCGGCGCTGCTGCGGCGGAGACGCCCCCATTTCGTTGATGGCCAGGTGGCGGAACTTGATCATGTTTCGGTACTGCCAGGCAGCAGGGCAGCAGAGCGGGATGGCACAGCGGTTGACATGCGTGTCAAACAATGCCGGCAGCAGGCAGCCTCAGTTTCTGGCACAGTGGTGGGCCAAGCAGTCCTCCTGCCCCCTGTGCTGTTTGGGCCGTCTCTCTTCCTCACCTTGTCCTTCAACTGCACCCCCGTGCGATGCCGCAGCACGGGGTAGTCATTCACAATCTTCTGCCAGTTGCCCACACCAAAGCGCCTCACTCCCTCCTTGAGCGCCGCCACCTCCGCCTCCGACCAATGATTGTAAGAGCGCCCCATGGACCCCTGACCCCCGCCACACCAGGCTGGCAGGCAGGCCGGGAGTGCGCCAGTGGCAAAACCGGGTGGGTAGGGCGGGCCGGCTGGCAGTGCGCTGCCGCCAGCGCCAGCAGGCCACCGTTTAGGACAGCTGCTGAACCGCGGTCTCAGCAACAACTATGCCGCAATCCTGAGGCGTATGCAAGATGATGCGCTCCAAGTATTTCTGGAGACAGGCAGCAGGCAAGGGTGTCAAAGGCGGGAAAAAGCGGCGAGCGGTGCCCGTCCAGAGTCTCATTGCATGCTGCAAACTAAACAAGGACACGAACACTGCAGTTTTGGAGCCCCGCTGCGCAATCTGCTGCACCTGCCACTGCGTGCAAAAGAACCCTAGGAGAACCCTGGTCAGTGGGGTGGCGTGCCTGGGGTGCGGTGGAGCCGCAAGCGATGCAGTGCACCCCCACACGATGGCTGCCCCGCTTCTGTAGCCTATGATTGTTGTGCCTGCAGCATGCAAGCCTGGGGTGAGCAGCAGGCAAGAGCAAACTGCTGCCTTGTAGCGGCGGGAGTCGTCCTGCGAAGCCTCCCGCCGTGCCGCGGGCGCACCCTCCTGTACAGCGCTGAACGGGCTGCGGCTCGTCCCGGGATGCTGGCAGCAGCTACCTAGTGTGCTGCGGCCTCGCAGGCCCGCAGCCGCCAAAAGGGCATGGGAGTAGGGCTCTCTGTTTTCCGCAGCCAGAGCGTCCACCACCCCCTCTGGCCCAGAACGCCGACGCACAATGCTGGGATGGTTCGGCGAACCCTGCCCTGCTCGATCCAGAGGTTTGGTGTGGGCAGCAGGGCACGTCAGCGTACCTTTTAGAACGTGACGCTCCTGATCAATTTACAATTGTTGTCTGCGACAAGCGTTGATTTCAATTCGCTTTGGGGGCTCGAGACGTCTGCGGCACCCGCCTGGAATCACCCGCCTGCATCCCTGACGCATTGCACCACCACACGTGTGGAGGTCAGCAGCAGGCAAGTAGCGATGGTGGTGCCGGCAGCAACGCATGCTCCTCGGCATTGGCCCTCGGCAGCAGCAGGCAGCAGGCAGGCGATTAGCAGGCGCCAAGCAGCATGCTGGTCAGTTTGCAAGGCTGCCCAGGCGCCAGCCCGGCCCGCCGTGAAGGCGCTGCTGCGGCAACGGCAGCGGCGGCTTGCGGTGCACGCCGCCGCGACTGCAGAGGCACCCGAGGCAGAGGAGCAGCAGCAGTATGAGGAGGTGGAACGGACCATGCCGACCCGGCTGCTTAGTCCGCAAGAGGTGGGACTGACCAGTGGCATGACACCATGCGGCCGTGCAGGCCAATGCCAGCATGTCTCGCCCTGCCTCGCGTGCACCTGTTGTGCAGCCCGCATGCCCAACCGTGCTGCTGCCGCGGGGTCCCTCCCCTCCCCCCCGGCGCTGCGCACTTGCAGGCGCTAGATGCACTATACGAGAGCCAACACGCCGCGCAGCGCACCACCTACCGCGCCTTTTACAGCAGCGAGCTGGGCGGCATCGTCACCGACCCGGCGCTGTTTGTGGTGCAGCTGGACGACCACATGCTGCACAGGGGGCACGGAGGTAATGGCGGCGGCAGCAGCTGGCGCAGGGGACGTACTGCAGGGGCAGATCGAGAGTTGCCCCGCCTATGCCGCCCTAGTGTTGGTTTTGCCCCCTGCTCGCCATTTACCCCAACCACGCAATGCTGCCATGTCTGCCCCTGTGCTCTCTCCACCAAGGCACCTGCCTTCCTGCCGTCCACTCACTGCAGTGTTTGACACCGCCATGCTAGTGAACGGCCACCTGTACCAGCTGGACCAGCACCTGCACCGCTTCCTCGCCTCGGCAGCGAAGGCCAACATCCCGCTGCCGCCCGGCATGACCGTGGAGCAGATGCGGCGCACCATTCTGGAGACCACTGCCGCCAGCTGCAAGCTCAATGGTGCGTGTGGGCCGTGGTGCCGGCTGCCAGGATGTGCAACAGGGCGTCTCTGCGCTATCAGGCCAACCTTCCTGCCAGCCCGCCTTCCAGCCCGCCCCTCCCCCTGCTCTTGTGTCCTCCCTCGCAGGCCATGTGCGCTACTGGCTGTCTGCGGGGCGCGGCGGGTTTGGTCTCAGCGGCAACGAGTGTCTGGGGTCGGCATTCTACTGCGTGGTGTACACGCAGGAGGTGCCCGACAGCAAGCTGGACGGTGAGCCCATGGCCGAGTCGACTTGGCCTACTGATGGCATGGCGGTGGCGCTCACAGGGAGTGGGAGTAGCTGGCAATGGTGTGCATCACGCCCACCCACCCACCCCATTCCCACCCACTCGCTGGCTGACACGCCTGGCGTCGTGCAGAGTACCTGCGCGGGTGGCGCGTGAAGACGAGCCCTGTGCCGCTCAAGCCGCCCTTCTTCACCGGCATCAAGTCCAACAACTACCTGCCCAACGCGCTGAACCTCATGGACGCAGAAGCAGAGGGCTTCGACCAGGTGCGTTTGTGATGCTGGGGCCAAGGGGGGCAGGGCTGTGGTGGTCGCTGACTGCAATGGCAGCTGTGCTGCGCTGGTTGGCTTCCCTGGGCGCCAGCGGTGCCCATCCAGCCAGATGCATGTGCCTGGCTGCAGGGCGTGTTTGTGGATGCTGAAGGCAACGTGAGCGAGGGCCCCAACATGAACGTGGCCTGCCTGCTGGTGAGCTCCCAGCCCTGGTGCGCTCCCTGTTTGGCCTCGTCATTCTCTTGCTGCGAGCTGCCCTCAACCTCGCTCGCCTGCCTGCCTGCCTGCCACCCTCTTGGCTGTGCAGGCCGACGGCACCCTGGTGGTTCCCCCCTTTGATCACTCCCTCAACGGCATCACCGTGCAGCGCATGATGGAGCTGCTGCCCGCGGTGCGCTATCCTCCTCGTTCCTGCCCAGCCACGCCAGCTCATGTGGCCTGCGGCAGCGCAGGCCCCTGTTGTCGTGCTACCGAGCGGCAACAGATCTAGTGATGGGCATCTGCTTGGATGTTGTACAACAGCAAACTGACCGACCTGTCCATTTCCGCCGCTATGCTAGCGTTGCAGGCGATTGAAGAGGGCATGGAGGGCATTAAGCGGGTGGAGCAGCGGCACATCAGCCTGGCTGAGGCCAAGGCGGCCACTGAAGTCTTCTTCATTAGCAGCAGCATGCTAATCATGCCCGTGGTGCAGGTGTGCGCGTCAGGCCGGCCCAACTGGGCCGAGCATTTCTACTCTTACGTTGATGTTCTGCCCCACCTTCCTCCTCCGGATAGCATCACTGCTCAATCGCTGAAGTTCCCTCCTACCCTGCGTGCCCGCCCGCCTGTCGTGCAGTGGGACACGCAGCTGATAGCGGATGGCACGGCAGGCATTGTGGCGCTTCAGATCCGGGTGATGCTGCAGAATGACACCAAGCCGCGGCCAGCATCAGACCAGCACACGGAGGTTCCCTACGGCTTCATGACTGGCATGGAGGAGGCATGAAGGGGCAGACCCGGCTGCACCATCACGTGGGTCTGCCCCTGGGTATCTGACGCTCTGTGACAATGTAACGTCTCATCAAAACTCTACATTCAGCAGGAAGGTTGGCAGCTGAACTGTCGGCGGAAGATGCACAGAGGGAAATAGGAGTGTGCTCAAGGAGTATACTCCTTGGAATGCAGAGGAAGAGAGGCTGTAGCAAATCCTCTGGCACTACGTCACCAAACGCGACAACAAGGAAGGCAAGACAGGCATGTCGTTTGCGTAACAAGCTTGCTGGGGTCGTTTTCTCAGGTGATTTTAACTGATACAATTTGCCCTGTAACACCCTGAACACGGCTTCTGTCTCATGGCTTGCATATGTAGTACCTGCGTGTTGTCAAAACGAAGTGCAATGGGCAAAATATGCCGCTTGGCAGCCGCCACTCTCATCAGCAGCCAAGCTGCTCAATTGCTGCAAGCCGATGCTTGCCTGTTCCAGGGGTGGTCCCAGTCCAGCACCTCTGCCGACCCAAAGCCCGCCTCCTTCATCATGCGGCACATCTCGCCCTGGCACGGCAGATGGCAGGCAGGGTGCGCCAGCAAGTCAATCAGTGGCAGCGCTGCTGGTAGCCCGCATGGCGTCGCCGCGAAACATGCCGACGTGTGATTGCTCACCGCGGGGATGCCCAGCGTGCCCAGGGCAGCACCACCAGGTGCGCTCATGCCCGAAGGCAGGCACAGGTGGCAGCTGAAGCCGTACATGTAGGCTGCCAGGGGGTGGGAGTGCACATTGGCGGCATGGCTGCATGGGAGGAGGCATGGGAAGGCACATGTGTGCAGAAAGCGGCAGCACCTCCTGGCGCCTCTCATACCAGCACAAGCTCCGAGCCTCCCCAGAGTCCAGTCCATCTGCCTCCAGTCTCTGGAAAAGAGCACACACAACTGAGCACACACAACCAAAACGCCGTCAGCTCCTCACTTGCCTGTCCATGGCCGTCATATCGCCGACCACCCAGCACCCGTCGGTGGCAACCGCCTTGCGCACCGCCGCCATGACCTTCTGCGGGTGAGCCATGTCGTGAATGGCGTCGTGGGTCATCACCAGCTGCAGGGGCAGATGAGGGGGAGATCAGCCCCAATTCAGGCAGCCAGACACACTTGTCTGAAAGGGAGCTGGAGGGGAGAGCTGCTGGCCACTCTGCGGCCTGCCTATATGCCCCGTCCCCCACCGCCTCGCCTGGTACGTGGGCTCCTGCGGCATGCGCTCCTCGTCCAGTCCGGCATTGAAGAACTCGACATTGGTCAGCCCGCGGCTACCCGCCTCAGCCTTGGCGCTCCTGAGTACCAGCAGGGCACCAATGAGCCGAGCACCATGCTTGGCGAGCCACCATAGCACCGCAGCCACTGCCGCTCACCTCAGCGCATCCTCGCTGATGTCATAGCCGTGGAAGGTGGAGGAGGGGAAGGCGGCAGCCACCGTCAGCAGCGCCTCACCGCACCCACACCCTACGTCCGCCACCTGGTGCAATGGCAGTGGGGGGAATGGACATGATGCTAATAAGCATGACCCCAGGACTCCAGGCGCTAAGCTGAAGGACAGCAACGGCTGTACCTTGCACCCCTTCTCCAGCTTTGCCTCCATGCCTGGCATGCCACGCAGGCTGGGCACCAGAGAGTGGCGCAGCCACACTCCCTGCATTGACATGAGCGTGGATGACAGGGTTTCAGCCATTCATGTGACTCATGCGGTCGTTGATTGCTACAATACCCCAGCAGTTGTGTGCCTGCACATCTGAACTGCAGCCTCCAGGTGATAGAAAAAATGATAGAAGGGCTTCCGGTGCTCAGATCACCCACCAGCTCGCGACAGGTGCCACAGGTGACGCTGGGATCGATCTCGTTGTCTGCAGTCAGGAAGGGGATCGTCTCCCGATCGCCTCCTGCTAATGAGTGTGGGCAGGGAAGTCTAGAAACAATACCAAGTATCACAGGCGATCCCCAGCTGCACTCACAGCTGATGCCTGAGCCGTCTTTGAAGCAAGTAGGCAGGCGCTCATCCGCCATCTTAGCCAGGCCAGGGACAGCCATGAAACCGCCTGCAGGGCAGCAAGAGGACCGACGGACACAAAGCAAGATGGCAAAGGAACGACTCCTGGCTCCAAGGCAGCAGTCACGGAGCTGGCAGGAAGGTTGCAGTCGGCAGCAATCCTGGGTTGGCTGCGCCCGCCGGACATCACCGGCAGAATAAAAGGGAGATGCATCACTGCCACTCTCATGAACCAGGCAATCCTGCTGCGCCTGGGTGAGCCAGTACTGCAGGGAGGCAGTAGCAGTGAAGCTCTTGACATCAACTGATCTCCATGCCAGTCACGGACCAACTGGTGCACTGCACACCTTTTCAGCGGCCTCGTCGGTGCTGATGACGCGTGCGGAGGCCTGCTGGCGCAGCCACTCCGAAATGTAGCGCGCATTCAGGCCCTGGTGCTTGGCCAGCTCGGCGGCGGTGCAGGGGCCGTGGTGCTTCAGCGCAGCGTACAAGCCCAGCCTGCAGGCACGCAAAGGGGGGGTCGTTGTGTAGATGATGGGTGCATGCGTGCATCTGACAGGATAGGTGGGCGAGTGACCAGCCTGACCACTCCCAAGAGAACTCACTTGTCGCCCAGGGAGATGAGGTTGGCAGTGAGCGCGCCGATGTAGAAATTCGCGAGGAGCTCCTGCAAGCACATTCGCCCAGCCCTGCATCTCCGGTCACTGGCATCAGGACAATGGCAAACAGAGTTCGTCAAACAGAGCTTGCCTGCAGCTTATTCGCATCATCCGGCGCAGGCTCGATGCCGGTACTGCCGTCGCTCCCGGCGGCCGCCGCCTCGGAGGGAGTTGCTTTGTCGACATCAGCCGCTGCGCCGCCTGGCGTGCTGCCTGCCTTGGTAGGTTCGGGGGGCAACATTGCTGTGTCTGCGGAGGCGGGCTTGCCGTGAAAAACGTGGGGACACCGAGGGCGCGATGGGCGGGCGGACGAGAACGAGAGCAGAGCAGCAGCAGCAGCAGAGCAGCAGCAGCTATCTG
>NW_005435075.1:662557-728382 GCF_000147415.1 Chlorella variabilis | reverse complement strand
GGGGGGGGGGGGGGGGGGTAAAGAGGCGGGCGGGCTGGGTGCGAGGGCACTTCGTTGGAAGCATCGAATTCGAGAGTGGGGGCAAGGAAAGAGGGCGTGGCATCTTCATCAAACTCCAGGAAATCGGGTCTGACAGGGTGGAACGAAAGGCAAGTGTGTGACACTGCAGATTAATAAAGGATGAGATCGAGGCAGCCCGTGAGTGGGCTAAGGCCTGGTGAGACGGAAAAGGGGAAGGGGCAGTAGCATCATTCTTTAGCGCGCTGGGCAAAAATCTCGTGTGTTGGCAAAAGGTCTGTCGACGAAAAGAGAGCAGGCAAAGGGGCCTGGAGCCGGCCCATGGGTGGCAAAAACAAAAATGGTGGGATAAGGCGGTTCCGCCGGATGTCGGAAAGAAACAATCTCCTTGCGAGCTGCCGCCAGCATCTGCTGACCGTGCGGAACTCGGCAGTGGGGGCAATTGGATGCAGCACAAAAGCTGGGCAGACAGAAACAAACTAGCTGACCTAAAGCGGGGGTGATCACAAAACATGTGGGCATCGCAGGGCGATGTATGTATGTGCGGGGGAGGGATCTAGTAGGGGTCACAGGATGTGTGGTACTAGGGGCAAAGTTTGGATGGGCCTTTGCGCAAGGCGGGACCAGAGGGATTCGTCGTTCGGGCAGCAGATGTGGGGGGCCTGGGACAGTACATGAGAGCGCCAGAGCGCCATGTGGTGGGAAGGGACGCTTTCCCCGCACTCACATGAAGGCAGCGAGCTCCTCAGAGTTGGCTGCCGGGTAGGTGTTAGCAAAGCGCGGAATGATGTTGCTGCCAGTGCAGAGGCGGGCCTGCGCCTTCCAGACGGCAACCTTGGCCTCCAGCTCGGCTCCCAGCCGCGGGTTGAGCTTGCCGGCACTGGCCGCAGCGCGCGCCAGCAACGCGGCGCTGGCGGCCGGGCTCATTTCGCCCACCGCCTGCCGGCGCACCGCCTCCTCCGCCACGCTCTCCAGCAGCGGTAACACGCACTGATATACGGGCTGCGGGGGACAGGAAGGACGGGAACGGCGTCGAGCGCATGCACCCGCACACTGCAGTGGCACTGCACCGTGAGCCCCTGGGCAGACACCTGGCTGCAGCAAAGCCAACTCACCCAGGGAAAAAATCCCAGCGAAGCAGCGACTGCAAGCACAGAAGGCATAGGCAAGTCAGTCCACACTGTGGATAACATGCGGCAGGGCTGGGCATCGACACCAGCTCCCCTCGGGTGAACCACCCCTCGGGCAAGCCACCCTGCTGGCAATGGGCCTCACCTGAGGCGAGGTGTGGGGCCGCCAGCTCGCGCAGGTTGGAGGTCAGCAGGCCGCCGCAGATGTCGGCGACATCGTACTGGCAGGGGCGGTAGTTGGGGCGAGCGGCGCGCAGACTGGCCATGGCCGACAGCAGACGTGACAGCTCCTGCGGCAGGCAGCGGGTGGGGTGGACGCAGGCTGAGGCAGCGGGCAAACCGCATCTGCCGTGGAGCAAGCAGGTGCCCATGAAGGAAGACTGCTGGCGACAGTGCCGGCTGCCAGCTGTCGTCGCACACCGGCCTCACCTGGGGCGAGAATGCGCCGGCCTTGATGTGCTCGCGCAGCACCAGCCCAAACGTGCTGCTGATCATGGGCAGGCTGCCCAGGTCGGCCCATGCCTGGTACACCGCCAGCGCCACCTGCGGCGTGATGCTCTCGGTGTGCAGCTCCACCGCCGCTTCCAGCTCCACTTGCAGGTGCAAGTAGTAGCGACTGCAGCGAGAGGGGCAGGGCAGCCAGCCAGCAGCGTCAGCGCAGGTGCAGACTGCGGCGGTCAACAGGCAGGACAGGCGAGCATTCAGTGCAGGTGGCCGCGGGCGGGGCAGCTCTTCACCTGAAGCTGTCGCGCAGGCTGTCATCTGCAGCATAGTTCAGGCGGCTGACAATCTGCGGGCGAGGCAGGCAGGCAGGCGGCAGTGGCCGTAGTGGATGTTCAGTCCTGCCGGATGGAACAGCCCGGCCTGGTTCAGCACGGCTGGCTCAACGTGCAGCAGGGCTGCACACCTGGAGCAGCAGCACGGCGGGGGCGACGCCCAGGTCCTTGTGCGTCTGCGCCAGCTCCAGGCAGCGCTCCAGGAAGCAGGAGAACTCGGGGCTGTAGACCAGCGGCGAAGGTGGAAGCTGTTGCGGCGCGTCCAGCGAGGGGCAGGCGGAGCAGGTGTTGGCCACGTGGCCCTCCACCGCTGCCAGGCGGTCCACCACCGTCTCCTCGCTCAGGCTGTCCAACCTGATGAGGCTGAAAAGGCCACGAGCCTGCAGGTGCGTGACGGAGAGTGGTAAGCTTGGCCAGCTGCGGCGGGCAACAGGGCGACGGCGGCGGCGAGGGGCGCACCTGGATGCCGCGCGGCGGCGCATTGGGCAGGAGGCAGCAGGGGCGCCCCGAGCTGGTGGAGGCCACCAGCAGCTCCACGCAGCTTTCGCTGAAGTCGCACAGGCGGCGCAGCGGCGCTGGGCGTGTGGGGTGCTTGCACTTGGCGGCAGTGGCGGGAAGGCTGGCGGGCGGGGCTACCAGGGCGCCCTGCAGCACCCGCTGCGCCGAACTGCAGGTAGGGGAGCGACGGCTGTTCAGGACGGGGAAAAAGAGGTTGGGAAACGAACCATCGCTGAGGCACGAGGCGGTTGGCTGGGAGCCCTCTGCAGCCCTTTGGCGCTCCTGGGCACCGTGGCAGGCTGCCAGGGCCCACCACGACGCCCTCACACCTCACCTCAGCATCGCTTCGCGCCTCGACTCTTGGCGGGTCAACCAGCGTGGGACACCGAGCCAGACAACAGGAAAGAGCAACAGGACGTTCGAAACGCCGATAACTCGTTTTGTTTGCAGGCAAATCAATCTGCAGATTCATACACGTGGCGCGCGCGATCGATCTGCAAAACTTCAAAGCAAAGCATGGTTACAGTAGCAAAGGATGTTCAATTACTAGTACAGAAGGACTAGCGCTGTCTGTAGGGCAGCCGTGTGTGGGGCCGCCGCCAGATGCCGCGCGCCGCCAGTGGCGACTCAACTACTCCTCAGCATTCTCGGCCCAGACAAAGAGTCCCGCAGCGGGTGACCCCAGATGATGCTCCTTCTCAAAAGCGCGGACCTGGAAACCCTGCCGTTTGGACGGCGGGCGCACCGTCACGCGGGCCTGCTGCTTGTAGAGCAGGAACAGAATGCGATGCTTGCCCTGCAGCGGCGGGCGGGCACCATAAAGAACAGGGTTCGGTGCAGACCAACAGGGGCCCCTGTTGTTGACTTTTTCATCATTCACCTTGGCCGGCTCGGGGGGCATGTACGCCACCGCCACCTCGCCGCGAGCAGGATCATGGGAAGGAATGTTCACCACCTGCAGTTGTTCTTGTTCGAGCTGTTCAGGGGTGTGCTCATTCATCGACAGAACGGCTACGGACACCAGCGCCTCACCATCCAGTGCAGCCAGGAACGATGCTTGGGGCTGTGAGGGGAGGGGGCGTCAGGGTCAACTGCAAGCAGCGTGTACGTGCCCGGAGTGGAGATGCTCAACTCCGGCTCCTGCACAGCGGGGTGGAAGGGCGTGTATGCTGCTGTCGCCGGCAGCAAAGCACTGTCCATGGAAGCCAGTTCGTTTTCTTCGAGGCCGATAACATCCTGGCAATGTGGGGCACGCACCTCCAGCAGCGCATTGTCCATGCTGTTAAGCAGCATGCCGTTCTCGACGTGGATAGTGCCATAGCGCAGCGTAAATGAGGCCGACTCCATCACCTCTGGCAGGGTGAGGCAGCAGAATTAGCATGCCAGCACAATGAACCGATGGGCACACGGAGCAGAGCAGCCGAAAGCTGGCCGCACCATCCACAATGTCAGGTACGGCTTTGCACATCGCGAAAGCCACGGTTGTGTCGCTGATTCTACAGAAAGAGAGAAAAAGAGAGGGGAGCAGGGGTTGCGGCGGCGGCTGGGCGTCAGCCACCAACAGGCGGGTGGGGCGCTCAGGACTTGTGAGTGCCGCCACCTCCCTGCGGCTTTCCCTACTTGTCTGCGTAGTCGCTGATCGATGGCTCGCGCTGCGCAATCTGGTCCGGACTAACTACAGGCTTGGGCATAGTGGCTGGCTTGTTGTGAGAGGGCGTCCACGAAGAAAATCGGCCGAGCGGTACCTGCCTCGATAATTTGTAGGGATAGGAAATGAAACAAGGCCATTTGCGGTGGCAAAGCCAGTACAGGTAGGCGCCAGCAGCGCAATGATGAAGCCACCTGCCCCACCTGCATGCGCACCCATCTTTTGCAGGCCGACCCGGCACAGGGGCGCTCCGTCCAAGGCCACAACGCTGCATAATGCTGCTGGCATGGTCTTCCTCCGTCAGGCCGGTGGCCGCCCTGTTCCGCAGCCGCAACCCCAACTGTAATGCAGCGGGTGAGTCGAGCTGGTGTGAGCTTGTTATCGGGTCACCCGATGGTCCAAGGCCATTGGAAGGCGGCATTGTTCAATTGCAGGCTTCAAGCGCCGGAGATTCGTCCTAAATAGCTGCAGACCGATGCCTAGGGAGCTGCAGCCGACCAGCCCCATCAGCCACGTAGCCGCCCGCTCTTCGGCGGCGGCAGTGGGCATCGAAACGCCGAGCAGTGACAGGGCCATCGCAGTTGCTTTTTCCGTGCCAGCGTGCCGCCTTCAGCTCGGCGAGAGCCTGCGGGTGGTGGGCAGCTGTGCCGAGCTGGGGGAGTGGGAGGTGGAGGCGGCGCCGGTGCTCGAGTGGCAGGAGGGCGATACCTGGACCGCCGAACTGGCTCTGCCTGAGGGCTGCCACCAGCTCAAGCTCGTCGTGGCACGCGACAACGGCACTGTGCACTGGGAGGGGGGACCCAATCGCAGCCTCACCGTGCCGCTGCTGATTGGCCTGGACACCCTTTCGGCAACCTGCTGCTGGGGCAGCTCGGCCTCCCCCACCTTGGCTGCCGACCCGGAACAGCTCAAGGTTGGTGCCACCTCGCTGGTGCTTCTGCCTGCGCTGAAGTAAGCGTTGGGATTGGAATTGGCATTGCTGCTGTGCCTCACCTCCACACCACGTGGTTGGCTCTCACCTGCCCACCGCGCAGGCTGCAGCGGATGCTGCTGCTGCTCGTGTGGCGGATCTTCAGCAGCAGAAGGAGCAGGTGGCGGAGCGCCTGGCAAGCCTGGAGCAGGAGGTGCAGCACAGGTGGGCCATGCTGGTGCCCAGCAACCAGAGGATTCAAGTCTGCATGCTTGCAGTGGACTGTTTGCTGCGCAGCCCATCTCCGTGACCCACCATCCCCTGTATGGCAGGCGATCGTGTTGCCTTGCGTGCGCCTGCTTGCAGTGACGCAGCCATCTTCAGCAAACAACAGGAGATAGAGCAGCTGGTGGCAGCGGAGCAGCAGCGCATCGCCCAGGTGGCCGAGGTATCCGCGGCCGCCTCCCTGAGCCCCAATGCGGCCGCTGACACCGTGGTGGCAGTTGCAGGCGCAGATGCAGAGGCGCTTGATGTGCAGACCGCCGCAGAAGGGCGGGCACCAGATTCCATGGTGCTGCCAGGACTGCCAGGTGTCGGGGCACGGCGCTATTGCACCACCCACCTTGCTTTGAGCAGCGTGTTTGATGAGGAAATGATTGAGGAGACAGCAGCGCAGCAGCTGCAGCATACGAAGCAGCAAGCCAGCACCTCCCAGGGGCGGCCCGAGACAAGCAGCACGCAACAGGAGGAGGAAGAGGGCAAGTCTGCTGCAGCTGTGGAGCAGCCCCAGGCAGGCATCACTGTACCGGTGGCTTCTGTGGCATTGCTGAGTGCACACGAAGCCCCTGGCAGGCAGCCCAGCAAGCCGCAAGGCAAGAAGGAGAAGAAGCAAGCAAAGCAGGTGGCAGATGCTGCTGCAGCAGCCGTGGAAAAGCCTGCTGCAGCCACAACAGTTGAGGAACCCGCCTCAGGTGTGGAGAAGCCCGCTGCTGCAACTGGGGAGTCTGCAGCGTTTGCAAAGGACGGCTCGGCAGCTGTGGATGGGGCGATGGTGGAGACCAACCGTGATGGCTCCCTCAGCTTCCGCTTTGCCTGTTCCGCACCGAGCAGCAACAGCATGGATGAGGGCGGCAGGGCCGCTGGGCTGCTGCCCTCCGCACACGACCTGGCAAAGCGGCGGCTGGTAAGTCTGCTGCCGCCCCAGGCGGCAAAGGATCTGCAACGCCAACTGAGCCGCATGTCCAGCGGTGCTGGGGCTAGTCTGATACTGGCTGCTGAGCTGTCAACTGAATTTGAGCAGCAGCTGGTTCTGGAGCAGCCACCAGAGCAGGCCCAGGAGGCGAAGCCAGCAGGGCAGCAAGCCTTCCGCCTGTCTCCCAGCGCGCGCAGCACATCTGCAGTGGGAGGCCCCTCGCAGCCGGCTGCCGCATCTTCAGGGGAGGACCTGCCGGGCCAGCAGCGTCGGCGTGCCCGGCAGCCAAAGCAGCCAAGGCAAAAGCAGCCTATGGCCGGGAGCGTCAGCCTGCCACGCATGGCGGATGAGCCGCCCAACACTGATGAAACAGCTGCGACTCCCGCCACAGAGGATGTGCCGGTGCTGGCCCCGCCGCCCGTGCCCGCTGCGCCCTCTACCACAGCTCAGCACCAGCAGCCCGATGACGTGCTGCGCCTTTTCGCCACACCGGACGTTGGAGCGCCGCTGGGCAGCGGGGTCAGCGCCATAGGCATAGCTGACGGCTACACTGCCGTGACACTGCGCCCCAGCCTGCCCAGTGAGTGCCTGCCTTGCCAGCTACTTGGAGTGCAGCACACCATGCCTGGTTGGATGCCTGGAGTGCGTCCAATTGTCGCGACAAGGTACCTCAATAACACGTGTCGGTATTGCACATGTCTTTGCTGCCTGCAGTCTCAGCGGCCTGGCTGACGCTATTGAGCGTGTACGAGGCGGGTAGGCTGCTGTGGACCGTGGCTGGCACCGTCCTGCCGCCCGCAATTCGGGGACGCCCCGCAGATGTCGCCTTCTGGCTGCTCTTCACTGCAGCCATCATTGCCCCGTTCTGGAGGTGAATGTTTCTTGTGCAGCCAAGCCCTGGGACTACCAGCTAGCACCTTGGCTGCTTGCAGGCTTGAACAGGAGCAGGGGTACTTCCTGGTTCTTCCCCCTTGTCCAGCGCATTTTGTGTCTCAAAGTTTTCCAAAAGAACCAGCTTTAGCATTTTTTTCCCGCTGTGGTGCACCGGTCTGCACAGTAGCCTCCCAGAAAATGTGCCTGATGAGTCGCGAGTAGTGTGCTTGCTGCCTTGCCACCTTTGAAGGGGGTGCGTCACAGACAGGTCATACAACAATTCAGCAGGAAGTGATCAAAGGCCTGGGGAAGGGTGAAGGGAGACGGGGGAGGCCAGTCAAAACAGAAGCAAGGCGACGTAGCTATACGACACTGGCACGGTCTGCTGCTCATCGCACCATCACAGGGACCCCAACTGGAGGCGCGCGGGTGGTCCACACATCAGGCTGCCGCAAGGGACCGAGCTGCGGCCACCTCACGCAAAAGGGTTGCCAGATGCCTGGGGCTTGGGCGCCGCCGGTGCGCTCATGTCGTAGCCAGTAAGCGACGGCGTGCGGCCAAACAAGGTGGCGGTGGCGGCAGCCGTGGCAGGCGCCATGCCCGCAGCAGGCACTGGCGGCGCTGCAAACGGTGCCGTCACGGCGCCGTATGGGGAGGACGCAGGTGGCACGGCCGCAGAGTGGAAGGGCGGCAGACCCGATGGGGTGGGTGGCGGCGCAGCAGCCCCATACTTGCTGCTCCCGCCATTGGGCACCGCAGGCAGCGCGCCGCGCAGGCCTGGGGCCAACCCCGCAAATGGATCACTTGCGTCAGGGTCGCCCAGGCGATGCGCCGCCGGAGTGGGCGCTGCTGTGCCGGGCATCAGCTCTGACAGCGAGCCAGTGCTGCTGCGCAGGGCGGCGGCGTGGTCGGCAGGCACGCCGGGGAAGGTGCCGTAGCCGCCGCCATTGGCCACGGGCGGCGGGCCGGACGAGAAGCCGCTGCCTGCTGGGGAGACCACGCTGCCGGCAGGGGAGTAGCCCGAGGAGGCAGAGTAGCCAGGAGAGGGCATGCCGGGACGCCCCGCCGGGCTCGCCCCGCCATAGCCATAGCCTGGGTGCAGCGGGGCGGGCGGGATGGCAATGGTGGGCCGCACCCCCGGTGCCGCGCCGTACCCGCCATAACCCGGCTGCGCCGCTGGATAGCTGTAGGTGGCATACGGGTTGGCGCCAGCCGGCCGCCCCGCCACACCCGCCGGGGCGCCATACGAGGGCGGGAAGGCAGGCAGCGGCACAGGCTGGCCGGTGGGCAGCATGCCGGTGGCACGGATCTGCTCAAACTCGGGATAGAACACGTCCTGCGCTTGCAGGCATTGCAGGGAAGGGCGCCAGGGTGAGGCTCGATGTGCATGAAGCTGGCAAAAAAGTTGCGGGCATGGAAGTCCAATAGTGCAGGGCGGGGTAGATCAGCGCCTGGCGGAGCGAGGCTCGTTGGCTCACCATGGGCACCTCTGGCCGGCTGGTGCTGCGGACAGGCTGCATAGGCTGTGACTTGGGTGGGCTGCTGCTGCCTGCCGCTGCAGCTGTGGCAGAGGCGGCTGGCTTGGAGGCTGCAAGCCCATCGCCAAATGCCTCCCAGCTGCCTGCAGCCCCTGCTGCTGCTGCCGCGGGCGCTGCAGGGGGCAACAATGCGGACGCTGGTGGCGGCTTTGGCGCAGGGGTGTCGCCAAAGGATGCCCAGGTAGCCTCTGCTGCCGGCGCCGAAGCGGGGCGTGGGGAGGCCTGGGCGGGTTGCGCTGCTGCAGCCGCTGCTGGGCTGCCGCTTGCAGCTGCCGCTTGCTCGCCGAAGGGATCCCAGGCTGCTGCAGGCGCTGCTGCTCCGGGCGTCGACGCTGGCACTGACCGGGCAGACTTGGGCGATGAGACATCAAGCAGGTTCAGCCCGCCGCCTGCTGCCGCTGCCGTCGCTGCACCATGAGAGGCAGAGGCTGCCGTTGCTGTCCTTGTCGGTGTGGCCGCCCTGCGCCCAAACACCCGCAAAGCCGGTGAGCACGGAGGCATGCCTGCCCGCCAAACAAGCCAGCAACCAGCACAGATTCCATCACGGCAGCAGCAGCGCTCGCGGCAGCAGGTTTCGGCGCAGCAAGCTGACTTTGGCGCACCCTGCCGAGCTGCTGATGGCGCTGACGCTGCGCTCCAGGTTGGCACTGCCCTGCACCTTGAGCTTGGGCGTTTCCGACCCCAGCACATCTGACATTGGCCGCACAGCTGGCTCACGGCCCTGCAGGAGGGAAGGCTGCTGGCTGGTTTGTTCGATCTTCATCTGGCCCACGCACCACCCTTCTTGCCAGCACCTGTGTGCAGCACCTGCCGCAAAGCATGCCATGAGCGCGCACCTCGCTGATGCTGCTGCCCGCCGCCGACATGGCGCCGGTGCCGGGCGCCCACCCGCCGGTTGGCTCGGCGTAGAAGCGGCGGTCCTGGTAGATGGCGCTAATCCAGGTGTGGATGCGGTGCACGTCACGGTCCACCGGCTTAGGCAGCGCCGCGGTGGTCCATTTGCTCAGGAAGTAGGCTGCAAACTTCTGCGGCGCATAAATGGTGGGGCCAGCAGCCGCACTTGGTGAGTTGAGCAGCAGAGCCTGGGTTGATTGGTGCGGCTGCTTGATCGTGACCCTTTGGCCTTCCCCAATGAGAGGCAGCAAAGCATCACTGACAGCAGGCTCCAGTCTGCACCGGTGCAGCAAAAACCAGTCTGGTGGTGAGGGCGGCACACCTCGTTGCCCGACGCCTCCAACTCCGCCACCTCCTCTGGCTTGAATGTGGACATGGACACACCCTTAACACGGTGCCCAAACTGGCGGCTGCGGCATTGATTGGCATGGCGGTGGGATCAGCAGCAGGACTGGTCGCGGCGGCAACAAGCTGGCGGCGGCAGTAGGGTTGACTAGCGCGCAGGCGTCGCGGCGGCGCGGCCACAGACACTCACTGCACGCCGCTGCACACGGTGCAGACGAAAACGTTGAAGTTGCACACCACATACTGGGGCCCCTGCGGCAGAGAGGGCGAGATCGGGAGCGGGATCGAGGGCAAACACTGGCAATGGGTCCGCTGCGTCCCCAGCCTTGCTGAGCCAATCTGGTGGACACGAGGCCACCCACCAACGAGTCGCAGTTGACGCAGCGACGGTTTTGCGTGTCCTTCAGCAGTGCCTTCAACCGAGCCTCCGTCTTGTCGGGACGCATGTTGGCACGATCCGAATGCAGGATGCCCGGGGCGGATGGAGGCCTAGGCTCGCACAACAAGGAAAGTCGAGGAGCACCAGCCAGCTACGAAGACCGGCCGGCTTATGCACCCCTCCTCATTGCTTCGAGAGTCCGACTGTCAATCCAAAGCCAGAAGCACCGCACAAGGAGCTTTCACCTGACGCCACCTGACGGCGCCACCTGACGCCGGCCCATCCCCTGCCCTGCCCACCACTCCTCGTCTGCCTCGTCTGCCCACCACTATCATATCTCCTGTGCTTCTCTTGCTGCTGCTCGCACCTGCCGTGGCTTCGTTGTGTCATCCGGTGCCGACTGCACTGCCGTCAACGCTACATGGCTACCAGATGGTGGAGCGCCATGTAGTGTTCCAGTCGCGCAGCGGCGTTGGGAGTGTCTGGCCTGAGGCCTACTCCGCAGATGGGCAAGACAAGGGATGAATAGAAGCCGGGCCATAGATGCACCGGGTTGACCAGGCGCCTGCTCCGCCCTCTTCCTCCCCTTCCCCCTCCTTCCTGTGCAAGGGGTACTGCAAGTGCCATGAGGGGGAGGTGGATTGGGTGCAGAAGCGGTGCCATCTTCTCATGCTGTTTGTTGGGTTCCGTCATGCTTAAACTTGCGTGCGGTGGACGAGTTGCTCTTTTCTCAGCATCTGAGATCAATGCTCTCAGATCATCTTTGAGCGAAGCCATATCGAAGCAAGCAAAGTGGTTTAATGCTGTCAATAGTCATCAGCTCATCAGCAACGTCTGCTTCTGCTCCTGCCACTCCTGCCGCAGCTGGTTGGCAAGCTGCTCAGCCCGCGACCTGTAAGCAGCGGTGGTGCGCCCCCCAGGGTTTGGAAGCTCGGTGAGCCGTTCATCTTGCCAAAACACATGGAATGCTCAGCACCAAGCATGGCGGCTTGCAGCTGGCAGCAGCTGCTGTCCCGCTGTGGCTGCGCCCACCCTACCTGAGGCGCTGCTCCAGCTGCGCGCAGCCTGACAGCACAAACTCCTCCACGATGACGCTGTCGCTAGGCACTGCCACAATCTCAACGCGGGCCAGCGTGTCGGTGCCGAACTTGATGAGGTCGCCATCCTTGAGCGCTACGAAAGCCAAGGGCTCGCCCGCCAGCGCCTTGCCGTTGAGGACGGTGCCGTTAGTGCTGCCCAGGTCGCGCAGCTGCCACGCCCCCTGCTGCCAAACCACCTCGGCGTGCTGCTCACTGATGGTGGGGTCTTTGATGTAAAGCGCCGACTTGGTGGTGCGCCCGACACGCAGTGAGGCGCCCCTATTCTCCAGCTGCTTGCCCGTCTGCGGCCCCTCCAGCATGTGCAGGCGCAGTAGCGCCGGCACCTCTGCCTGGCTCATGGCTTGCTGGCTGGCGTCTCAGCGGTGCGCGCGGGCGGGGGCGGTGCAGGCGCGGCGGCGGATGTTCAAGGCGGAAGGCGGAAAGGCTGCAGGCACAGGCGCAAGAGAAAGTTTTTGAATATGGTGCATCTCGCAGACACAGGCACGTGCCCGGGCCTTCCACTTTCACACGCAGCTGCCGCAGCCTGCCCTAGCCCAGCAAACCGCGCTCAAGCAACAGGCGGCTCACCGGAGGCGGCCAAGGGGGAGAACGCGGTGAGCAGATGAAAATCAAGTTCCAACAGGGGCAAAGCATGCACGACAGACGGCGCCAGCAGCGCAGAGGGCCGCCATCCTTTGGGTAGTTATAATGTGCACATGCAGCTGCTGCTCCCTCTCGGTCAACCGTGCCTGCCAAAGTTACCGACCAGACATTGTATCACCGGTTTTGTAGGGTTCACCGGTAAATTACTCTGTTCAGACTGCAGCAATAGCAGTAACCTTGCTGGACCAGTGGCAGCCATTGCAGGACGTCCAGGGCGGGCAGCCCGGATGAACCTGAATGGCACACTGCATGTGAAGGATGTGCCGACATCCGCAGGCGCCCCGGTAACCCTGCAGCAGCTGAGCTGCGGGAGTGCAGTGTCGGTTTGTCACAGCTACGACCAACAAGTCAATCTGGAGCATGCCTCGGGCAAGACAGGCACTGCAACCAGGATGCTCGTGTCCCTTCGACTGCCAGCAGAAAGAGAGCATGCCACCAGTATGCACCACTTGTCCCGCTTCCTTCGTGGGCAAGCCTGAGCCGTCCTTCATGCTGGTACTCCAGGACCTGCATCAATGCAATTGCTTCCCGACGATACAGTCACCATCGATAGGTGGCCGATGGCGGGTGCAGCATTGGTGCAGATGGATGGTTGCGGCATCTCCGACTTGGCGATGACGTTGGCGGTGCCCAGGCGGCATCCTGGCCGCAGTATTCTTGTCACCGGAAGTACCGGCCAGGAGATAAGATGAATCAATGCTGGCGTGCGCCCACATGTGCTGACTGTGAAGCAGAAGTTGACTGGATGTTAGAGCCAAATGCAGCTGCAGGCTAGGCGACCAGCAGCCGACCTGGTAGGAGCCCCCATGCCGGTTTCACACTGCTTCGCAAATCTTACAATTGGCATCGCAAATCTTACAATTGGCAAGCAACCACAATTCACGGTTGGATAAACCGAGCAGTAGGCGGCTGACCAAACAGTCCATATGCGTTTCGTTGTGCGAGGCGCGCTGTACAGCGGCTCGCCGTGTGACTCAGCGTTTCTGTTCACTCCAGCTGGGCTGCGCGCCGCCACCATAGCGGTGCGGCTGCACGCCGGTGTGGGTTTGTGCACCGCCACTGGCGCCCCCAATGCCTCCAGGCCGGCCTGCCTGGCTGCCATAGCCGTAGCCTCCTGCGCCCTGCTGCGGCTGCACCATGCCGGGCGGCTGCACCATGCCCATGGGTGCTGCCATTATGCCCTGGCCCATCATCTGCTGCACCTGCTGCTGGGTGAGCAGTGCATCAGGCATGATGCCAACAGGCGCGCCGCTGCCGCCAATGCCACCACCCGACACTCGGATGCCACCGCCCATGGCGCCTGCAGCGGGTGCACCGCCGGCACCGCCACCCCGGTACGGCTGCTGCCCTGCCCCGCCGCTGCGGTACGGCTGCTGTTGCTGAGGGTAGGGCTGTTGCGGGCCCGTGTACTGTCCCTGCGTGCGCTGACGCTGCGATGGCGGACCGCCTTGCTGCGGCGGCGGCGGCGGCGGGCGCGGCTGTCCATGCTGCTGCGCACGCTGCTGACCGCCGTAGCGCTGCTCGTGACGCGCTTTCTTCATCGTCATTTCGTGCGAGGATGGGAACGTCGGCATCTGGCTGGGCTTGCAGGGCATGGGGTCGCTGAAGAAATACTGGTGCTGCACAGCGCAGCACAGTGCACGGGGGCAGAGAAGTTGGTGGGGACGCAGGCACCAGTTCAGCTAGGAAGGCAACAATTCAGCCTGCCACGCAGCCAACTGAGGTAAGGAGTGGCGCTCACCGTGACTGCATGTTCGGCCTTAATGCGGGCTGCGGGGTTGAGCGCCAGCAACTGCTCCAGCAGGTCAAGGGCACGAGGGTCTTTCACACCGCGTGAGTCGCAGTGCTGCACACAGGCAGGCAGCGCATTGATGTTCGTGACTGCAGCAGGGCAGGCAAAATAACCCCAAAATAGAATGGGACCACCGCTCAAGCATGCAGACCAGATGTGCAGGTGTGACTGGCCACGGGCGCTTGCCTGCCGCAGGCGGGAGCGCAGCGGGAACCGGCTGACCGACAGTCGCTCGTAGTTGGCATAGGCAGTGCAGCCGGGCATGGTCTGCTCGTTGGGCTGCCCCATGATGCTAAAGATCCTCTCCACCTGGTCCGTCTCGTTTGTGCCTGCGGCACGGGAAAGAGGGGAGGAGGTCTCCATCTTGCCCATGGCATGACAGGTATCACATGACGGCAGGCAGGGACGCAGACGCCCACATGAGCTACACATGTGGGCCGGCTGGAAAGAAGGAGCCACCAGGCACACCTGGGAAGAGCGGCTTGCCGGTGAGCAGCTCAAACATGATGCACCCCGCGCTCCAGGTGTCGATCTCTGTGCCGTACCGCTCCGCGCCCAGGAACAGCTCGGGCGGCCTGTGCGTGGCACCATGAGCAACGCGGCAATAAAAGGCCTGCCAGGCAAAGGGCTCATAAGTGTGCTTCCAAGCACAGCATGTGTCCTGCCTGGATGCGGCCCAACAAATTTGCTTTCTGCCACCAACTCTCATCTGCTCCTGCACCCCACGACCTCGCCCATCCCCGCCAAGGGCAGGCTGCCCCACCTGTACCACAGCGTGATGACGCGGTTGGTCATGCGCGAGTCCACCTGCTCAGTCCCCTCATTTCTGTCGTCCGGCTTGTTGTAGTACCGCGCCAGCCCAAAGTCTGCAATCTTCAGCTCGCCCTTGTTGTTCACCTGCGCAGCCAGAGGCCAAAACTGGGGCCGGTGTAGGAGACGAGGCAGGCAGGCTGCAGGCAGGCACGCACACAGGCAGCAAACGCGCAGCTTAGACAGCTGCCGCACCAGCAGGTTAGCATTCTTGAGATCGCGGTGCAGCACGCTTCGCTGGTCGAGCAGCCACAGCCCACAGAAGAGCTGCTTCAGATAGCACTTGATCTGCAGCCGTTCAGGGCAGCCATGTGTGGGGGCAGCCAGCGACCGCGACTCAAGACGGGCACGGCCCACAGCGCAGCCCGCTTATCCCCTCCAACGCACCTGCGGGGCAGTGAATTGCGGTCCCTCCTTCCGGCTGCGCTCCAGCAGGCCCGTCATGTCATGGTCCATGTAGTCGAACACCATGTAGATGGAGCCCTGCACAGGTGGCGTGGGAGGGGGTACAGGGGTGGGTGCGGGGTGAGGTGAACTCACATGCAGGGAGATGAAAAGATCCCAGCTGCAGCTGAACACCACTGCCCCGAGCACCCAGCGACCCAAATGGAGGGCCAGCAGCCGCGTGCCTTGAAGTTGTTGACGCGGTGGCTGCCGCTGCGCACAATCTCGCGCAGCCCGATGATGTTGTTACGCAGGAACGTGGGCTCGCCCCCCTTTTCCACTGACTCCATCTTCTCCTGCGCCCCTGCCAATGCGGACAGGATCTTGATCTGGTGCGGGGATAGGGAGGGCAGGGAGCTTGGTTGATGGGCCAGAGAAGGAATGTGCTGCCAGCTGCAGGTTGAAGTTGGCAGGCTGCCATTTGCGCTCGCTGACAACACAAAATAGCCACCCTGCCACGCAGGCCTTTCACACCTCGCGGATGGCAGTGATGGGAAACCCCTCCTTTTCATTGTCCATCTTGATCTTTTTGGCGGCCACCTGGTCACCCTTGGCCAGATCGGTAGCCAGGTACACCTGCCGGCGGTTGGGGCGGGTTTAGCAATTGCCCGCCATGCAGCCTGCCCTATGCTCGTTCAGGAACAGTATGCAGGTTGCCCAGCCAGCACACGTCCCCTGCCGCACCTCGCCATAGGTGCCCTGGCCAAGCACGGGTCCACGGTCGTAGCCCGCCTCTATGCTGCGGCAGCCGCCAAACTCGGAATCGGCGTTGGCGCCGCTCTCCGGCAGCTCTATGCGCCACTCTGTGGGAATCTCCTGCGTTTGTTTGGGGCCCTTGGTGCCGGAGGCCCGTGGGGGGTGGCCAGACGCCATGGCGCCCTGCAGCCGACGCGGCGCCCTGCAATGCGGGCCGGCTGCCCGCCGAGGCCAGCGCCAGGCCGCAGGGGCCTGCGCGAGGAGAGAGCAGCCCGCGGTGGGCAGGCGAGGCAGTGAGCGTGGGAAGGAGCGGCAGTGATTGGTCACAGCAGAATAGTGACTGTATGTGTGGACTCTTGTGTTGGGAGAAACAACCGAGTCCCGAGTCTGGCTGCGAGGTGTGCTGAGCTCGAGGTGTGCTGTTTTTTCGCTTCCTATCAAGTGTAGCATTTACCGCGAGATTGAGCAGCTGCATACACATTTTGTGCAGCAAGCCATTGATCACCTGCTAATAAGCACCTGAGCAGCAGCAGGCGAGGTAGCCACACCACAGGCAGGGGCAGGGAAGCAGGCAAAGCTGCAGGACGGCATAGGAGGGAACAGCCGGCTACTCAGTCGCGGCTGACGTTGGGCGGCTGCCGCCACTGCCACCGCCGCCCCTGCCGCCGCCGCCACAGCGGCGGTGTGCGATGACGAGCCTGCGGCGCTTCACTGCCCACGACTTGCTGCAGTTCAACAATGTGAACTTGGACTACTTCACAGAGACGGTGAGTTGCAAGGGGCTGCGCTGGCATGCCAGCGTTGCTCAAGTTACGTGGAACTGCCCACCTGATCGTCCTGCTCCTGTAGTACAACCTCAACTTCTACCTTGAATACCTTGCCAAGTGGCCAGAGTACTGCCAGATGGCTGAGGGACCTGTCAAGCAGTCCATGGGATACAGTGAGCACCCGCCGCTCCTAAGCTCCACCCGCCGGATCCTGAGCTCCACTCCATGCTCGAAATCCTCCTGGTACCTCTCCACACACTCCTTCCTTATGCAGTCTTTGGCAAGGTTGAGGGCAAGGGCGAGAAGTGGCATGGCCACGTGACGGCGGTAACAGTGGCGCCCGCCTACCGCCGGCTGCGCCTGGCGGAGAAGTTGATGGGGCTGCTCGAGGACGTGACTCACACCATGCACGCCGGCTACTTTGTGGACCTGTTTGTGCGGGTGTCCAACGCTGTGGCTATAAATATGTATACCAAGGCGCGTCTGTGCAGTCCCTGTCTCTGACGCCAGCACTCGTCATATTTTGCGCACCGCCTGGCTGCCCTCGCCTGCTCGCCCCGCCCCCCCTCATCCCTCATTTCCAGCCTGCAGTTTGGGTACACAGTCTACCGGCGAGTGCTGGAGTATTACAGCAACAACGAGGATGCCTTTGGTGCGGTGGCGTGCTGGTGCAGCAAGCCAACACTGCATGGCGTGGTGGCACCTACCGGCCCAGGCATTGCTTCTTGCTGGGTGCAGCCGTGAACTTCCTGGCATTGAGGCTGCCTGGCATGCCTGACACAATCCTCTTGTTCCTGCCATGGGGCATTTTGTTGCAGACATGCGCAAAGCGATGCCGAGGGATGTGCAAAAAAGGTCTGTGGTGCCTCTCAAGAAGCCAGTGCGGCCAGAAGACCTCGAGTTTGATTGATGGCGCTGTTCATTGTCTGCACCTTTTTCTCTGCCCTGGCAACCTCCACTGCTGTCGTTGCCGAGTTTGTTCGGCTGCTCCTGTTACGTTGATCCACAGGGGCCAGGACCTAGCCAGCCGCAGCTTGCATACACAAGCCAGCCTAGTTGTTGAGCTCATATACCACAGAGTGTAGGCAGACCGCCATGCCTGAACAGATGAATGCCTCAGATAATTGCGTAGCAAAATGTGTTAAGTTAAACTGGTAACAAGCGAAGCAAGAGGGGAGCGAGGGAACCAAACAGAGGAAGTAAGCGCAGAGCAAGACATATAGCAGCATTTTCAGTGAACATGCGGTGCTTGGCACAGCGCCGCCGTGCTCACGCCAGGGCTGTGGAGGGTGTGATTGAGAGCGTGTAGAGGCCCTGGCTCTCCAGCCAGTCTCCGCTGAACCCGTCCACCACGATGAAGTAGGTTACACCCGCCTGGAACGTGGTGCTTAGCCTGCTGGCCTTAGGGTTGGAGGAGCAGCTGGGGTCGTCGTCGTTGCCCACAAATGCCTGCAGGCAGACACATAGGTCTGATGGTGGGCCAGAGTACTGCAATCGCTGCCACAAATGGCACCAGGTGCTTGGTTGTGAGCTGCATATTGGTGCGCTGCTGATGAGCCCACCGGTATCCTCGGCCACCTACCTGCATGTTCTCGGGGTCGTCGATGATGTAAAGCTGGGTGTCAAACAGCGAGCCGCAGGTGGAGATGTCTACCGCCATGTCGGCTGGAGCAGTGTAGGCATACACAACCTCAGGGGCACCGCCAAGGGAGCCCTGCACATGAGCAGCAAGCCATGCGAGAGCTCTGGGCTAAGGAGAACAGCACCCATATTTTTGTTGCTGAGGTGAGAGCCAGCCATGACTTGACAATGTCAAGCCCGACTTGTACAGCGGCGGGTCATGATCCATCCATCCTCACCGCTGCTGGGTTGTTGCCACTGGAAGAGAAGAGGTATTTGCTGCTGAAGCGAGAGGTAACATCGGTGTCGGTGAATGGCAGCTGGCTGATGGTGCGCGGCTGCTGTATGCTGTCCCCTGTCAGAGGCCGCCGGTCCACCACCTTGATGGCGTGCATGCCGCCCTCATACCGAGGGTCGGAGCTCCTGCACGCAGCAGCAGGCATGCGTAGTGGCTGGATGCACAAGGCAAATCCCCATGCTAACTGCATTGTCAGTAAAAGGGCAAGGTAGCCAGGATGTTGTCTTTAGCGGACCGCCAAGCCTGCCAGCATTGCTCTCACGAGAACTGCAGGGTGAAGTGGTACGTGCCATCAACCAGCCCCGAAGGCTGCACCGACAGGGTCTGGGGCATGCTCCACGAAGCTGCTGAGATGGTGAGTGTGCTGGGCGAGACGGCAGCCAGGCTGCTGTTGGCCCATGCCGCTGATGGCACCATTACACTGCACAAAGCGGGAGAAATGGCAAGGAAAGGAGTGTTGCACAGCTGCTATTTCCCGGAGAAAGAGTCAGTCGGCTGCTAAGGACACAAAGTGGGTCTTCAACCCAGCCCTACCAGCCCTGACATATCTCAGCTACCAACCCCACTCACTCGCCTCACAACCACGTCTGCAGTGGGTGCTACACTCAATTCTAGCGCCAGCGGGATGGGCCCGGAGGTGGAAGCATCTAGCGTGATGATGCTGGGTGTCACCACAGCCTGGGAGGCCAGCAGCGAATACAGCAGGCGGTTTGGCGTGGTGCTGATGTCCACAGTGGACGGCCGGCTCATGGGGCTCCAGCTTCCGTAGCCATCAGGATCATCTAGCACCCCGTCGGGTCCGGCCGCACTGTTTACCTTCTGCCGCAGCTCTTGGGGGGACGCGCCCTGACACGGCGGCAGGCAGGAACAGCCGGCAGCCTGAGCTGTGGCGAGCCAGACATGTGCTCAAGCATGCAGCCAAACGACCAGCGGCGGTCCAGGCAGCCAGCAACGTACCGGATGGCTCTCGAGGTAGAGTGCCACCACGCCTGTCACGTGTGGGGTGGCCATGGAGGTGCCCGTCTTGAGCTGGGTGGCGGTGTCAGACATATCGGTGGCGCTCAGCACAGAGACTCCCGGGCCGTGCACATCTACACAAGGACCCCTGCACTCAGTGTTTTGAAAGCCGTGTTGTGGTTGCAACTGCATGCACACAAGAGGCTACTGGACGTAGCAGCAGTGGGTGGTTGCGGCAATGCACCAACAGCATCAGCATCAAGAGCACCCAAGTAACTACCATACCCCTTCTGTATCGCTCTACCCACCAGTTGGACTTGGCCCATCGCCGATCCTGGTCATCTGCCGCAGCCACGCTGAGAACCCAGGGGCTGCTAGCAGGGGACATCAGGCAAGCATTCTCCTGGCTGTTGCCTGCCGCCACCACCATGGGGATCAGGTGATCCTCCACCAGCCGCCGTGCAGCCTCGTTCACTGCGGGGCTCATGTCGCCTGCCACACTCATGCTCACCACCGCAGGCTGGATGGCATTGCCTGCAATCCACTCAAATGCCTGTAACAGGTGGGGGTGCAAGATTTCAGATAAAATCGTCTGCTACACCAGAAACCAAGCCCTGCCCAGCCAGGCGCACTCACATCAAGGATGGCCGACACTTTGGCGCCGCCCGCGCAGTCCATGGCGCGCACCGCCCACAGCGTTACATTCTTCGCCACGCCGTAGCTTAGCCCGCCCACAGTGGCTGCCGTGTGCGTACCATGCCCATTGCAGTCGCTTGAATTGTTGTCTCCAAACACGGAGAAGCCGTGGCGGGCGCGCACAGCGGTGCCGCCTGCCTGCGAGCGGAACTCCTGGTGTGAGAAGCGGATGCCAGTGTCCAGCAGGTAGCTGTGGCAAGAGGAGGGACCAGAAGAGGGGAAGGGAATGCTGTCAGTAGGCTCGCCGCCACCTTTAATCACCGAGGTCTCTGCGGCAGACTTCCCAATCAGCGGGTTGTGCCAACACCAGCAACAGCGCAGTATTGCTGACTCGCAAGCTGCATATTGGTGAAGCCCGGTGGAGTCCCAACTGCCGGCACTCACACATTGACGCCGGTGCCGGTAGCATCATAATGATACAAGCGGTCCAGCGGCAGCGCCTGCTGATCAATGCGGTCCAGATTCCAGGAGGGGTTGCCCTGCTGCTGCTCAGGCAGCTGCCTCCGCCGCGCTGCAGCGGCCTTCTGCTGTGCTCGCCTGGCATCGGCCATAAGGTGGCGTCGGCGCCCCTGCCGCGCCGCCTCTGGCACCGCATCAGAATGCAGCCACTCAGGCTGAGGGTCGCCTGTGATGACAAAATCGGCATCCCGCTCTATGTGATCAATTGCGCCAGGGAAGGCCGCTAGAAGCGCTGACACGTCCCCTGGTGACAGCGTGCCTGCAGTTTGATGGCAAGCAACGGGCAGCGACAGAGGCTCAGCAGGCAGGGCAGGCTGACATTGGGTTGACCTAGCAGGCATCAAACCGAGATGCTTCACCCTGCCACGATGCACGCACCTGCAAACCCGTTGAGCACTGCCGAGAAACGCTTGCGGCAGAGGCCACGGATGGCTGTCGCCGCCCTGCCGTTTCGGTGCTGCCCCTCCCCCTGCTGCTCGGCGCACAGCGCCATGACCTTTGAGGCATCAAAACCGCGCTTGAACACCACCACATAGTCCTGGGCGCTCTGCTGCTGCGCCGCTACCGCTGCCGGGGGTGGCAGGAAGGCAGCGCCCAGGCACAGCAACAGCAAGAAGGGGGGCGGGGGCGGCAGGGCGCCGCCGCGGCGTTGTTGGCCAGCCGCCATGCCCGATTGCGGAAATTCGCGCTGTATCCTTCCTCTCTTGGATCAACCGCAGCCTGGTTTGCCGACTCAGGCGGGGCGCGATGTGGGCGGTTGGGGTATGGGGAGGGCGTGCGGTGGCGGCCGCCAACCACCACCACCAATGAAGAGATGCAACAGCAGCCTGTAGGCGGAGTCCAAGGCAATCACCTCCTGGTAGTTGGCAGGAAAAGCCACGTCGGAGGAGCTCAACGCACCCAAAAGACCTCCCCTCCGCTCCACAATTCCATTTGCAATCTGGGTTTCGCCCTGCCGGCTCGCAGCGCCGAGATGGCGCTCCCAAGTCGGTTGTGGCTCCTCCTCTGGGTCGTTTGCCTGCAGGCGTGGCTGTCCCTGCAAGCCGATCTGAATCCAGGTACTACGGGGCCGCGCACACGGGCGGCCGCCGCGCCGCACCCCTCGCCCGCCGCCGGCGCCCTGCGGCGTCAGCTGGGGGGCATGTTTGGCGGCCAACCCATGTGCTGTGCTGCACACCCCTTCCCCCTGGCCTCCGCAGGCGAGGCGCTCCTACACTTCGCCTCCATGGCACGCGGCGTGAACCAAGAGGCGCTGGCCGATTGGAGCAGCGGCACCAACCCCTGCACTTGGACCGGTGTTACCTGCTCGGGCACGGCCGTCACTGCGCTGCACCTGCCCAGGGCAGGTCTTCAGGGTTCTCTTTCCCCTGAGCTGGCGCATCTCACCTCGCTGCAGCAAATGTAGGGGCATGCCGTGGGGTGGAGCCGGCTGCCTGAGCTCTGGAGTGCGGTGGCCGTGCATTGCATTGACCGGCACAATTTTGATGTTTGCCAACATCAGCATCGGCTTACCAATAGCGTGCTGTTGTGATTTCCCCACCGCAGCAACTTGGCTGGAAATGCATTGTTGGGGCGACTGCCCCCACGCTGGGCGCGACTGGCACGCCTGGAGCGTCTCTTCCTTGATGGCAATCAGCTCACTGGCCCGCTGCCACCCGCCTGGAACACGATGGAGAGCATCCAATACCTGTGAGCAGGAGCAGGAGCTGCACGGATGCCATCACGCACAGGGGGAAGAAGCGAGGCGGGCGCAGCAGCTTCTTTGTTTTTCAGAGGATCCGTGCAGTGATGGTGGCCACAGAAGCAGTGCAAACACACATTAAGACCTGCCTGCATCTATCCACATGCAGGAGTCTTTCGGGCAACGCGCTCAATGGCAGCCTACCGGTGGCCTGGTCCTCCATGGGCCGCCTCTTCCTGCTGAATCTGTCCAATAACCGTCTCAACGGCAGCCTGCCAGCGGCCTGGTCCCGCCAGCTCACCCTGGTCAGGCTGGCTCTGGCACGCAACGCGCTGAGCGGCAACTTGCCAAGAGAGTGGGGAGCGCTGCGCAGCTTGCTGCAGCTGGACCTCGGCAGTAATGCGCTGACTGGTGGGCTGCCACCCGACTGGGGCGCACTGCAGCAGGTCACCTCTCTGGACCTTTCCGGAAATAAGCTTGGCGGTGGGCTGCCCCCTGCCTGGGCTCGCCTGGGAAGCTTGCAGGTCCTCTCGCTTCAGGGCAACCAGCTGACAGGGGTGAGCCAAGCGGGAGGTCACAGGGAGGGACTTGAAAGCCAAGTACATGAGTGATCAATTCTTAGGTTTTAACGTGGGCATGCTGCACTTCCTTTGCATCGCAGGCGGTACCACCAGGGTGGAAGGCACTGGCCGATCGCTCCTTCCGCATCGCTCTGGGCGACAACTCACAGATGTGCGGCTCGGTGCCACCGATGCTGGCCCAGGCCGTCCTGGCAGCGGGGTCCAGCAGAAAGGGCTCGGGCCTGGCCAGCCCCTGCAGCTGGGAAGGCGATGCCACTGCGCTGCTAGCCTTCAAGAAAGGAGTGTCGGCGCAGCAGCCGCAGGGCGCCCTGATCGACTGGCTGCCGGAGGCCAACCCCTGCTCAGCAGGCGAGTGGTCGGGGGTTGGCTGCCGCGATGGGAGGGTCGTCATTCTCAACCTGACCAATGCGGGCCTCAAGATTTCCACGCTGGAGCCGCTGAGCACCCTGGCTGCACTAGAGAAGGTGCTGCTGGCAGGGAACAACGCAGCAAACGTCAGCCTGCCAGCCTCCTGGGCTCGCCTGGGGCACCTGGCAGTGGCAGACCTGTCTAGCACCGGGGTGGCAGGCAGTCTGCCGCCCATCTGGTCTCAGATGCACAGCCTCAAGCAACTGCTCCTAAGCGGCAATAGCCTGAACGGCACGTTGCCTGCTAGCTGGGCAGCGCTGCATGACCTCGAAACGCTGTGAGTATGCTTGGGCTGCTGTTTCCTTGGCTTTACCTGCATGGGCCTTGCTGAAGGGCGCTTTTGCTGCTGCGCCTCTCTCTGTGAGTCCCATTTCCCCAAAATGCCCTTCCCAATGCATGTAGCAACCTGGCCCGGAATGCGTTAAGCGGCAGCATGCCCCCAGAGTGGGCTGCGCTATCTTCGCTGGCCACGCTGGATGCCTCCAGCAACTACTTATCGGGCGCTCTTCCTGACACCTGGAAGGATTTGGTCAGCCTGGAGGAGCTGCAGCTGGCCAGTAACAACTTGGCGGTGAGCGAGGGCTTGGTCGTACATTGAGAACGGTGCTGGTGCTGGCACCTGAAAGTGGGCCAACTGCCCTCTCCTAAGGAATGACTGCGATGCATTGTGATGTAGGGCGCCATTCCTGCTTCCTGGGCCCGGCTACCCTCGCTGACAGCGCTCAACCTGGGCAGCAACATGGGGGTATGTGGCGGGGAGCCAGAGTGGCGAGCAGGCACAAGGGTGCATACCGAGGCCACCAACATTGATCAGAGCTGCATCATGGTCAGCACGAGTGGCACGATGGCTGGTGTGGTGCTGGGTGAGTGGGGTGCCAGCAGCAGCGTAATGCGCTTTGGAACTAGAAGGAGTTTGCCTGCCTACTGGTGTGACCCCCGCTGTGCCACGCTCTGCTCGCAGGCGTGTCATTAACCCTCACCCTGGCTAGCCTGGCGGCCGTGGGGGCCATGCTGGTGTACGTGCGGAGCCAGCGGAGGCAGCTGCAGCTGCTGCAGCGTGAGCGCAGCTCGGCAAGCTTCTCCTCCCTGCATGGCGGAGCAGGGGTTGGCAGTGTCAAGCTGGCCTCGCTACAGACATTCTCTCTGGCGGCAAAGGAGCCGCATAAGACGCATGCTGCGGAGCAGCATGGCAAAGCAGCCATGCTTTCAATTCCCAACCCCTGGGATGACGAGCATGCTGGGTACATCCAGGTGAGAGAGATAGGGCGTACCCTCAGAGCAAGCCGCAGCCAGTCAGCAGCTGTGAACATTTCCTGGAATTGGCTCGACGTGCGTATCTCTGCTGATGGTGCAGGTGCCCCTGGCCACGCCGCACAGCGGCATGCCATCTGGCCTACCTTCTGTCATGGTGTCGCCCACCCCTCCCTCCGCCCCCACCCAGGAGCAGGAGCACTGCTCACCATCGCCAGGGTCTGGCATGCCCTCACCAGAGCGCCGCATGTGGCAGGTGGCAGCACACGCAGTTGATCGGGGAGTGGACCTCACAGCTCGACGCGCTCGGCAGAAACGCCTCTTCCGCTCCCGCTCGGAGGCGCCCAACACGTTGACAGATGCCGCCAGTCTTGCTGGGTCGCAGCAGGGCCAGCAGCAACAGCATGGTGGGGGTCGGGTGGCACCTGGCTGGAGCCAGGACGACGGAGACCTGGACATGCTGCGGGTGCACAGCCGCCTGGCATTGCTGCCCTCCAACGGCAGCATGGTGTGAATCGTCACTAGACAGCGTACAAATCCGAACAACCCGAACCCATGACTTTTTTAAAATTGATCGATCACTGAGGTCCTCCACATTCTGATGGTGCTAAATTATCAGTGCCATCTACAATTATCAGTGCCACTTCAATAAAGGGGACAGCGGCGGCGGCGGCGTGCCCTGCTGGCGGCGACGAGGTGGCAACGGAACCCAGATGCATGAAACCTCGTTGGAAAGTGTCTCTTGATGGCATAAACGCTTTTTCATGTCGAATGGCCCCAGTGTTGGGCAGGGCCAACAACACTGATGTGGGCGCCCTGGGCGGGGCTGTGCCTGCTGGCACTGTTGCTGCAAACTGGAGCCAGATGCCCAGCCCGAAGGAGCACAATGCAGGGGGAAACGGGTTGTTCATTGCTGGACACCAGTGAGCGGGCTAAGGGCCCGTTTGGCTTGGAACTGTCGCGTGAAACGGGGCTGTAGCAACCCTGTCATGCAAAGCTGCCCATCGGGAGTGCCGCCTGGCCACCCACGGACCCCGCCGAGCCGCCGCTCCCCCGTCTGGCACGCTTTTGAGCTTGCCATGCGTGTGCTCCCCCGCCGCCTTTGTAGGCGTGCCGGTGCCCAAGACGGCCAAGCATTTTACCAAGCTGAAGGCACAGGGCAGCATACCGCCCCGCATTGACAAGTACCTGTGGCTCCGGGACGACGCCCGCAACGACAGCGCGGTGCTGTCGCACCTGCAGGCAAGCCGCCTGGCTCTTGGGCCAGCTTGGGCTTACACAAAACCTGGTTGGCAGTCCCATTGGCTGCTGTGGAACCTGCATCCTGACATGTCGCTTGCCCCGCCGGATGCCTGCAGGAGGAGAATGCGTATGCGGAGGCCGTGCTGGCGCCCACCCTGCCGCTGCAGCAGTTGCTGCTGGAAGAGATGCTGGCACGCATACCGCAGGAGGAGAGCAGCGTCCCACAGCGGCAGGGACGGCACTGGTGGCTATACAGCGTGCATCGTGCTGGGATGCAGTATCGTCGCTATTGCCGCCGCCGCATCGACGACCCGCAGGCCTTGCCCAGCGAGTTTGATACCATGAACCTGTCTCAGCCAGAGGTGGTGCTGCTGGACCAAGATGAGCTGGCGGGTGCGCCCTGCACACACATGATAAACACCCAAACACCGGTCGGGGCAGGAGCTTCATGCATGTTGGTTTGCTTGTGTGCATCTCTGCCCCTACTCCTCTGCCTGTGCGATGTGATGCCCCTGCAGCTGGCCACAGCTTTTTCGACATGGCCGGCCCCAGCTTCAGCCCTGATGAGCACCTGGTTGCCTACGGGGTGGACACCGCAGGCAGCGAGGTCTACACGCTGTGAGTCATGTGCTGCTGCAGGTGCTGGATGGTCTGGCCTGCCAAGTTTGCGCTGGGCTGTGCCAAACTCATGCTGTATTGCTGCCCGCTCTTGCAGGTTTGTGCGCAACCTAACAAGTGGCCATGTGCTTGTGGCGGGCAGCAATGATGCATACACGCC
The DNA here is from genome assembly GCF_000147415.1 of Chlorella variabilis. Taxonomy (NCBI): domain Eukaryota; kingdom Viridiplantae; phylum Chlorophyta; class Trebouxiophyceae; order Chlorellales; family Chlorellaceae; genus Chlorella; species Chlorella variabilis. The sequence goes on along the minus strand of NW_005435075.1, from coordinate 701,959 downwards.
CGAATTCAGGTGCACAGGGGTATGACCGTTGCCACTCAGTCCATGCGGTGCATGCTACGTGCACCAACAGGTTTGTGCTTCCGCTGATTTGTTGCTCCAGGATGTGTGCCGGGGACTTTGTGTTCCTGGACAACCGCCAAATTCTCTTTACGACATTGACTGAAGACACACACAGGCCTGACAAGGTGAGGGCTACGTGCGCAGAGCTGTGCTGCAGCCTGTGGAGCCGCCTGCCGCGACCCTGCCAGGTGCCATAGGTTTCTGCCGGGGGGTAGCTATCCCCAGCGTGGGGGGATGGGCTCCTTTGCAGGTGTGGCTCTTTCACCTCTGGAGTACACCTACCAAGGCAGGCCGCACAGACAGCCACCGTCGAGTTGTGCGCTACGTGCCCCGACTGCTGTATCAGGAGAAGGACGAGGCCTTCCACCTCGGCTTGTGGCGATCCCGCTCAGGTGCGCACGGCGTCACAGGTTGGGGAGGCTGCCTCGCTGCACCAACTTGTGGTGGCCACACTGCGCACCTTCTGCTGACGCAAGCCTCGCCCTGCTGTATCCCACGCACTTCAGATTCCATCGTCTACCTGCGTGGCAGCTCAGACACCACACACTACCTGTACTACATGTCAACCAACAGCAGTGGTGATGATGCCAACTTTACAATACTTGCTCCCAAGGTGATATTGTGTTTCCTCCTCCTGCGGCGCCGGCTGTCGCCTCCTTTCTGCACAGCGATGCTGAAGGGTGGTCCTGCCTTGTGGGCCTGCCATGCTGCTGCTGTTGGTGCTGCCGCAGGTGCACGAACATGAGTACATGGTTCGTGATGGCAACGGCTTCCTCTACGCCGTGATTGGTACGCCAGAGGAGCGTAATGGGCAGCTGGTCGTGGTCGAGCTCGGGCCCAATGCATTGTTGAATGCCACTGCCGACAGCAGAGGCCGGCGGCGGCCCTCCAACAACAGCGAGGGCAGCAGCAGCAGCAGCAGCGGCAAAAGTGCCGGCGGCAGCGACGGTAGCAGCAGCGGAGAAAGCAGCAGCGAGCACACCGGGGGCAACGCTGCCAGCTCCTCTTACTGGGCTCTGTTGCAGCCGCACAGCAGGACGGTGGAGATTGTCGATCTCGCAGGTTGGTGCCATGCATTTGGCTGCCGCTGCTCCTAACAGCGAGGCCTTGCTTATCCTTGGGGTGTGTTCCCGTTATTTCCTGGCGTGCAGTGAGCAGCAGGTGGCTGGCTGTGCTAGAACGTAAGAACGGGACCCTAGCAGCGACGGCCTACCCTCTGCCAGCCGATGGTAGGCAGGGCAGCTGAATGCCTAGCGCACCGGTGCTGCTGACGCCCATCGGATGTTGTGCGCCCTCTGGCTGCATCCCCGCTGCCTTTTTGCCGCGGCGGAGAGGCAAGGGCTGGCCGCCAGCCCAAGCGGCCCGCGTGCGCCTTCCCTTGACTGCCGGTGCAGGCAAGCCGCTGGCAGTGTTGCGCGACGGCAAGCAGTTTGCCTTTCAGGCGCCCTCCTACGCGCTTGAGTTTGGGGACCAAGGCCCCTTCTCCTCCCACCTGCTGCGTGTGCGCTACAGCAGCTTGACACATCCTAGCAGTGTCTACGATATCAACATGGAAACGGGTGAGAGCGGGCTTTGGGGTGTACGTGAGGCGGGGGCAACCATTCGGTGTGGTTCATCGTCGCAGCAGGGGCGGGCAGTGGATGCATGGGGGTCGCTGATTGTGGCCAGGGTGGTGTCAACTGGGCGCTGCACCTGAGGCAGACTGCCCGCATGCTTTGGGTGCAGGGAACCGGGTGTTGAAGCAGCAGCAGGAGGTGGTGGGGTACGACAGCAGCCAGTACCACTCGCGGCTGCTCTGGGCGAGCAGCACAGATGGCGCCCAAGTGCCCATTAGCCTAGTGTACCGTGGAGGTAAGCAGGCAGCTGCGCACGCCTCTGATTTGCTGCTTCTTGCCACAGGTGGCATCCTTGCGCACTGCTGCTGTCTTCCCATCTACCCCGCAGAGCTGGTGCGGCTGGATGGCAGCGACCCGCTGCTGCTGGAAGCTTATGGAGGTTATGGAGCCAGCTTCGACCCCGAGTTCTCAGGTGGAGGGGGATGAGAGAGTTTTGTGGGGGATCTAGCGCGTTCGTGCGGGATGCTTGCGCATGTGCCATGGGGCGGCCGCCTGCGCACCGCCCTCCACTACCGCCTGCCGTGGTGCAGGGTCGCAGCTCAGCCTGCTGGATCGCGGCTTCGTTTGCGCCATCGCCCATGTCAGGTGAGGTTGTTGAGCCCTCGCATGTGGCCTTCATTCGCCTAGATCCCATGTCCCTTCCTGCCGCCACCTCCTCCTTGCTCCCTCCCTGGCGAGGCAGAGGTGGCGGCGAGCTGGGCCGTTACTGGTACCAGGACGGCAAGCTGATGGCCAAGAACAATTCTTTTAATGACCTGGCGGCCGCAGCAGACTTCCTGATCAAGGTGTGCGCGTTCGTGAGCGAGGAACTTGATCTGATTGGAGGCAAAGCACACCCCCAGGTGCCATCTAACCAGTCAGTGCTCGCCATCCTTTCTCAACAGGCCAAGTATACCAGCGCTGACAAGATTAGTGCGTGGGGCCGCTCTGCGGGCGGTCTCACGGTCGCCGCCACGATCAATCGGCGCGCTAATCTGTTCAAGGCAAGCGCTGAGATTGGGGCCGGCGCACCTGCCCTGCACTCGGTGATGTTTTATGTCTATCCTGTCGATGACACCATGTCATCATTGATACTAGCGAAGTGCGATTGTTTGTGCATGCAGGCAGCGATTCTAGATGTGCCGTTCGTGGATGTCGTAACGACGATGTCAGGTGTGTCTACTATCTTGCGCTTGTGCATGGATCGGCAGCGGTTGTGCCGCCAGGTCATGACATTTCCTGCTTGTGTGTTGGCTTGCTTCGAAGATCCCAGCCTACCATTGACTGTGATTGAGGTCGAGGAATGGGGCTGCTGTGATGCTACGACTTCCCAAGCTGCATACGAAAACGTGCTCAGTTTCAGCCCATTGGACAACGTCGCGGCCCAGCCTTACCCCCATCTTCTGCTCACAGGCGGCGAGTTGATTTGCTGCTCCCCTTTGCCTGGCTTTGTCGTTGGTACAAGAGCTGCGGTCAGCTGTGCTGGTTGATCATTCCCTGGCCATGCCCTGGCAACGCTGCAGGCCTCAACGACCCTAGGGTCGGCTTCTGGGAGCCTGCCAAGATGGCGGCCAAGGTGAGGCTGCGCACGGCTTGCAGCGCTGTTCAGCAACCAATGAGAACCGGCCCTGTTGGGGAGCTGGCATTCATCCTCGTGTGTGCTGCCTATCACCCGTCCCCTACTTCGCTGCTGCGGTGCAGGTGCGCGAGCTGAAGACCAGTAATAGCCTAGTGCTGCTCGAAACCAACATGGCAGCTGGCCATTTTGCAAACAGCGGGCTGGAGGGCCGCCTCAAGGAGAGGGCATTCAAGTGGGTGCCTGGCCCGCCTGCCTGCCAGCTCGTGTCCCAGTTGCTGCGTCTTTCACGTCGTGTCACACAGGCCTGGCCTTGTGCTGATGCATGTGCGTGTGGTCGCAGGTTCGCCTTCCTGCTGCAAACCGTGGCGCCCTGTGCCACCATGGCCAACCAGCACACAGAGCTCGGTGCACGCTGTCGCGGCTGCTTTGCCGCGCTCGTGGCGGCAGCGACAACGATAGCACTGGTGTGCTGCTGTGTGTGTGCTGCGTGGCTGTGCCAATGATGCCATTCAGCAAAGGGCTGGATTGAGCTGCTGGTTGCTCCCCGCCGCATGTTGCTGATGGTCCATTTGGGTGCATCATATTGCCTCCGTCCCATGCGCTGCCCGGGCCCAACCACCATCTGTGCTGCAGGTCACGCTGGTCGTGGTGTTGCGCCCTTCATCGCGTATCGCACGCAAGTGGCGGCGGCTGGGCGGCTGGAGCCAGGCGGGGCGCCAGCAGATCAGCGACAACGACGAGGATGAAGGGGATGGCGGGGAGGGCTTCGACACGCGGCTCTACGCCGTCCACATGAGCGACAGCCAGGCAGCAGAAGCAGCAGACGCAGAGGCAGAGCAGCAACGGCAGGCACGGCAGCGGCAGCTGGAGCAGCAGGGGCTCAGCTTGACGTCGTATGATGCGGTGAGGAACACGGTCAGGGACAGGCTGCTGCCAATACCGTCTCCATCGTCGGCCGCGCTTCCTGTTGCGCCGCCCATGCGGCGGATCAGCGTTGGCACAGCAGCAGAGCCTTGCGCCGATGGCGTCATTGAGCTGTCACGGTTGAGCAAAAAAGCGGGTGGCGAACTGCCCATCAGCTCTTAAATCAGGTAACACGGCATGACGCGGCAGCGTGAGAGAAGGCATCAAGGTCGAACCAGTGCCGTTCAACGGCTTTTGCACAGATGATCTACAACAAGATCCATACAGTTTCATTCACAGCGAGGCATTCAGTGGGCATCCTGTGGCCGGTGCTGTTGAACTCAGACGACCCCCCCACCCCCCACCCCCGCATGCCGGCTTGCATCGCACAGCTACAGTATCAAAGGCGGTGACACCTCGGTCCAGAGTTCTTGAAAACACAGCACACGCAGCATGCACACCACTTGGGCGCGCCCCAGCCACCGCTATGGCGTTAGGTTACAGCCGACACCACTCTGATTGGAAACACACCACTTGGGCGCGCCCCAGCCACCGCTATGGCGTTAGGTTACAGCCGACACCACTCTGATTGGAAACGAGGTCATCTGCATCCCCAACCCAGGCACGATTCGGTTTCCTCCGAAACCACGACGAGCAGATGCCCCCGGGGGCCTATAGCTGCAGGCCTACATTCAGTATGGAAAGTTAGATAGCTGGGATGCGAGCTGCTGGCTTCCGCCTGTTGCGGCGGTGCCCGCCCGCCCGCCTTGTGCAGGCCGTCCGACAAGGCGGCTGCAGAAGCGCCGCCTGGCCTTCAGCCTGGTGGAAGAGATGGCGATGGAGGTGAACAGGGCGGAGGCTGCTTAAACGCACTGCTTCAGTCACGGATTCACTACTGTTCGCATCTGATGGGTGGGTGCCGCGGAGAGCGCCGCAGAGCGATGGACATGCTTGATGTGGCTTGCTTGTCGCGCAGAGCGACGCCCAGATTGACAGCAGCGAGGCTGAGGCCGCCCGCCGGCCTTTCAGGACAGGTGCCGATCTGCCCAGGACAGAGAGTTACCGCCTGTGTGGCTCGTACAGTATCGACTGCGGCATCGTTGTAACACACAAGCCCTGCATGCAGGTGGCGAGGTTGAGGGTTCACAGCTGACTGCGATGCACAGTCGCGACGCACTGGAGCTCACGGCCGATCGACTGGCCCATGCGGCTGACACGGCCGCTGTGCAGGGTCCTGTCGGCGACATGTAGAGCATGCTGGCTCCCAGGCGAAAATGATCAATCAATCGTGCTTGAATAATGTGCAAAGAGCTGCATACATGATGTACAGTAACTTCTAGGCACATGTTGACGTTAGCAGCCCGATACCGGCGATGGCGGAGCCCCGCCCTCTGGCATGTGACATTCTTGCTTGCACGGAGGTGACCTGCACACTCTCACTGGCTGGGGCCGATTCTAGCTTCTGTGCGCCGCCAGCTGCTGCACTCACAAAGTTGCTTGGTTGCTTCACCATGAGTGGACGCCTGCCCTCTGCGGAGCTGCTGGAGGAGATCTGTGTGCGGTTCATCCTCACGCTTCCCGCCACGGAGCTGGAGTGAGCGACTGGCAGGGCGCGCACGAGATGTTTGGTTCCTGCTGACTCGCTCTTACCCTTTTGCAGGTCCTTTGAAAGGCTCTTGTTCTCCATCGAGCAGGCCTGGTGGCACTATGAGGTGCGCAGGGAGTTGCCCGCCGCCGTTCGCCTCGCCACCGCCGTCGGCGCCCGCCTCGTGGCGCATCCAACCCACGTGCCGTGCACCTTTGCACAGGATCACGTGCGAGAGAAGCCTGAGAACACCAAGCTCAAGTCCCTGACACTGAAGGAGTTCACTGGGCTCATCTTTGAAAAGGTGCAGCTGCACCCATCGCAGCTTTGCAGCTTTGCGCCCGTCCCAGCGCCTGCCCGTTCCTTGTTCCCACTCTGCTGCCGCGCCGTTTTTTGATCAGGTTCCAGGGCTGCAACCGTTCAAGGCAAGCCTGGAAGAGATTTATGACGACTTTAACAAGTACAAGCGCACGGTGCCTGTCAGGTACATGTGCGGTGTGTGTGCATCAAGGTTGGGGCCGCAGATGGTGGGGTTCATTCATCGGAGACCATCCTGTCTGCCTGCTCAAGCAGGGGGGCCATTTTGCTGGACCCCGACATGACCAAGTGCTTGCTGGTACGGGGGTACAAGAAGGACGCAGGGTGGGGCTTCCCGCGCGGAAAGCTGTCTAAGGATGAGACGGACGCGCAATGCGCTGCACGCGAGGTGGGTGCGCTGTCGAGGTTCTTCGCGCTGGTTGGGCTGGGCCTGGCTGGTCAGCTTGCAACATGGCAGGGGCCAGCAAGCTGGAACGGAGTCGCTTGTTTGCAACTGTCACGCCTATCCTCCACCCTATCGCACAACGTACGCACTGCGCTTGGCTTGCTCTGCAGGTGTTGGAGGAGACGGGTCTAGACATCACCGGCCTGCTGCAGGAGCAGGATTACATTGATGCGCAGCTAGGGGACCAGGACACGCGACTGTTCATTGTGGAGGTGAGCATGTTGTATTGCTATGCAATATGTGTGTTTGTCGTATAATTTGAAACATGGCTAGACACACACGACAAGTCCGCTCGCCAGCTTACTGCGCGGGTGTGCCTGTGCTTCCGTCTGCCGTGTGTGGTGATGCTGCTCCGCCAGGCTCCGACTACCCCGCCCGCCCACTGTAAACCTTGCCTGCTGCCTGCAGGATGTGCCAGAGACCACACACTTTGCGCCGCACGTGCGATATGAGATTGGCGCCTTTGGCTGGTACCATATCGACCACTTGCCCGCCAGCTACGACGAGAGCAAGCAGGTGAGCAGGAGTGGCTGGCAGACAGCGGGGGCACAGCTGCCCCGTCCACATGCGCTGCCCACGGGCGGGCATGCTGGCTGTGTGGCCTGCAGGCATTTGTGAATGAGCAGGGGGGGCGACATAAATTCTTCAATGTCTGGCCCTATGTCAAACCGCTTCGATCATGGATCAGGTCTAGTTGCCGCGGTGCCTCGGTCCGCTGGCAGAATCTTCATGCACGGCACCTTGCTTTGCTGCATGCCCAGGTGGTGGGTGTGCTTTGTGCCCTGACGTTTGCTGCCTGCTCTCGGGGCTGCACTCTGTGACTGCAGGAAGCGGCGGCAGCGAGGAGGGAACAGGCAGAGCAGCAGGCAGGCGGCAATTCCGACACCGTCGCCAGTGGCAGCACCAGCAGCAGCTTCCTCGTCAGCAGCTCCCTCCAACAGAGCAGCGCTGCCAGCAATGCATGCAGCTGCAGGACCAGCCGCAGGACCAGCAGCAGAAGCAGTAGCATTAGGACCAGCAGCCGGGGCAAGAGGGGCAAGTATGCCACTGGGCAAGGCATTTCTGCATTTCAAATTTGACCGAAGCCAGATATTGCGCCACCTGCAGTTTGCCACTTGAGAGACTCGCGCGACACCTCTGCTTCTGGAAAAAGGGTTACAACATGCAAATTAGAGCGCTTCAGCTCACTGAGTGATTCTGACAGAGAAACCAGGGTGTGGCTCATATGAGCCCGAGTGAAATGGGGGATGGGGTGCTGCCTGTTGGTCATTAGATGGACGATTGAGCAGAATGCAGCAACGATTGCATGACAGGCAGCAGACCAGTGGCTGCGGTCGCCGTACAAGAAAACTGCGATGCGATTTGTGTGTGCATAGGCCGGGCGGGAAAACTAGAACCCGGTACAAAGGAAAGGGACTGGGAGGGAAGAAAAGCAGAGGGCAGGCGCTGAAAAGTACATGAGGCGGGGTGGGCCACAATTGCCAGTGGAGCCGAGGCAGCGCTGGCGCCGTGCGCGAGTAGGCAATCACACTGGCGCTGGCCTAGTTTGCTGGCGGCATCAGGTGATGGACTTGCAGCAGATTGTTGATCACGCCCCGGCCCGTGGTCCCCTCCAGCAGCAAGATGAGCACGAGGGCCAGCATGGCTATGCGGCCATTCCACGTCTCCGCGCTCTTGGTCCAACCCCACTTCCACATCAACACGGGCGGGGGCAGCGCCTTGCGGTCACGGTCATACGTTTCCAGCAGCGCGTCCACCTCGCCTGCAGGCAGGGGAAGGGAGAGACAGCAAAGACGGGTAAGCATGCTGCGAGCAGATGTCAAAGCAGTGGGAAATGAGGAGCAAGGGGGAGTGGCAGGAATAGTCTGGGGCTGGAATGGATGGGCCTGAGAGAGAGCTTTGGAGGTTTGGGTGGGCCTGCATCGCAGGAGCAGCGGATGCGCATGCCAAGCGCAGAGCAACCACCCTGCCTGAGCAGCCTGTGGCCCCACTGCGGGCGCGGGCGTGCAGGATCACAGCGGCCCCTCTGTGTTGAACCGGGCCGCCAGCTGCAGGACCATGCTCAGCCAGCCCTGGCGCACACGGCGGTGTGCAGCACGCACACTGGCAGTGGCGCACAGTTCTGCAACAGGCAGGCAAGCAGACAGGGCCAACAGCAAGGGTGCGCGTATGCGACACGAACAAGCAGCAGCACGGCGCATTTGCGTCTTGGGCCTGGGACGGAGGAAGTCTTCCCTCCCATCTCCCTCAGAATCAGTCGCACTGGCCCTAGAACAACACCAGCAGCAGAGGCGGGGGAGCACCTCTGGCTGCAGCTTGGGCTGCAGCTTTTTGTTATTCTTGCACTCACCCAGCGGCACCAGCGAGTCGCTCGACGTCAGGGACGAGGTGATGGATGCACCAGCGGAGCGCTGCAGGGAGCCTACATAGGGCAGCGCCTCGGCAACCGCGTCCGCCAGGTCATCAATGAAGGTGGGATTGGTGTTCAGCGCCGGCACGCGCCCCCAGTGCTCAATGCCGCTCTCCTCTGCCAGCTCCCTGCTTGCAAAATGGCGCCACGACAAGGCAGGCGGGCACATGAAGGCGAGTGGTTGGGCAAGCAGGTAGCCGCCTAGGCCTGGCCGGCATGGCAGCAGCAGAGCTCGACAGCGCATAAGATGCGTGGAGTTGCGTTGCACTTCCACCCTGGATTCATGCGCCTATGTATGAATGCCTGCGACCGCACCTGTACTCGCAGTCAATCTCCTCCAGTGTCTCTATGTGCTCCGACACAAAGCTGATTGGCACCGCCAGCAGGCTGCGTACGCCACTGTTGGCCAGCTCCCTGCAGGTGGGAAGGTTAGGCGAAGGCCAGTCATCTCAACTTACGAGTGGAATTCCGACGAGGTGACTGTGCAGCTGCCAAGACCGATCCGGCTAGCCTGACCGGCTGCGCCGCTGCCCAACTGCGTCTTGACCCGGCGCCCTGCCCTCCTCCCTGCCCTCCCGTCCCACACCTGATCGAGTCGTCTGTGTATGGCTTGAGCCACTCCACGGGGCCCACACGCGACTGGTAGGCTAGGGTGTGGGAGTTGGCAACGCCGCGCCGCTGCAGCTCCGCCATCACCAGCTGCACGCACTCCTCCATCTCCTCCTTGTACGGGTCGCCTGCAGGATGGTGCAACAGGAGTAACCAGGGCGAGAGTGGAGGGCAGCAAGGTGGGTCCCACCGAGTTCTAGGCCATCAGGACTGCGAGCCAGCAAATAAACCGCACCCTTCCCAGCCGACCCCACCCCAAGCCCAGCCCCACTGTCGCCTCCCCACTGCCACTCACCCTCCTCAATGTATGATACCGGCACGCCGTGGGCAGAGAAGAAGATCTCCACCTCGTCCAGCTGGTCCTGCGGAAAGGCCCCCGACGTCAGCTCTGCCACGATCAGATCTGCCATGGCGCGCACGTAGCCGGGGCGTTGGTACCAGGAGGGGATGACCACGTGCTTGACCTGTTCCGGATGTAAAGGATGGGAAGGGTCAGGGCGCATGCGTTGGGAGAAAGGTCAGGTCAGGGCGGGTGAGCCATAGAGGAAGCCAGGCGCATCCAGCGGTAGCGTGCCAGCCAACAGCACCCTGGTGCGGTGCAAATCCCCGGTGGTCTCCCCCTGCTGCACACAGCCACCCACATGCAGCTGACAGCACGCACCCGCGTGAGCACGGGATCCTCCTTGAGCAGCCGCTCCAGCAGGCGCAGGCTGCTGCCGCTGGTGGAGACGGAGAACTGGGGGTAGAGGGGCAACACCACCAGCTGCGTGATGCCGTCGCGCTTCACCGCCGCCATCGCCTCCTCTGCAGCAAAACGGGCCACCGGGGCAGGTCGACGAACGGCACAATCGATTCACAGGTCAGGGCAGCAGCGGCAGTCAGTAGCAACAGCCCCTAAGTATCCCTCCAACCACACCCACAGGCTGCGCACGACCGGCACACACCTGTGAAGGGAAACCAGTAGCGCATGGCCACATAGGTATGCGCGTTGATGCCCTTGGCGCACAGGCTGTCGCGCAGCGCAGCTGCCTGCTCCTCAGTGATGCGGCGCAGCGGCGAGCCCCCACCAATGGACTCGTAGCCCTCGCGGCTCTTGGGCGCGCGCAGCGTAGACACGAGCTGCGCGATGGTGGGCTGCAGGAACTGGACCGGCGACGGCAGGCGGATGATGTCTGGGTCCGCAAACAGGTTGTACAGGAAGGGTTGCACGTCCTCCAGGCTGTCGGGGCCGCCCAGGTTGAGCAGCAGCACGCCTACGCGCTCCTGCCCCACCGCGCCGCCTGGCGCCAGGGCGCCGGCAGCGCCGGCCGCCGCCGTCGTCGCCCCGTCCACCGTGCTGCTGCCCTGCTCAAAGAAAGGCGGCGATGTTGCGGCCTGCAGGCGCAGCCCTCGTCTGGCCTGCTGCTGCTGCTGCTGCTCGGAGTGCCCCTGCGCCCATCTGCTGCTGGTGCTGCTGCTGCAGTGCGGCGCCCTCCACCTGCATTGGCACCAGCAGCCAGTTTAAAATTGCTGGTTGGGCGGCCAATTGGTCTGGCAGGCTGCTGCGGGCAGGTGCACGCACCTGCACGGGCGCCGGTGAGGGGCGGGGGGCGGGCCGCGGCCGCTTGTGGAGACCTGGCAGTCGGGCGCCCTTGTGGAGGGCATTGCTGCCCTCTGCCCGATGCCAGCGCTTGTGATTGGCTGGGCTTTCCCCCACACAAAAGAGACTCTCGGTCGAGTGGAGGATGTAGTTTGCGAGCGCAGAGTGATGGGCAGTGGAAGCGCACGACTTTCACCCACGCCACGGCGATGCCCGCCTGGCACGGCTGTGTTGGCCAAAACTACCTCCCATCGATCCCGGGGCCGGATTTAGAATTCTGTGCCGTTTGAGGGTCGCCACGGGTCTGCGTTCTGCCATCGGCAGGGGCTACCGTGGGGGTTACCGTGGGGGCTACGGCTGGCGACCTTTGTTATTGACTACGCACTGAAGGTCAGACCACGCACGAACATGCCATGCAACAGGGACCTCACGTGCCATCAGCAGATGTGCGCCGGCGCAAGATGGCGACCTTGCATTGTGCAGGCAAGGTGGCAGGCGACATGGCTGAGCCACACAGAGCTCTTCGTCATGAGCATGATGAGGATGGGAGCCACACAGAGCATGCTGTGCCCCGCTTAATGATAGTTCCCCACCGACACACCAAGGTGCGCCCCACACCCCAAAGCACGCTGTCCCGCTGCGGCTCGCGCTCTGCTGAACCGCCTTGGCCGCCAGCCCGCAGATTATCCACCTCATTCGTCATGGCCAAGGTGCGCTGCCAGCTGCACGGGGGCAGGCCGCGTTGCTGGCCATCTGGTTCGCCTCAATGCCCTTGGTATGAGCAGCCCACTGCTGTCCAGTGTTGAGTTGCAGGCTATCACAATGTGGCAGGGCATGCAAATCCTGAGGCTTACAAGTCCATAGATTTCATGGACGCTCATTTGACGCCCTATGGCTGGGCCCAGGCGCGAAAGCTGAACAGTCACATCAAGCAGCTGGGCAGCCGATTCCGTGCTGATGCCATCATCGTGTCCCCGCTGATGAGAACGCTTGAAACAGCTGCGGGAGTGTTCGGCTCGGGGCTCTGGCAAGAGGACGACCTGCCGCCGCCGTTGATGCTGCGGCAGGTGTGCCGGGGTTGCAATGCTGAGGTGTTCTGCAATGCACATCACAGCAAGCGGGCTCCTGTTGACGCCTAGTTTTCATTTCTTGCCTGCAGTCGGAGGTACCTGGCAAGCGGGCGGCACAAGAGGCCATTAGCGCCGCTGGGTGCCCGCCCCTTATTGCTTGGGAGGGATGTAGGTGATCTAGAGGCATCTGGGTGGCGGGAGGAAGGCAGCGAAATCAAAAGGCGGGCTCTTCATCCCCTCGGTGTGCCTGCTGCGGCTTTGCCCTGCTCTGCAGAGAGCATCTGGGGCAGCACCCCTGTGATAAGCGGCGGCCAATCAGGGAGATTGCGCCCCGCTTCCCCGCGGTGGATTTCTCGCTGGTGAGTTGCATCTTAATGGGGACACTGCGTTAGCAGGCGCAGATGCCAGCGACATGTTTCCCGCCGTGCTCTGGCCGCCATGCCTGATCTAGCCTGGCTGCCTGGGTGCAGATAGGCAGCGATGAGGATGTCCTCTGGCAGTCGGCAAACTGGCGAGAGAGCCATGAGGAGATCAGGCGACGGGGCGTGAAGTTAATGCATGTGAGTGCCGCTGCCGCTCCTGATGCTTGTGAAGGGGTGCAGGGCGGCCTGTGAGCAGAGCACCCTTCACCGCAGTTCTTGATGGCACGCCCCGAGCACGTGCTGGCGGTCGTGAGCCACAGCGGCTTTTTGTTCAACTGCCTCTCCTGCTTTGGCGGGAACTTTGCGGGGACGGCAATGATGGAGCTGCACAAGTGGTCCGCTGCTGCTGCTGCTGCTGCTTGCCATCGCCCACCCATCATGCGGCGCCCACTCATGCCCACCCCGGCTTGTGCAGTGGCTGCATCAGCGGCCTGAGTCACAACTTGCTGTCGTCAGCCACAGCTCATTCCTCTTCTTTATGATGAGCGCCTTTGGTCACGCAGCAGCGCCCAGTGTGCAAAGCGAGCTACACAAGTGGTGTGGCCCTCCTGCCGTCCTCTTTCCTCTTTGCACTACCCTGGCAATTGCCCGCATTGCCCCTCTGCACAAACTGCATGGCTGGAATGCATCAGGACCTGCAGTAATGCCCCCCCAAACAACCTGATTGCCACCCCCCCTCCAGGTTTGAAACATGTGAACTGAGGACAGTGGTGCTGGCGGACGAGGGCGGAGCGCACGGGCACGCCGACATGCTGCACTTTCCCGGAGAGCACAGCGTCAACATGGAGGAGGAGAGCTGAAGCTGTGACGGTGGCCAATTTGCCAGCAGAACGGCTGACTCGGGCACTTGCCACAGTGGGAGAGCTCAGAGTTTCAAAGCGGCACCAGGGATCTTGTCAGTCAAGTCGTCACATACAAAAGGACAAGACGGAGCAATGATAATTGACAGCAAAAGTCGGTAGTGGGATTCACTCCTCGCCAAGCTCCTCCTCGCCCTTTTGCAGCTTGGGGTGGGTCTCCACCTGCACACAAGAGGTGGGCTGCCCTAGAAAGGTTACGCGTGATGCCTTGATGCATCATCGCTGTCGGCGGCAAGCGGTCGGGCACAGATAGCCAGCAGGACAGATTGCAAGAACAGTTGCGAACACAGTGACAAGAATGATCAGGGGTGCTTGGCCAAGGCGGCTGCAAGCCGGTCAGGCTAACGAAGCCTTACGAGGAGCAACCGGCCCTCCAGCTTGCTGACGCGGTTGGTGAGGAATGCCGCATAGGCCGTCAACACCAGCAAAATAAACCCAATCAGGCAGAACCTGACGGGGCATTCCAAGAGCATTCGGTCACACAAATTGAAATGATGACTCACACACACAAGCAAGCAGCGTGAGGTCGTGGCAGCGGCAGCGCGGACGAAGGGCTGCCGGCGGCGGGCAGACAGCGCAGGGAAGCAGGCACCGGCGTCCGCTCACCCAATGATCAAGCCAGCCTCCTCCTCCGGCGTGAACCCGTCGTTCTGCAGCAGCGCCCTCATGGTGGTGGTGCCACGCTGCTCGCGTTGGAGGAGTTTTGCCTCCCGCCCGCCAGCGTGTGGGCGCCCCGAGCGTTAATGCCCTGCGCGCAGGATGCTGCCTGTGTCTATGCTAGATGCTGTGCCAGCGGGGAGCGCGGCGGGCGGCAGGTGTGGAGTCCAGATGCTGGCAGGCCGTCCATTGCTTTGCCTTTAGTTTGCAATATCGACGACCAGACAAAACCCATCATGCCCCTCCTGCCCCAATCACAGGCCCGCCACAGGGACCAGAGGCACGAGTCTGCCGCCGCTCCGCCCGGGGCCCGAGGGGGCATTAAATATGCTGCTGCGCAGGAGCCACTGACACTGCCGCAGGTCATAATCTTGGTGCCACAAGCTGTTGAGGCCCTCGCTCACCGATCGCAAATGGCGCAGTCGGAGTCGGAAGGCTGCCAGTGGCAGGCGTCAAGCTAGGGCGGCGCACCCACAGTTCTGGCGCACCGGCGCCGAGCGCACATTGAGCAGCAGCTCGTCTGTCAGGCAGTGGCAGTGTCAAGCAGCGCGGGGTTGGGCGCACTGGCCGCCAAGTGCGTCGCACGTCGCACGCCATGTCCGACATGCGCGAGTCGCCGCCCTGGCGGCAGCCGGCAGCCGCCTTTTGCAGCAACTTCCGACGAGTACGCCTCGTTCCAGGGGAATATGTGCGCAATCAGGGCCAAATAAACGCCCCAGGGCGGGGCAGGGTTTTTTTTGGTGAGGGGCGGGCTCACCTGCCTCCCAGCTGCCCGGCCACTGCAGATGTCGAGACGTTAAGCGCAGCATGGGAGCCTCTTTGTCGTTTCCTGGAGCTTGATATCATGCCGCGGCACCCGCGCCCTCCAGCTCAGCGGCTTGCAGACCACGCGAATCACCGGATCACGCTGCCATTGTCCCAACCCTTTAGGGCAGCGTGGCGCGGTATGAGGACCTCGTGCAAGGCAGCCTGATGTCAGCGGGGGAGGAGGGGGGAGGCAGGATGCAGGAGGCGGTAGCTTGGTTGCTCAAGTCAAGACAGTTTTGCCAGGAGGCCAGCAAGACATCTGGCGCGCCGCCGCCGCTGCAGCTGCTTCCATCGGCGCCGGTGCTCGCCAACCCCGCCTGGAGAACGGCGCCCTCCTTTGCAGCAGCAGCGGCGCTGCTGGTGCCGCCTTGCGAGGGTGCCGTGGGGGCTGCCAGCAATGGCGTGCGCGTGCCGTGCCCAGCAGACCGGGCGGCAGCAGCAGACGTTGCGCAGCGGGCGGGCTGGTTTAGCCGCGTGCTATTTGCAGCAGGCAGTCGCGATTTATTTTTTGTGTACTCCACGCCCTATGAGCACTTACAAGGCGTGCGCCATCGGCGGCGTCAGCTGTTGCCCCTTGTACTGAACCTCGTGGCGCAGCAGGATGCCAGCACCTGCGCCAGCAGTGGCGAAGCGGTGGCGCCGCTGGCCGAGCAGCAAGAACAGAAGGCGGTGGCCGTGTTCAGAGAGATAGCGGCAGACCAGCGACCGGGGGGCCTGCGCCTGCTGGGCTGGATGCTGTCGCATGTGTTCAGGTGGGATTTTGAGCTTGAATACCTCTTTGTTCCCCAAGCACTTGAGTAGTACCCCTGGTGACCATCCTTGCGTGCAGGTGGCTGTTCAACTCGGAGATGTATGTGGACTTGGTCAGCCTGGAGCGGCTGCGCCGCCTGCACTATCGACAGCCGCAGCTGCAGGACAACAGCCGCACCGGTGCAGCGGCAGTGGATGTGGCAGCAGGGCAGCCGGTGCAGCAGCAGCGTGCCTGCCTGATCTACATCCCCGCCCACAAGTCTCACCTCGACTACTTGATGCTGTCCTACATACTATGGGCTTGCGGGCTGCCCTGCCCTCACATCGTTGCAGGCGCCAACTTATCGCTGCCGATAGTTGGCAGGTAGGTGGGCTGCTCTGCGTTACTGCTGCTGCTCCTGCTCGGCAGTCGCTCGCAAACTCTGCTGATTTGCCTGGCTGACAACATGCTGTGAGTGGGTATCGCTGACTCGGCGTGACGCAAAACTTGCAGACTGTTGCGTGCCTGTGGCGCCTTCTTTATCCGGCGTACCAGCCGGGGCTCTGCGGATGCGCACCTCTACAAGTCGGTGCTGGCAGGTGAGCCTGGTGATGCTGCCAGCCGCGGAGCAGAAGGCTGGTCTGTGTCCTTTATCGTGGCCTTCCCTCCCCCCCACCCGCAGCCTATGTGCAAGCTCTGCTGGTGGCCGGTCATCACCTCGAGTTCTTCATTGAGGGCGGCAGGAGGTGCGGAATGTAGGATGCATGCTTGTGGTGGCTGTTGTTGTCTGGCAATACTGACGCCGCCATGGCCTCGCTTTCACCATTTGTAGTCGGGACGGGCGGGTGAACCCACCCAAGCTGGGCATGCTTCGCATGGTGGTGGACGCGGTGATGGCAGGGGATGTGGATAGGGTGAGTGGGGCGCCAGCCTGGATCGGTGTGTGTGCGTCTGCACCTGTGTTGGAGCTGCCTGCGTGTCTGTTATGCGCGAAACTAAATGAAATGACTTGATGCTGATGCCATTGGGCATGGGACGGGGGCGGAATACCTGCTGCCTGCAGCCGGTGTACTTGGTTCCAACCGCCATGAACGCCGACACATTCTTGGAGGAGCGGAGCCTGGCAGCGCAGCTGGCGGGAGCGCCCAAGAAAAGCGAGTCGCTGGCAGGGCTGGCCAGGTGCGGGTTGTTAGTGCGACGACTGGATTGGAGCAAGGTTGCAGATTGCAGACTTCGCATCCAGTCCCAACGTCCTGACGGTCTTCATCTGCCATGCTCACGGCCGCAGCACATGCTGGGGAATTGTGACCAAGGCAGCTCGAGTGCACTGGCGGCGCTACTTTCTGGGGTTTGGCGTGGGCGGCTATTGCGGGCGAGCTACGGTGGCATTTGGGCAGCCTATCAGTCTGCAGCAGTGGCTACAGGTGTGTGGCTAGCTGGGAAGCAAGCAACGCTTTTTTCCCCCAACCTAAAGCCAATTGCGTTGACGGCAGCCCTTTCGCTTGCCTCGTGGACGCTGCGCAGGACAATCGTGCAGACCTAGAAGCTGGCGGCAAAGCAGAGCGGGCGGCAGTGGCGGCGCTGGGCGAGCTGGTCACTGCCGGCATCCGCACCACATCGGCGCTGCCCACATCAGCACTGCTGCTGGGCGCGTTGTTTGCCGAGCAGCACAGCAATGCTCTGGCAGCGCCAGGAGGCAACACAATGCAGCAGTGCAATGGGTTGGTGAGCACCGGTATCCTAGACGCCACTTCAGCAGTAGCAGCAATCGCCAGCATGGACTGGTTGGCGGCACAGCTGAGGCATCAAGGTGCTTCTGTGGTGCAGCTACCACGTGATGTTGGTAGCGGCCAGCAGCAGCAGCTCCTGCTGCACCTGGCAAGCATGTTGCCATGCTGCTGCAGCGTCACTGCTCAGGCCAGTGGCAGCGTAGATCGGCAACAGCAGCCGGTGTTGCGGCTGGAACATGGCGTCGAGGCGGTGCTGCTGCAACACAATCGCCTCAACCAATTGTTGCCCTGGATGGGTGCTGAAGGGCTAGTGGTGGCAGCGCTACTAGCTGTGGCGGGCCGTCAGGGGCGGCCGAGCGTGTGCACAACAGAGCTACTCGACTCGGCTGCCTGGCTGCGATGCTTGTTGGCACCTGAAATCGACACAGGTTGGTCAAAGGCCTACATGGAGGGATTGGCATTGGTCCACAATGCAAGCACGTTGTCTGTGCCCTGGTTGCATAATCCACCTTGTCCATCCATCCCGCCCTTGTCTGTGCAGCTCTGGGGCCCACTGCCCTGGGCAGCGTCCGCGAGTTCCAGCCCGTGCTGCAGCGCCTGCTGGACAGCGGGGCGCTGGTGCAGCAGCCGGCACCCAGCAGATGCGTGCGGCTGGTGGGCGAGGGCGAGGGGCAGGACGACTGGCGCCGGGCCGCGCTGTTTGCGGCAGCGCTGCTGGCGCCCCTGCTTGCCTCCTACGTGGAGGCGCTTCGGGCTATGCAGGCCGCTCTGGCAAGCAGTGGCCCGGGCGGCAGCAGCAGCAAGGCGCTGTGCTCTGCGGCACAGACAAAGCTGCTGGCGCTAGCGACCACCACCGAGACTACTGGCGGCGGCAGCAGCACAAACAGCAGCAGCAGAACAGCCCGGCTGGTGGTGCCCTCGGTGGCCCTTGTGCAGGGCGCACTGAGGAGCTTTGCAGCAGTGGGCGTAATTGCAGCCATGCCTGCCGAAGAGTCTGTCGCGGCCCTAGAGCTGGCGGGTTCGGCACAGGCACCGCCAACAGCATCCCAGTCATCGGCGGCCTTTTCACCATGCTCAGCTGCTGCTGGTCAGTGTGACGCGGTGGATGAAGAGTGTTCTGTCGAGGTGCCCATGGCTTGCAATGACACCAGCAGCAGCAGCTCTGCGCGCTCGCCGCAGCGCCACTCGCTGGAACGGCGACGGCCCCCTCCTCAGCGCATTGCCAGCAGCGGCAGCGACGGGGAGGACCCGGCGTTGGCAGACAGCGTGGCAGCCAACTTGTGCTCCTTAGACGGTGGTGATGGCGGCGGCAGTGGCAGCCCCCCGGCAGCAGCGCTCACGGCGGCGGCGGCAGCAGCGGCAGCCGGTGATGCGCGCCAACGCTGGGTGCTGGCGCAGCCCGAGGCGGTGGTGTCCTCGCTGTCTTATCAAATTGAGGCTTTCATTTGCATCTGACCATTTCGTTGAGTGCATGTTGCACATGGTTATTCTGCTCGTTGCATCATTACGGGGAACATGGGCAGCAGTGCCGGAAGGCATCACCCGCCATCTAGATGCTGCTGGGTCTGCGGGCTGGCACCTCGTCGCACCGCATTCACGCTCCCGGGGTGGTGCACCGGGTGGGCTGCCACAAATTTGCCGCGGTTTTCTAGGTGCTGCAGTCCTAAGAGCACGTTTGCACTCGCCGGCTTGAGTTCTATCCCTGGTGCCTCTGCCGCTTGCTGCTGCTGCGCCGGCGGCGACTGCAGCTGCTGGCGATAGAACGGCGACTGTGTCCGCAGCACATGCACCTTGGTGTTGAAGGAGGCGACGCGGTGCAGGTCTGCAGGCATTGGAGAGGTTGAAGAGGTAGTTGGTGGCGAGGGTGGCGACAAGCAGAGGGTCCAAGTCCGTCTCTGGCTGCCCCCTCCCACCTTCGGAGCCGGACGCAGAATGCTGCAGGTCGCACTCGCCATCTGTGCTGTGCTCCGAAGAGGGAAGCAGCCGCTCCCGCATGTCACGAAACGCTTGCTGCCGCGGAGCGGCTAGGTTTGCCAGCGGGGGGCTGGGAATGGGCGGTTGCCGGCTGCAGCCCCAAAGCGTGTCATCCAAGCAGCCACAGCCTAGCAGCTGGCACAGAGTTCGGGCCAGCTCGCCGACGGCCCGAATACTCATTGAGTCTGCAACACGGGAGCGGGTGGGCGTCAGTGTAGCGGCGGCGAGCAGCAGCGCTGGGTTCCGTTGTTCCGCCCTACCTGGTGGTGCACTCCCTGTCTTCGGCAGCGACAGTGGATAGTGCAGCCTGCGGACCGAGTGGGCCAAGTCGGCCCAAGTCGTGGGGCCTGAAGCCGCCACGCTGCTCCCTGACGGTGCTGTACAACGCTGCGGCTCGCCCTTGCCGTCCCACTATGCCTGAGGCGCGCCGCAGGCACCACCTGAAAATGGACCGCGTTTAGCTATTCCCGAACGAGGAGGAGGAGATGCATCGAAGAAGAAGAAGAAGAATGACACACATGGGTGACTTTGGGGGGAGATGCGCCGAGACAGGCTGGCAGCGCGCCGCAGCGCGGTCAGCCCGCCGGACCCTCCCGCCCTGGCCTGGATCTACTGGTTGGTGCTGCATGAGTCCGACCAGCTTCTTGCGTGCATTCCTAACTAACTTTTTTTCTCGTGGTGTGTGCTGTAAACTTCTTGATCACCGCTTGGTGCCCTTGGCGGTCACTCTCCGCACTGGCGGACAGCCACAGAAGCGCGACACGTGTGGCTGACTTTGGTGGAGATGCGCCGGCAGGCTGGCAGCGCGCCGCCTTACTAATCCACCACGGTCAAGGGGTGCGGCAGGCCAGCAATGTCAGCCTGACATCAATCGGCGCATGCATGAGGCACTGCCTGCAGCCGCCTTCCAGCGGGGCGGGGCGGGTGGCGGTGCCAGCGCAACAAATTCCACGCTGCCGCCAGCACTCAATTCCAGAACCTCGCGCGCAGTCACCGCGGTGCGCTCACCTCTGCAGGCGTCTAAACAAATGTGTAGTGATCAGATAGTGTCTGAACGTATTGACAATCCCCTGCAATGAGCGGGGCTGCGGTGGCCGTGGAGGTGGTGGCCAGCCCCTCTGCTGGCAGGCGGGTGCTCGCGGGCCGGATGCCCGAGGCGTGCTGCGGGTCACCCCTCCAGACCTTGCTCTTCTCGGGCACCGCTACTGCACTGGGCAAGGGATCGGTTGATGAGGAGCTTCACATTCAGGGCAATAGGCAAGAGCTACAGCCGCCGCGATCGGCGCCGCCTTGCTTGGTCTACCTGCCGCTGCCGCCGCACTGCGCAGCACTGCCTCAGTTGGACCCCCACAGAAGCCCGTCCCCCCCGCCGCGTGTATCACGCAGTGTGGTGTGGACTGCGGGTGGCGTGCTGCGCAAGCAGCTGACCGTGCCAGCGCCCGTGCTGAAAGCGGCCTGGTGCATCTTCCAAAACACCGGCCCTGATGCAATCCTCTGCCTGCTGCAACTCGGTGTGCTGAGCGTGCACACCCAGGATGGCGACAGCCACACTATCCCACTGCCTGGCAGCTTCACGGGCCTGTGGCCACTACCGCAGGGGGTGCTGCTCACGGTGGGTGTGGCGGGCAGCTTGGTGCAGCTGCCTGGCCACTTCGATGCGCTTGCATTCCATGCCTTTGGGAGTGGTGTGGCAGTGTTTGCCTGCTTGGTTGCCTCATAGCCTCCGTCTTCGCTGCATTGGCTGTTTGACATGCAGGGCGCCGCGGCGCAGGGCCCCTGCATCCTCGCGCACCCGCTGGAGAACATCCAGGAGGTGCAGATGCAGCCGGCAGCAGCGGGGGCAGCAGCCAGTGGCAGCAGCAGTGGGTGGGACACGCAAGAGCAGGTGGTTTGGTCGGGTGTGGAGGTGCCCTACATCGTGACTCACAATACGGTGGGTGGGAAAGGGTGCTGGTGTAGTGGGAAGCGGGCATGATCGCAATCCGCAAGCACACAGCGGAGGCCAGATCTTGCGGCTTGTTTGCCAGCCTTGCTGCTCAAGTGCGCACCACGTGGCATGGCTGGCATCCCGCCCAACACCCTCGCTGCTGCCTCTTTTTGTTGCTGGATCGATGCATGCAGAGGCACCAGCGGCTGGCAGTGTGGAGCATTGGCACGCAGCAGGCACAGGGTTTTGTGGCGGTGACTCCCATGCGCTGGCCCGGAGGTGGCGCTCCGCTCACCCCTGGCACCCAGGCACCTGCTGGAATCGCCCCCCTGCCACCTGGAATGGCGGTGGAGACGAGCAGTGCCCAGCTGACGACACCCGTGCCACGCACAGTTGGAGGCGCTGGCGGTGGCACCTACAAGAAGTGAGCGCTGCTGCTGCGTGCTGTGAACAAGGGTGGGTGCGATAGGTTACAATGCTGGAAGCATGGGGGGTAGCAACAGGACAAATGAAGGGCAGCAGAAGAGGGTGCACGGCAGCAGGCGGTGCAGCAACGTCAGGGATAGCGGGGCGTGGCTCGCTACGCTTCTTCCTCCCTGTAGTCCTTGAGGGCCTCGTGGCTCTCCCAGCTGAGGTCCCCCTCTGCCACCAGGTCAATGTACTTCTGCAGCAGCAGCAGCGCGGGCGTTGGTGCAATGCAGGGTGGTTGGAGACGGGGAAAACAACCGTCTTGGTGGCCGAGGGCAGTGTTCCCCGACCATGCTGGCGCCGCGAAGTTGGGCGCCCGCGGGCCCAGCCTCCTTGCCTGCATCGCCTCCGCCTTGCTCATGCCCTTGAGAGCAATCCATGCATCCCATTTGGCTCGTGCCTCAAACTACACGGGATGGATGTTGGTTGGCCAAGGAATGGGGTGAGCAAGCGAAGCGACGGCAACAACGCTGGCGTCGGGAGGGCGCCACCGGTAGCGGGCCAGTCCCTGCTACCCTCGATCCCACCGTCCTCCACAAGTGCTGCTCAGCCCCACCTGCACGGCCCAGGGCTGCGGGGCAGTGCAGTCGCCCTCAGTCGCCTGCTTGAACAGCCCGTAAAACTTGAGCTTCTCGTCATTGCTGGTGCCCGCCTTTGGCGGGCCGTTCCTGATGAGCCAAACCGCCTTCTTGAACCGCTTCTCCAGTGGAGTGGCCATCGCAATGGGCGGCACCACTGCACAAAGCTAAAAGCTTCTGCTTTTCTAAGAAGGCACAAGCAACTGTTTTTCCCCTCAAATGCAGTCGCCAGAATCGTCCAGTGACAATGCCTCCTTGCCTGTCAGCACCATGTCAGCACCGGGCGGCAACAACCCCCACTGCTTTTGCCAACCCCCACTGCTTTTGCCGTCTTCGGTTGCTCACCTCTGTCCTGCAGGGCCAGCCTGAGGCTCCCCAACGGCTGCCTGTCTCCCATGGCCTTCCAGCCTGTCCCTCGCAGCGGCGTGACGCCGGTGCTGGGGGGTGGTGCGGGCGGGAGCAGCGCCCGACTGCTTCTGCCGTCACAGGAGCTGCCCATTACCTTTTCGCTGCTCTGGGAACAGCAGGTGGATGCAGGTGAGCTAAATATCGGCAAAGCTGCAGCAGCATTTTGATTATGGATTTGTGATTTTGCCTAACTGTGCCGTATGTAGGTGTCGGCAGCGAGCCGCTGGAGGGCCACCTGGCGACGGATGGCAGCGGCGACCTGCTGCTGTGCTTACTCAGCATAAAAGCCCAACGCCTGACAGCACTGCGCCTGCCGCTGCCAGCGGCGGCCGCAGCGGTGCGCCTGTCGGCTGGAAAACGCGTGGAGGTTGCCTTCAGCATGCCGGCAGTGGCTGCTGCAGCCGTCACTGCCGCGCTGCAATGCCACAGACAGGCAGGTGCACAGTCAGGGGTGTCGGCTCGCGACCTTCTGGTGCTGCAACCCAATGGCAGGCTGGCATTGTTTGTTGGCAGTCGCCACCTGTGCACGGTAGGCCTGCCAGGCGACAGCGGCCCAGCAGCTGTCTACGTACAGCTGCTGCGCCTAGGCGGCACTGGCGGCGGCAAAGGCGAGGAGCAGCAGTTGCCTGCCAACCATTCACAGCTGTCAGGCACCAAGCGGCCTGCATCTGCGGCCGAAGTGCGGTCAGGCGACTCGGATGGCGATGAGGGCGAGGGCGACCCTATGCTGGTTTCCCCCGCGCCCAGGCCAGTTTCCGCCCGCACCGCAGCCGGCAGGGCATTTGGTGACCTGCTGCCCGATGTGCGCTCGCTGGCAGATGCTCTGGAGCCACCGCCTGCGGTGGTGGGGCTGCAGGCAAGTGGTCAAATGCTACAGCGTGGTGCTGGTAGCAGGCAGCAATGGCAAAGGGGTACCTGGGAGCCGGCATTGTTGTGACGGGCAGCTGTGCAGGTCAACATGTTGTCCCTTGTTTTGTCGGCTGCAGAACGCCGTCGGTAACCGCGTCACCCTGATGCTGGAGGGTGGTAGCAGCATGCGTGTGTCGCTGCCTTTTGCCCCCACTGGACCGCTAGCCAAGGCAGCATTGGAAGCCCTGCATGCAGCACTACCCGGCGAGGCATGGTGGGCGCTATACTCGCGCTGGCTGTCCACCGAGGGTGCGCCTCCTGGCTGCTGCTGCCTGGCTTGTCGGCTCCTCAAAGCCATTGTCCCTGGCGCCGTCCTGCCACCATTGCCTCTGTAGGCTGAGCGCACGCCTGCTGCTTCCTTGCGGAATGCTGCCGCTTGCAGGTAGCCGCACAGGGGATGCACATCAACAATGGCAGGTTTTGGCGCAGGTTGTGCTGGCATGGGCAGCTAACCCTGCCTCCATCAGCAAGCACGACGACGCAGGCCTTCATCTCCGTCTCCCACGGCCATCAGGTTTCTGGTCCTGCTCCTGTTGCCCTTGTGTGCGGTGACCAATCTCCAACCATG
This sequence comes from Chlorella variabilis, assembly GCF_000147415.1. NCBI lineage: Eukaryota > Viridiplantae > Chlorophyta > Trebouxiophyceae > Chlorellales > Chlorellaceae > Chlorella > Chlorella variabilis. The sequence goes on along the minus strand of NW_005435075.1, from coordinate 677,768 downwards.
TCTGGGCCACACAGGTGCTGACCTGTGGTTCTCCCTCTCCTCTGAATCTGAGGTCCCTCCTGCAGGCACCAGCTCAGGCACCACCACCACCACTGCTACACCTCAGCGCCAGCCCAGCCCGGCTATCCTGCCCCAGGCTGCGGGGGCCGAGGCCTGGCAGCAGCTGCTGCGGTCGAAGCACCATCATCGACATGGCATGCGCTTTGCCTGGGCTGAGAAAGGACAGGAGCCCCAGGAGCACCCCCCTGCACAGTTGCCTGGTGCTGCCCCTGAAGCAGCAGCGGCAGACGGCCGAGACGAGGTGTGGCGGGCTTTGCAGGCTCTGCACTCAGGTAGGCCTGTTCATTTGCTGCGCTGCCCAACAGTAAGGTGCCCCGGAGCCCCACCGCGCGCAACGCCATCACTCCCCATCAGCCTTCGTAACTCTGCTGGCCTCTCATCTTGCCTACTTCCCCCTGCAGTGTATGAGGACTGCAAGATGACCGTGCTGCGGTGGCAGCTGCTCCCTGTGCTGGGCCACGTGTTGCTGCAAGTGGCGGACTGCTGGGCGCTAGCGCATACTCTGACCACTACAGCAGGGACCTGGGTGTGCCAGCCGCCTCCACATCGCCTGCAGCTGCAGTACCCATAACTACAGCAGCAGCAGCAGCGGCGCCACCAGCTGACATGTTTCGGGCACTACAACAGCTTCTGCAGGGCCACCGCGATGCTAGCAGCATCAACATTGTGCCGATGCTGGTGCAGCAGCGTGTCGCCTGCGTGCAGCGCAGCATCGACTTAATGGCTGCCTACTCGCTGCTGGGTGACGCTGCAGCCTCCATCAGCGCCAGCTTTTCACTTGAAGCAACCCAGGTAGGATGCCCATGTCGGCTGAACAACCGCCGCCCAGCAGACCTGCCAAGTCAATGGGACATACATGTTGGAGCATTGTTGCAAATCGCAGATTACTGCGGCTTGCAATGCTTGACTGATCTGTTGCCTGCCTCTGCAGGCTGCAGATCTGCTAGTGGTGACAGCCCACCGCATTGTGCGCCTGTTGGTGCACCAGCATTGGACGCTGGCTGATCTTGACTCGCTGCCCTGGGGAGTGGCGCTCCCTCTACGTCAGGTGCATTTTGAAAGTCAACCTTGTCCGCTGCGCGACTGCATTTTTGGCATGCACTCGCTGTCCACCCAGCTGTTGTGCCTGCTCGGTTTTGCTCCGCTACAGGCAATCCAGCACTGCCGCAGCAACCCGCCCACAGACTGGCCCCAGGAGGCCTATGTGCTCATCGGTGTGTCTGGCGCTGGTTCCTAGATCGTGATGTATGCACCTGGTGTCGACGCAAATTGCAAACCATCACGCTTACAACTTATAACCTTGCACCCCCACTCAATGTTGTAGGACGCAACGACATTGCAGCCAGCATGGCAGCCGCGGAACAGGAGGCGCGGCCTGCCGAAGCGGCGGTCAGCAGCATTGTGAGCACTCCATTGGGCAAGATGGCCAAGGCCAGCAGTCCAACAAAGAAGCCGCCCCTGGCGGGCGGGCAGCAGCTGCAGCACAGCACGCCATCAGGTAGTTCCCTGCACAATGGGTCGTCAACAGTTGCCTACTTGTATTCATTTGGCTGATTCTGCTTCCTGCAGGTGTGACCCCAGCAGCGCTACGACGGTTGAGCACGCTGGGCATGGCTGCCACACCCCCCCTGGCATCGGCCACCCGCAACTCTCAATGTGTTGCTGACATGAGCCAAGGTGGCTGTGGCAGCCTACTGGAGGCTCCCAAGGGGGAGAGCAGCAGGGTGCTTAAAGCCCCCGAGCTGCTGCCTGTACCTTACACCCAGCGGCTGGAGCTTCCAGTGGCTGCACCTGGCCGAGGCGGCGATGCGTGGGAGGCCGACGGTGATGGAGCGCCTACTGTTGTGGCTTCATCCCGCGGTGCAGTGAAATCGGCAGGGAACCCTGCTGCGGGTGATGGCATGGAGAACCTGAAACAGCAGGTGTGTATGCTAATGGCGGTTGCGACCCAGACACCCCCGCGGTGGGGTATCTGATGAGCAGTTATCTGTGCATTTTGTTTGGGAGCAACATCTGAGTCTCTTTGGTGTGGCTGGGCCCCCCACAGGCTGCCAGCCTGCGGTTCGGGCGCGACCTGCGCCTGTTGGAGGTGCGCCGCCTTCTCCGCAGCAGTGCTCCCGTCACCCTGCGCGTTGGCAATGTGCCAGAGCCCAGCGATGCAGGCAAGTGACCACCAATGGTGTGCCTGACCCAATGCTTTGAGGCTGTCAACGTCATCTTTTATGAATGCGGCATGGGCCTCATTATGTATTACACTCCTACTTCATGCGAGGACATTCCTGCCATCTTTGCTGCTGCAGAGGGCACCGCTGCACAGCAGTTGAAGCTGACAGTGTTGGCCATCAGGACATGTGCGCTGCCACTGGGCCGTGGGGCGCTGACGCTGGGCACCTTGCGCCCACTGCCTACCGAACCCCTCCACATCCCCCCGCTCTGTCTAGGTGGGTGGTTCTGGTCTGTGCGGGCCTGTGACGCAGCCGACTAGCCGCTGCTAGCTTGTCTGGCTGGTTGTTGTTGTGAGTGCGGCTTGGCCAGCTCCAGCTACCTGAACTGCGCTCCCATTACTGCATTTGCCTGTGCGCGCTTCTTGCCCTCACCGCAGCCGGGCGTTTGCCCGAGCAAAACAATGCTGTGGTCAACCTGGACTTCACGGGGGCAGCCCCAGCAGTAGGTATGTGCCTTCTTGGACTGGGGGCATGCAGCTGAATGGCCTGGTAGTTGCCAAAAACTGCTGTAGTTTGAAGAATTATTCGCTGTTTAGAAGCACACTGGTGACAAGCATTCTGTTCCGACACACCCTGCCAGTTAGTATATCATCGTTCTCATTCCATCTGCACTGCTGCTGTGCTGTAGGTGGCGGCGCCTTTGCAGAGCAGACTGCCTGGCCCGAGTTCCACAATGGTGTGGCGGCAGGGCTGCGCCTGGCGCCTGGCACCCACCAGCTGACGCGCACCTGGGTGGTCTACAACAAGCCGCTTGGTGGGTATCCTGAGAACTCGGGATGCGGGTGCTGTGTCGCCTGAAATTGCTGACCCCGCGCCATCTGCCTGCAAATTGCTAACCGCAGAACCGAGCTACTCCCATGCCGGAATGCTTATGGCACTGGGCCTGACCGGGCACCTCAGGTGGGTCCCAACGAGTCTGGCAGTGCTTGGGCATGCCTGCCAGAGCTATTTGTTCTTGACAGGCATGACATGCATGGTCCTGCTGCCTATCCCTCGCCCTGCGCCCTCCCACAGCTGCCTGGCTGCCACCGACCTGTACCGCTACCTGGCCCAGGAGCACGATGCCACCATCATCGGCGTGCTGCTTGGCATGGCAGCCTCCAAGCGGTGGGTGTCCTGGCGATTGCTGCCGCATTCTCCGGGTTGTGTTTGCATTGGTCCATGCATCGATGCCTCCCTCTCATCTTCCGAGTTTGTTTCGGTGCCACCGCCACATGCATTGCCTGCCTTGCCTGCAGGGGCAGCCAGGACGCGACCATCAGCAAGACCCTCTTTCTGCATCTGCCCACCCGCCACCCCTCGTCATACCCGGAGCTGGACATCTCGCCGCTGGTGCAGGCAGCAGCGCTGGCGGGGGTCGGCCTACTTTTCCAGAGCACCTGTCACAGGTGGGTTCAGAGCGACCATGCCGATTCGGCAACTGCTTTTGGTTTGCACATGGTGTTCAGCAGCGATTAGGATGCTAGGATACGGGCCTTGTATGCAGGGTGATGGCTGAGGTGATGCTGGAGGAGATTGGACGGAGACCTGGCGGTGCTTCTCAAGAGGAGGAGGGCCATCAGCAGGGGCTGGGGGCGAGCAGCCTGCACAAGGTGTCGCGTGGGGCTGCTGGGGCAAGGCGGCGTGAGTGCTTTGGTTGCAACTGTGGTACCTGCCCAGACCTGGGTGGAAGTCTGTCAGAACCGAAGCCCGTCGCCTTCCTGGGTGATTTTCTGCAGGGTGTAACCCAGGACCGCGAGGGCTATGCACTGGCGGCGGGGCTGGCGCTGGGCCTCATCACGCTGGGCAGGGGCAGGGCAGCGGTGGGGCTTGCTGACCTGCACCTCGAGGACAAGCTGAGGTGACTTGACTTATGGCAAGCATAGAGCAGGCAGTGGTATGGTTTGTCGGTCGCAGGGATCTGTTTGGGAAGGCACCTAGGACCCCCCTTCTCCCTGGCCCTTCCACCCTCCTGCCCCCTAGGTACTTCATGATTGGTGGCTCTCAAAGCGGCACAGTAGGCACGCAGCAAGGCCTGGTGGCGGCAGGCGGCCAGGTCGCCTTGCCTGGTGATGGCGTGTTTGGGCCGGGCGTGATTGGTAGGTTGCCTTCAGACACACTGAGCGCGTCCTGTTGTGTGCCTCAAGTGTCAGTTGGCTCCCAAACCCCCCGGTGCATGCCTTCCAGAACTTGCTCTGCTGTGCCGCTGCAGGCTTTGACCTGACGCTGGGTGAGCCGGAGGCGCGGCACGGCCCACTTCCCCGCAATAACGGCTCTGCGCGGGTGGTGGGCAGTGTGGCAGAGGAGCTGGCGGCTGCACAGGGCAGCAGCCAGGTGTGTAGTCGTTGGCAGCTAGCGATGGCATCCAGCTGCCGGTGCGTCTTCCTCTCACAGCTTCCTCCGTCACCCCCATTCCCGTCTTGGCCCTGGCTGAACTCGCTTCCTGCCATGCAGGTGGTGCTGGAGGGCGACCTGGTCAACTTGGGGGTCACCTCACCTGCGGCGGCTCTGGCACTGGGCCTCATGTACCTGCAAACCAATGATGGCGAGGTGGCGGCAGCCTTCCAGCTGCCCGACACCCACTTTGCGATGGACTTTGTGCAGCCCGATCAGCTGGCATTGCGCATGCTGATGCGTTCACTAGGTGTGTGCCAGACACACTGGCTGGCCTGGCAGGATTCCTACTCAAGGCTTATGGCCGATGTTCAGCGGAACATGCACCCACCCGCGCTACTTTATGTCTGCGTGCAGTGATGTGGGACAGCATCCAGCCCACCGAGGAGTGGCTGCTGGGGCAGCTGCCGCCCCTGCTCAAGGTGCGGTGTGGTGCCCAGCAGGCCCTGGTGCACACACACGAGCAGCGCTGATGCAACATCTCGCGCGCTGGTGGTCTGCATGTGTGAGCTGTCCCCCCTAGCTGCACAAGCTGCAGGGGCCGCTGTCAAAGTTTATGGCCAGCGAGGGCGCAGATGTGCCGCATGCCGACTACGAGGCATTGACGCAGGTGACCCAAGGACGCTGTGGTGGTGGGATGCCCCGGCGCGGCGGGGGGGGGGAGGCGGGGGGGCGGGCGGAAGGGAAGCATGGGCAGTTCTTGGCTCCAGGTCCACCACACGTACCCACGCTGCATCTGCAGGCACACTGCTGGTGTTTGGCTGGAGCATGCCTGGCAGTTGGCATCCGCTTTGCAGGTTCCTCTAATGCACGTGCAGAGGCGCTACTTAGGTGATGTGCTGAGGTTGGCAACGGTCTGTTGCTGGTGGGCACGCATCCAGCTCCACGTTTCGCATTGAAGCACCAGCATTCGTGTCCTATTCACCTCTGTGCAGGAAGTACGTCCATCACTTCCTGGCCGCTAAGCAGCACGCCCCTGAACCAGGCACAGGTAAGAGGTGGCAGGAGGGCTCCACAGTATGACTGTGCTTGCTGGTCGCTGTCGTGCCTAGGAGGCGTATGTTGCTGCCCGCCTTGACTGTCTGATTTCCCCGCCATTTGGATGGATCTTGACAAACTACCAGTTTGCCTGCACCTGCCTGCCCCCAGGTGTGGCCAGCCCTACAAACCGCGACCTGCTGGAGGACTGCCTGGGCAGCCTACTGCTGGCACTTGCTGTGGTCATGGCGGGCAGCGGCCACCTGCCCACCTTGAAGCTGCTCAGGGGTGCGCAGACAGATCGTTAAGCGCCTCCGAACGTTTGCGAGGGAGGCCTTGTGATCGCACAACCTGCCAACGCACACTAAGCGCTTTGCCGGCTCATTACCTCACCACTGTACGCCTTGGCGTTACGCGATGCAGGCCTGCGAAAGCGTCTGGCAACTGCCACGCTCTCCAATGCTTCGCAGCCCAGTCCTGCCTCCCCTCCCACCAGCAGCCTGAACTATGGCAGTCACTGCGTCGTTAGGTGGGTGGTGCTGGCTTGGGGATGTTGCTGATTGCAGTCTACCTGATGCTGACTATGCTGGCTAACTACCCCCTGCGTGCAGCATGGCGCTTGGCTTCCTCTTCATGGGTGCTGGCACACTCACCTTTGGGACCAGCCTGGAAGCAGGTGGGCATGGGCTGATCAGCATCCTTTTTATCCCACATCCATGCGGCATACAACAGCTGACCCTGGGGTCCAGGTGCACCTCGCTGACTCATTTGTTTGTGATATGCAGTGGCGGCGCTAGTCATCTCCCTTTACCCCCACATGCCTGCCTCCACCATGGATCACCGTTGCCATCTGCAGGCAAGCACGTTTCTGGCTGCAGGCTGGACTGATATCCCTTCTTCGCTTAGCAACATGCGTCATCTGTGGCTTGATCTGCACTGCTTGCAGGCCTTCCGCCACCTATACGTGTTGGCGGCCCAGCCGCGCAGTGTCGACGCCATTGATGTTGACACCAAGCAGGCAAGCGAAGACGCTGTACCAGTGGCCTGTGAACTTCACCGCCACTTGGTGTTGCGCTTGGTATTGCACTGCGCAGTTACTGTCTGACACAAACCCTCGCCTGTCTTCAAGCTTGTGCAGGCGGTGTATGTGCCACTCGAAATCCTGCTGCACGACTCCGCAGGGTCAACGCCAACAGCTGCTGCCCACTTTGGTTCAGTGCTGCGCCCGGTGGCCAGCATCAGCAAGGCATGTTGGGTGCTCCACAGTGCTTAGTGCAGCACAAGCCAGGGTTGCCACATACATGTTTCATCCTGGCAACCTCATTGGATTGCTGGTGCAGGGCGCAGGCGACGTGCTCGCTGACTTGGCAGCTCAGTCGGCTGCAGCCGGTTACCAAGCGTCTTCAGCAGACGTTTTCGAAAATGACTGTAGTACCACACCTGCCATTGGCGGCGGCCTCGACCATCGTCGTGGCGACGGTGGCATCACTTTTGACCGTATTGCGCCCTGCCTGCTGCCAGAGCAGAAGCAGGTGCAGGCACTGCGGCGGACGCTTTTGAGAATCTTACGGGCAATTCCTTGCTATGCCATGCAGCGCTGCTCGATTGAACGCCAAATAGACGATGCCTATCGCCCGTCATGCATGCTCCCGCAGGTCGGCGCAGTGCGAGTGACAGGTCCGCGCTACTGGCACCAACAGCTGCTGACGCGGCAAGGAGCAGTGGGCAGCGGGCGTGGCCCCTCCCTGGATGCGCTGTATGCAACTCGCACCCTGTTTGTGCAGCGCAAGGCGGGGGCGCTGCCCTATGCAGATGACCCCTCGGGTGAGACCTGTTGCTGTGCACCCCATTTACCGCCATTGGAAATTGTTTGTAGCATAGGTTGTTTGAGTTGGCTGTTAAATGCCGCTGTCGCTCTGCTCTATCGCAGGCGTTCGCTCACTGCTGAGCCGCATGGTACATCATGGTGGCGGCGGCAGCGATGCCTCGGCTGGCGCCGATTCCTTCGACTTGGTCAATCTCTGCTCAACCTTTGGCTCCAACCCCTTCGTCATGTGCTTTGCAAACGTGAGTGAGCGTACACGGCAATTTGTTGCACCAAGCTTACAGGCTAACTCAGTGCTGGTGCTCCTTCTGACCATTGGTTTGCCTGTTGCAGCTGTTTTGTGGAGGCGGCAGCGATGGCGAAGCGCTGGGTAACTTCTGTTCACGCTTGCCCGTGGCAGCCTGCAGCTTCCGTAACTTCTGCAGGTAGCATCCGGGAGGAAATCTGGCAGGGCATGTGGTGGCCGCCTCTGGCCTGGTGTGAGGCTGCTGGCTGGCTTCTCCTGCTGTGTCACCCAGGAAGTCGTCTCCCTTCCTTGGTGCAGGGGCGCCCTGTACGAGTGCATCACCAAGGAGAAGCCCACCGCGCTGCCCACCTACCTGCTGCTGTATTGCATCAAGCAGGCGAGCTGGTGTTGTAGGTTGCATCAAATTTCTGCCCACTACCTCCTGCCTGTGCAGCGCAACCTCAGCGGTCGCTCGCATGCACCCATTCTGCAGGGGCTGGCCGACGGCGTTAGTGCCAGTGCCGCTCCGTCACAGCTGTGGGGGAGGCTGCCACCGGCGGTGCCACTGCACAGCCTTGCGCTGGGCCTGGCTTACTACGACGGAGCCCTGGGGCTGGCGGGCACGGTTGCGCACGCAGCGGCGCTGCAGCAGGGCACAGGTGGGCATGGCCTTTCGCTGATAGATTGCACCCAGGAGGACTCATTGTGTTCTCGTCCCACCTGCTGTGATCCTTCCAACATGTGCCTCTTGCACATGCAGGTGGTGAGTCAGCTGCAGAACAGTGGGAGCCGGTTATCAGCCCGCTGTTGCTGCAGGCCTGTTGGCAGCAGCTGGAGGCGGCGTGGACTGACAGCAGGGCCATCAGCGGCAAAGCCCTGCGCCACTACGTGAGCAGCGGCGCGCTAGCAGTACCAGCTGAGGTGCCAACGGCAGCAGCGGAGGTTGTGGCAGCGGCGGGCATGCTGGGCTCTTATCTCCAGCTGCATGGCGTGCCAATGGCAGGAGTGCTGCAGCAGACGGCGAGGCAGGTGCAGGACATGTTGGGCGAGGCGCAACTGCCAAATGCTGCTGCTGCCAGGGCAGCAGCTGCAGCGATGCTTGCCAGTGTTGCACCAGGCATGGGCCTGCCAGCTGCTCAGGCCATCGCAGCTGCTCTGCTCCACTGACTGCCGTGACCAAGGCTATGCATCCCACAGCTGGCATTGCTTTGCACTGGCAGCTACACACAAGCCTACTCTAACTTCGACCCAGCAGCATGTTACATTGTACACCGATCGATCACGATGGCAAAATGGAGCGGAGCTCTACATGTGCTAGCCCATAGTAGCAGATGTCACCCTTCTCAATCGTGGAAAAACGTACCGGCACGCCGTCGGCCGCTGCATCGGCTGCTGACATGTCCTGTGGTGTGGGCAGCGCGGTGCAAGGCAGCACCGACACCACAAAGGCGGGGTTGCCAGGCGCCTTGCGGCTGAACCTGCTGTTGGAGTTGAACACGTCGTAGTGCTGCAGGGCAGGATGTTGAAGTTGGGGAGGAGGTGGGTGGGATGAAGACGTGCTTGAGTCTTCCCGACATGCATTCAAAAATGTATCAGGAGCGGTCGGCATCACAGCAAGCACACTCGCATGCACCTCACTCACCAGCAGGTGGTGGCCACCGGAAGGCCCTGTTGGTGGCTGCAGCTCAGCCAGCGGAATCGCCTGCAGCGGCGCCATGCATGGGAAGGCGGCACGGGCACGCTGCGCCGCATCCGGTAGCACCGTGCACCGTGGCAGCGAGTCTAGGAAGTTGGCAGGCAGGCACCGCAGCCAGGGGTTGGCGCTACTGCTGTGCACGTCATGCAGTTGCCCTTGTTGCTGTTGCTGCACGCTGGCTGGCCCAGCCACCCACCATGTGCCGCTGCGCTGCTGCTGAGGCTGCACCTTGGGCCTCTTGGGGGTGCGGCCAGCTGGCAGAGCCGCCGGGGGCGTGGGAACTGTGCTGCCTGCTCGGGCTGCCGCCAAGGGCTGCTGCTGCTGGACTTGCTGCTGCTGGCACTGCTGCACCACCGCGGAGCGCGCCCCACAAACTTGCTGCTGCTTGCCGCCGGCGGCCATGGCGGGGGCCTGGCCCCACCCTGCCCAGGCCTGCACGGGGCCCTCGCCCGGGCGCAGCAGCCAGCGTGCGGGGTGGCGCTGCACAATGTACCCGGCTCGTAGCAGCTTGCAGAAGACAAGGTAGCGGTCCATGCTAACCCCCGTTGCCAGCATCAGGTCATGCGCCTCGGCTAGCGACAACAGCCGCTGCTGCTGCGACTGCTGCCACCTCCGCCCACTGCTGTCGGTGCCGCTGTGCGCTTGATGCAAGAACAGCAGCAGGTTGGCGCGGTCCAGCAGGTAGCTGCAGCAGGCACGAGGCAAGGCGGATGGGTGGGTAGGCCAGCAATGTGCTTGGCTGGGCCTCATCAGTTGCATGACAAATGAGGCAGGTACACGTGAAGTCAGATGAACAACTTGGAACTGTATAGCCAGATTGATCCGGCCCCACTCTACTCACACGGCTTCCTCGATGAACAGGTAGAGCTTGCTGCCACGCATGAACCCCATGTGCGCCAGCAGCTTGCCCTTCTGCAACACCACCTCGGCCAGGCCCAGCTCGGGTCGCCAGATGGCGGCTGCCAAGTCGCGCCTGGAAGCAGGAGAGGGTGTGGGGTGGGGTGGTAGGCCGGTTGGCGGGCACCGCCACCGCATGTATGCATGTCCTGTATGCATGTCCCTGGCCGGGGGGTGGGGTGGGGTGGGGAGGGGCACATCGGGCCCACGCCTTGCCCCCCGATACGTCTCATTAGTTTGCGAAGCAGTCCGTGCCATGTGCTCACCCTGTGCGCTCCATGGCCCACACCGAGTGCAGCTCTCCCAGCTTTCCCAGCAGCTCGGCCTGCTCATCAGGCTCCTGTCCATCATCAAACAGCTCCTGCTTCTGACCTCTCTTGAAGACGCTGCGCCGTTTTGAAGCTGGCTGCTCCTCCATTGCCAGGGATTGACAACCAAGGCTGTGCGAGGGCAATTCAGGTATGCACATTGGGTTCCTGCGCTACTCGCTGACATTGCAGGACGATACTGCAGTACAAGTTTGAGTTTGATTGCAGCGCTGCGCGGCGTGGCAATTTGACGATTGGACGTGCTGTTGGCGGGGGAGACGCACGGAGCCACTTCTCGCCGTTCTGCGGCTGGAATTTATTACAGCCCTGGTGATTACTGACGCAGTTGCGGAAGGGGACGGCGGGGCAAGATCCTAACCCTTGAATGCTTTGTGTGGACCTTGCTCCTCTGCCGCCTTCTCCTCTGCCGCCGCCGCCGCCGCTGCCACAGCCGAGGTTACTGCTGGTGCACCCAGACTCCGCCTTCAGAGCAGTTGCACATGAGTGGAGTTACACCTGTCACCGGGCAGGTATGTGCACATGCATATGCTCTGGAGCCCAGCCGCCACGCACGCAATCTCACCCCAACGCACCCGCCTTGCGGCGCAGCTGTCTGCCTCCTCGCGAGTGGTCGTTCTGAGATACGAGGATCTGGCCAACCCTGATGTCGACATCAGCGCGCAGCTGGAGGAGGTGGGCAGATGCTATTGATACCATGTCAGTTGCGCCACCCGAGGGCAATGCCACTGCCTAGTACTTTGCACCTAGTTGCCAACCACATTGCAGGCCTACGGCCCCTCAGGCCTGGGCATCGCCACTGTGAGTGGTGTGCCAGGCTACGAGCAACTGCGTCAGGGGCTGCTGCCGCTGGCCGCCAAGCTGGCGGCGCTGCCCCAGGCAACGCTGTCGGCGCTGGAGGACCCGGGTTCGCGGTTCAGCTTTGGGTGGAGCTGCGGACGGGAGACGCTGGAGGGCGGTCAGCCCGACACGCGCAAGGGCTCATTCTATGCCAACCCGCTGCATGACGATCCGTCGTGTGGCGACGCCGACCTGCAGCGCCGGTTCCCCTCGTACTGCCGCCCAAACATGTGGCCGCGGAGCGAGCTGCCAGTGCTGGAAGCGGCGTTCAAGGCGCTGGGACGCCTGATCCTCAATGTCGGGTTGCTGCTGGCGGGGCACGCGGACAAGTACGTTGCTTCCAAGGCAGGCTACCCACCCCGCCTTCACGACATTCTGCGACAGTCACCCTGCCCTAAGGGTGAGGTGGAGACAGAAATCCCGGTCTGTGAGGGAGGCCCTCCACTGCCAGCCAGTGCAGCGCTGTTTGGGCGCCTAGCTGTGGATTGCCATCGCCGTTGTCTGCTGCTCATGCTGGTGATGCGGCTGCAGTTTCCTGAGTGCCCCTGCCACTGGCCCTCACCTTATCCATCTCCCTCTCTTCCCCTTCCCTGCAGGCCGCTTGCTGCACTACTTTGCCCCGGTTGCCACGGCTGGAACCAACCCTGTGCGCAGCTGCAGCATAGATGCCAACTGGTGCGGCTGGCACACCGACCACGGCAGCCTGACGGGGCTGTGCAGCGCATTGTACATCGACATGGAGGGGCGACCGGTAGCCTGCCCCGACCCGCAGTCGGGGCTGCACGTCAAGGACCGCTCAGGTCGGTGTGTGATGGCACGGCTGCAGCTTGTGCTGATTCCCGAGTTGCTCGCTTGCCGTCATGAATCTCCTGTGCTCACCGCTTCACTTTCCACTGCTGCTTGGTATGCGGGGTGCAGGGCATGTCATCCAGGTTGCAATCCCAGAGGATCACGTGGGATTCCAAATCGGAGAAGCAATGCAGGTATTGAGGCTGGCTGGGTTAGGGAGAGAAGAGATGCAGGAGGAGCCGACCGGGCCATCTGCTGGCGCACTGCACATCCACCCTGCCATCGCACACCGCATTTGCCCATTGCCTGCAGGTGCACTCCGGCGGGCTACTGCGCGGCACCCCACACTGGTGAGGTCTTCACCTCACTCACGCTGGTGGGACTGTTGCTTATAAGCTGCATGGACAGACAAGGCTTCTGAATACAGCATGCTAGATTGCCATCGTGGTAGTTTAATCTTCACCTTTGCTGTTGCAGCGTTGTCGCACCGCGGCCAGAGTTCAGCGCAGGCGTCAGTCGAAACACCTTTGCGGTGTTCACACAGGTGGGCTTGGTGCTGGTCCAGCTGACCCACCCGAGCTGCACCACGAGCAGGCGGCTCCGGCTGCTGCATGGGGGGTGGGGGTGGGGATCTGATGCTGATGATGACGCATTCAACTTATGCTCCTGCAGCCCAAGTGGGATTATTCTATGGATGCGCCAGCAGGCGCTAGGCCCGAGGATGTGGGCATTGGGCAGTGGCGGCCAGGCCTGGATTTCGGCGGATTCAGCGAGCTGACGTTCAATGCGTATTACAAGGAGTGAAAAGACTGCATTGGAGAAAGCAATCAGGGTGCAGTGCCGAAATGTAGCAAATGGGCTGACATGGTTGAAAGGCAAGTGTCATGTTCGGCGCAGGGCTAGAGAGCAGCAGATTTGGAGGGTGTAGCCAAAGCAGCGCCGCCCCCCCTCTTTCGTGCTACATTCACCGCTGCTCTGAAGGCCACCTCCTTGGCATTGGGTGGCTTGCCGCCCTTAGCCTGCGCTGCTGTGGATGCTGCCGCCGCCGCCGTCTGGGCCACTGAGGGGCCCGTCTCCTCGACCCCAGCCCGTGCCTGACGATCAATAAACACCTCACGGCAGTGCTCCAGCACCTACGGCAGGTCAAGCAGCAGAGGCAGGACGGTGCTGGCTGCCGCCAGACAGCACAACAGCGAACTGGCCAGGCCAGAAGCTGAACACCACGGCTAGCAATTCGGCTGCTCTGTGCCCGATCCTGCCGCTGCACCCTGCCCTAGCCTGGCCTGGCCACTGACCTCCCGTGCATCTGCCTTGGTCATGTGCTTGTCTGAGGTGGCTCGGGCATTGATAAGGTTGGCCAGCAGGGTGGGGGTGATGCCCGGGGCAGAGGTGAGCAGGGTGGTGTAGGACAATACGAAAGACTCCACACTGTCTGCCATCAGGAACTCGCACACATCAGCCAGTGGCTGGCACTCACGTGCCACCTGCAGAGAAATGGCTGTGGGCTTATGGGCAGGTTGAGGCGCAGCAAAAGCCCACAAATCTCAATCCCATCGAAGCTTCCGACCAACCTTGTCTGCCTTGGTGTACCGTGCAAAGAACTGGCGCAGGCGGTCGTAGTCGCGCCGAATGGCTGCCACCTCGTCTTCCGTGACGCTACGCAGGAAGGAAACGACCGCTGCCACAAAGTGTGCCACGCACTCCTCCAGAAGTGCTTCTGCCAGCCTATTGGGGAGTGCGTTGGAAACAACAGCAGGCCAGGCAGTTGCGAGCAGGACTTGGGAAATGCAAGTGGGGCGGCAGGTCAAGCAGGCCAGCAAGCCGCAATGCTTCAAGCAGCCACCTCGCGATTCACCTCCGATAGAAGGGCGGCTGCACCATGCGCTCAAAGTCCTGAAGGAAGTCTTCTAGGGTGGCCAGCACACTGCCCATGATGCTGCCGCTCCTCCCGTCCTCGCTGCAATAGAGGCGAGTGAAGAGCTCGGCAAAGGCGGGGTCGGAAAAGACAACCGCCACGCAGGCGGCAACGCCTTCTTTTGCCAGGTCCAGGAAGCCACGGCACGCGCCCTCCACATCCAGCGACCCTGAGAAAGGGCGGGTGAGACGACGGGCACAGGGGCAGCAGCAGTGATAGTGAAAGATGTTCAGCGTGGAAGATGTTGAGCGTGGCCCAGCATGCTAATTACCCACCCACCCACCCACCCATCCATCAAGCCAGCCAGCCCAGGCATCCATCCCCACCTTTCAGATGCTCCGCAAACCGCTCCTCCAGCCCCTCGGCAAACTCGAGCGACTCATCATAGCAACGCACGTTGTTGTTGATCACGGCGCACAGCATCTCCAGCGGCAGACCATCGCTGACATAACGGCGCTGAGCCGCCTGGAAGTCTTCCATCGTCACCACTGCGGCCTATGGAGAGGGAACAGGGCCATGGTTGGAGTTGAGAGCATCGTCAGAAGCAACTGTGCGAGGCTCAGGGGGAGGGTACGAGCACATCAGGTTGGACTCTCCGCCCTGCCCAAACGGGCAGCAGTCAGCCCCGAATCCTCTGTCCGGCCCCAATCCTGCACTCTCACCTGGCCCACGCGCAGCAGCATGTCGCCCTGGTTCACCTCTGCCACCACTGCCACCTGCTCATTCAAGATGCGGAAGAAGTCGACTGCGCCCGGAGTCCACATGCGCCCCTCCGCACTCGCCTTGGGCTCAAATTTGAAGTCACCCTCAACAATGTTGTTGAGCCAGGAAGAGAGAGTGGCAACCGTGCGGTCCACATACTTGCCGATTAGCAGGCTTACGCCCGAACGGGGGCTCAGTGGGAAAGCCACGTCCTCCTCCTCCACCCCAAATTCGCCAAGCGCCTCCTGGTACCCAGCAATCCACTGCATAACCTGCAGGCACAGCCACAAGAACCACAACAAGAGCGGGGCATTGTCAAGTTGCACAATAGGGTGACTAGGCGAGTTATCCAGGGAAGG
>NW_005435075.1:659393-662507 GCF_000147415.1 Chlorella variabilis | reverse complement strand
GCTCAAGAACCCCGTCATCTCCCTCCGCTCCAAGCACATCGACATCGTGCACCACTTTGCCCGCGAGCGAGTCGCCCGTGGAGAAGTCAACTTTTTCTACATCCCCACCGACTCCATGGTCGCCGACATCCTGACCAAGCCCGTGCCCACCAACAAGTTCAAGTTCTGCCGCGACGCAATGGGCATTGCCTAAGTGCAACGGTTGTGCAGCCTGCGTGGGAGTGTTGAGCTGTGACAATGCCACGTGTCCAGTCTACACATCCGCTGCATTGATACCCTCATTCCCGCCTTTCCCGCCCCAGACACCGCACAATTGTGTTTCCCCACCCCATTCCCAGTTGATCGACACTTGTGCCACTCCCTTTCGTGCACCTGACCCAGCCATTATGCTCACCGATACCATGATGCCTTTGTGCCGCATCGTACCCGCATCGTATCAGGAATATCCCAAGTATATGCCGGGAATATGCTCCTCCACCCCAGATCTATTTAACGCCGCCTCTAGTGCGAATTTACTACTCTTGCTGCCTTTGTAAATACCTCCCGTCAACACCCACTATCCTGGAGGAGCTGGTCCAGGTGTGCCGGCTTGGGCCTGACCGTTGCCCCTGCTCCTATTGCACACCCAAAAATCTATTTGCACACCAAAACGATTCGCTCGAAACCAAAACGCTGCTTGCGCAGCTTAATGATGCACATCAAGCGTGCTCCTGTGCTTGTCCTGATGCAGGGCATTGCTAGTGACAGCGGTAACGGTGGCATCGATGTTGAGGTCAGAGCAGGCTCAGAGCTCGAGGTTGCCCTGCTGTGGCTCAGTGCACTGTTCGCCTGGGGATGCCAGCCCAACGAGGCAGCAGCGGCGGCAGCACCCCCCGCGCATGAGGCGAAGCTAACTGAGCAGGATGCGGCAGGCAGCGTTGCAACAGCGGGTGGGCAGCAGCATCAGCAGCTTGGAGCAGCTAGCAAGTCCGTAGCTGGCATTGGCAACCGTAAATTGCAGCCGGGCAGTGGCACTGCCTCCCCCTATGAGACTACCCTTTTGCAGCTGCTGGATGGGCTGAGGCATTCGCTACCTCCAAGCAGCAGAGTCATTATCAGGTAAGGCTGCTCTTGGCCTGTTTGCTTGGGGCAAATGCAAATGGCAGCCCAGAATGGGGGCACGGTTGATTGGGTCAGCTGGTGGATTGCAGTTGCAAATGTTCATCCTTCACATGGCGCTGCCTTGCCGCCTGTGTTCATTGCAGAGTGCTGCTGGAGGCACCCGCGCTCCCCATGCCTGCGGTGCGGACATTTCTACAGCAGGTTATCCAGGGCGGGCCCGAGTGGTGTACGCTGGGGCTTTTAGCGGCGAGGGATGTCATCCTGCACCGCCCCCCCAGCCGACCCGAGCTGCTGTGGCTGGTGCTGGATGCCTGCTGCTCGCCTATCTCGGACGTCCGCAGCAAGGCAGTGCGCCTGGTGGCTAATCGTCTCTTCCCCGACCCCGGCATGGCTCCTCAAATCGAGCAGGCAGCACGGCATCGGCTCGATGCCATGCTTCCTCCGACGACAGCAGCAGCACCACCACCACCACCACCATTGGCGGCTGATGCAGAGTCGCCCAGGTTGACAGAGGCTCAGGCAAGCCTACCTGCCTCTCCACCCGCATTAGCAGCTCTAGCAGAGACAGAAGGGGAAAATGCGGGCGCAGACATCGGGGAACTGCAGCCGTTGCAAAAGCAGCAGGAGACTTTGCAACAGCAGGAGCAGCCGCAGCGCACCGCAGCAGACGGCGCCAATGCACGGCCTGTGGGGCCTTGCGACTCGGAGGCAGCTCAGTTGTGCGCCCTGTATTGCGCGCTGTGCACCAAGAAGCACTCACTGCTGCGGCACTTGTTCGAGGTGTATGCTCAAACATCAGGCAAGACGCAGCAGCAAGCGGGCTCTGCATTGCTGTGCTGCTGTTTGAAGCACACGATGCAGGCGTCCCACGGCGCTCTTGCAGCTCTATCACACTTTTCATCCCCCTGTGCACTTGGTGTGCAGGTGGGGGGCGTGCAGCCATTCAGCGCAACGCCATTGGACTCGCTAAGACGCTTGGGGCATCAGCTCCTGCTCTGCTGGCGGTGGTGCAGGATCCGCCGGCTGGCAGCCTGCCACTGGTCCTGCAGGCGCTGCATGTGCTGACAGAGGCAGCCATCCCGCCACAGTTGATGGTTACAGCCTGCCTGCAGCTTTACGACAGCTGCAAAGATGCGCGTGCACTGGTGCCTGCCCTGCGTGGCGTCGATCGTGCCACTGCCCTCCGCCTGCTACCGGCGCTGCTTGATTTGCAGCCCGAGCAGCTACGGCCAGCGCTGCAGCGACTGGTGGCACCGCTAGCGGCAGCCATAGTGGCAGGCAGTGGTGGAGAGCAGGCGGCGTCCATGGCGCCAGTTGCAGCTCCGGCAGTGGTCAGCCCAGCGGAGCTACTGTCTGCGCTGCACACTTTGGACCACAGCCGCGACAGCAGCCTGCTGCGCAAGATGATGCAGGGCGTGACGGTGTGCATCTCAAGCCCCGCACTCTTTCCGCCTGAGTCGCTGGCGGCCTGCATCAGCCAGCTGCTGACGCGCGTTCCATTGCCCCAGCTGTTCATGCGCACAGTCATCCAAACGGTGGCTGCCGCCCCCCGGCTGCGTACCTTTGTGGTTGGCATCCTACGGCAGGTGTGTGTGTGTGTGTGTATGGGTGGGTGGGCATACGCGGCACCATCAGGGATGTGCCCCCGCCGCTTCTCTCCCTCCAGCCAGCGCACGAAGAAGAGCGCCTGGGCATCTGCCGCAGCCAGAAGCTCCAGCACGCCGCCATCTGGCTCGCCGCGGCAATGCCCGTCAAAGCGCTGCTGCAGCGAGGCATGCAGCTCCCCCACCAGCAGCAGCTGCAACCGGGTGGGCAGCTCTGCAAAGGACCGCGCCGCAGCCTCGCCAGCTGACGGCGCCGGCCGGCTGCCGGGCTGCTGCTCGCTGCTGTGCGCCGCCAGCGCGGCCTGCATGCACTTGTGGAACAGGGGCGCGTGCCGCTCTGCAACCGCCGCCACAACCTGTGGGCCACGGGCACCGACGGCGGCAGGAACAACCAGCCACGCATCTCGCC
>NW_005435075.1:657766-659343 GCF_000147415.1 Chlorella variabilis | reverse complement strand
ACTTACCCTTGATGCATCGGCTCAACCTCTGCTGTGTGCAGTTGGCGACAAAACAGATATGGAAGGACGGCACGCAGTGGAAGGGATGGCTAATGTGCGCACAACAGACCGTTCCGGATTCCTTTCCTGCCCTAGTCAGCTTGCCGGCCGACGTGCTGGGCGACGCGGCTAAGGCGATGCCAAAACATACAAAGCAGCAGCTGCTGGAGTTTGCAAAGCAAGGCAGCATTGCGGTTCCCAGTGCCACTATAGCGGCACTGGAAGAGCTGCAGACGCTAGACGGCTGACATGTGCCGCTGATTCATTCCCATCTGCCCTTTTCGGGCCTTCTTGCCACTCAAAGCGGCACGGCTGCTGCCCAGCCCTGGTGTGAGCTGCTGTGCTGGTGCCATCTGGTCTGTGGCTCGGTAGTGATGTATATGACAGCCTGGGATGCTGAGTTGGTGGGTAACATGCAGATGGGAGGTGGCCTGAGCATGACAGCATGGCTGGTGGCAGGGGGTCCCGCAGTGCCGCCGCCGCTGCCACGCTGCCCGTTGGAGGAGCTGCAGTTGTGGCATGTTGGGGTGCAGCCTGGCTCCACCGCTGCTCTGGCACTCCGAGGGATGTGTAATGGTGTGGCACGGCAGGTGGGAGGGTCTGGAAAGGCATGGAGCGAGCATGACAGCAGGGCTGGCAGCAGGGGGTCTCGCTGCGCCGCCGCCGCCGCCATGACGCCACCGCAGAAGCTGCTGCTGTGCCATGCTGGGGTGTAGGATGGCCCTGAGCTGCCACTGGCACTTCAAGGGATGTGTAATAGTGGGGCAGGTCAGGTGGGAGGGTCTAGAGAGGCATGGATGGGGCATGGCAGGAGGCGAGGTCATGGGTGGTGAGCATACCCGCATGACGTCACATGACTCACATTTTGGTGGTGATCTGGGAACGCCCTCTTTGATGGGCTCTGGGGGGGGTCGACCCTGTTGAATCCGACTCTGCACTTCAAATTACCCCCAGGGGCCAGTAATGAAGTTGGTCAAAATAGGGGTAAGATTCGATTACCCGATGAGGCAAAAAGGGGGTATCGTTTGCGGTACAAATACCCCCTCCATTTGACCCGCACCATTTGACCCGCATGCCAGTTTGTTAAAAGGGCTTTTGGGGCCTCTCCTGCCTCCCCCTGCGGTTTTAGGGGACGGGGATCACGATTCTGCACTCAAAACTGGCCTGGGAGGCCTCGACATGGGTGCAATTGGCCCCCTTGGGCGGCCTGACAGACACTGCTGGCGCTGCCGTTCCCTGATGCGGAACGGTGCTGCCAAGGGGCTCTCAATGCCTCTCCAGGCCGCGTCCTTCTGCATCACAACCCTGCGTGCCTTGCTAACATCCCTGGGAGTGCGGTGCAAGGTCCTTATGCACTGGTTCAGCCCCCACAACCGTGGGCAGCAGATGCCAGGCTGCAGGCAGTTTCAACAGCAGCACAGCGAGACCCCTGCTACCCAGCCGTGCTGCCATGCCCAGGCCAGGCCTCCCCAGACCCTCACACCTCATCAGCCTCACCCTCATACATCCCTCTGAGTGCCACTGGGATGCCACAGCCA
>NW_005435075.1:656614-657716 GCF_000147415.1 Chlorella variabilis | reverse complement strand
TCTTGTGGGCAGAAGCCATCGTCACCGCCAACTACCTGCGCAACCGCTCTCCAGATCTCATCCCAAGACACCACCTCCTACGAACTGTTCCACGGCACCAAGCCTGACCTGTCCCACCTGCGCACATTCGGAGCCCGAGCCTACGCCCACGTTCCCACCGTGCTGCGCACCAAGCTCGACGCCGTCAGCGAGCCCGGCCGTTTCATCGGCTACCCCGCCAACACCAAGGGATACAAGATTCTACTTGACAACGGCACAACCGTCATCAGCCGCGATGTCACCTTCGATGAGACCAGCTCCATCCTGCCCAAGACCAACCTGCCCAAGACCAACTTGCCCGAGACCATTCCCTTCAGCGACACCGACGACAATGAAGCCGTGGGAGCGCCAGCCGAGCCCGAAGCTCCACCTTCCCCTCCCATCGCACTGCGACGCACCGAGCGCGCCGCTGCACGCCGTCCAGCCAGCTTGTGGCAGGACGACGCCTACCGCATCACTGATCGCACCACCGCCATCGTCAACATTGCCACCACCGCTGCTGAGCCCACCAGCCTGGAGGAAGCCCTGCAATCCCCCGAGGCCGACCAGTGGCGCCTCGCCATGGATGAGGAGATTGCATCCCTCGCCGCCAACGACACCTGGACCCTGCAACCTGCACCTCCCAGCATCATGTTGAGCTGTGACAATGCCACGTGTCCAGTCACATCCGCTGCACTGATACCCTCATTCCCGCCTTTCCCGCCCCAGACACCGCACAATTGTGTTTCCCCACCCCATTCCCAGTTGATCGACACTTGTGCCACTCCCTTTCGTGCACCTGACCCAGCCGTTATGCTCACCGATACCATGATGCCTTTGTGCCGCATCGTACCCGCATCGTATCAAGAATATCCCAAGTATATGCCGGGAATATGCTCCTCCACCCCAGATCTATTTAACACCGCCTCTAGTGCGAATTTACTACTCTTGCTGCCTTTGTAAATACCTCCCGTCAACAGGTTATGGGCCCCAGTCCCCTCCGCTGCCCTTGAGTCCGGCACCCGCTCTTGCCGTCACCCCAGACGCCCTTCCCGCGCACCGGCACCTTGCGCCCCACGCCACG
>NW_005435075.1:654037-655233 GCF_000147415.1 Chlorella variabilis | reverse complement strand
GCAGCTGCCACCCCTGCGGCAAGCACCTGCAACACCCAACGGCGGGCCACACCTGCGGCAGCCACCAACGGCACACCAGCTGCCAAGCCAGGCATACGCTGCCGCTAACAGCCGTCACCTATCAGCCTCCAGCAACGAGCGGCTGACACAATGACTACAGACGGCACCTCCGGCATCTCAGTCGAGCGCCTTGACTGGAACAACTACCCAGCATGGGCAGCCAACATGAAGTTCTTCCTCACCACCAAGAAATGCTGGCACATGGTCATCCACACCGAGCCTGCAGCCAACGCTGAAGACCGCAAGGCAGACGAGCTCGCCCTCTCCTACATCGGCCTGTGCGTCAAGCCGGTACACCAGCCCACCATCCTGCGCTGCACTACGTCCAACCAAGCCTGGACCACTCTGCAAGAAACCTTCGCCGCCAAGACCTTCGCGCGCAAGCTGCAGCTGCGCCGAGACCTCAACTCGCTCAAGATGGCCACCAACGAGACAATCACCGCCTTCACCAGCCGTGCCAAGGCACTGCAAGACCAGCTCACCGCTGCCGGCCACCGAGTCGACGACATCGATGTCGCATGCCAAGTCCTGGCTGGCCTGCCATCCTCCTTCGACACCGTGGTCACCGTCATCGAAACCACAGCCTCCACCGGCACTTTCACCGTGGACGAGATCCTGCCACACCTGCTGCAAGCTGAGCAGCGTCGTTCCAAGACCGACTTCAACCGCAGCCCCGACTCAGCACTGATGGCCACCTTCCAGCCACGCCGCGATGACCGGCAGTTCAACCACAACAGCGGCCCCCGCAACTTCAGCCGCAGCAACGGCCCCCGCGGCGTCAGCAACCGCACCCGCGTGTCGGCCGCACGGCCACCCAACATCAGCAGCCCACGGCCCATCTTCGGCAACCACAGCAGCTACGACCGCTCAGCCCGTGATGCGCGTGCATACGCCGAGGACACCTGCCTCTACTGCTACAAGCCTGGGCACTATGCTGCCGAGTGCAAGAAGAAGCGCCGAGACATGGAGTCCCGCCGCGCCGGCCACGGCATGCAGCGCCCGCCATCGCACAACCGCAACCCCAGCCAGCAGTACAGCGCCATCGCCTTCACCGCCACCTCCACCTCCAACACCGTCAACGACGACTGGATCTTGGACACTGGCGCCACCCGGCACATCACACCACACAAGCAGCT
>NW_005435075.1:652099-653466 GCF_000147415.1 Chlorella variabilis | reverse complement strand
GCTGCACACCGATTTGTGTGGCCCGATGCCCGTCCCCTCTCACGGCGGCAACCTCTACTTCATCACCCTGCTAGACGACCACACCGGCTACTCGCTCATCTCCCCACTGCGCCGCAAGTCAGACGCCGCCGCCTTCCTCAAGACCGCCATCACCATGCTAGAGCGCCAGACCGGCTACACTGTCAAGCGCATTCGCTCCGACAATGGCGGCGAGTTCATCAACACCGAACTGGACACCTTCTACCAGTCCAAGGGCATCAAGTCAGAGACCTCCGTACCCTACACGCCCCAGCAGAACGGCAAAGCCGAGCGTCTCAACCGCACGCTGCTGGATAAGGCGCGTCCAATGCTGGCGGATGCCAACCTGCCCAAGTTCTTGTGGGCAGAAGCCATCGTCACCGCCAACTACCTGCGCAACCGCTCTCCAATCTCATCCCAAGACACCACCTCCTACGAACTGTTCCACGGCACCAAGCCTGACCTGTCCCACCTGCGCACATTCGGAGCCCGAGCCTACGCCCACGTTCCCACCGTGCTGCGCACCAAGCTCGACGCCGTCAGCGAGCCCGGCCGTTTCATCGGCTACCCCGCCAACACCAAGGGATACAAGATTCTACTTGACAACGGCACAACCGTCATCAGCCGCGATGTCACCTTCGATGAGACCAGCTCCATCCTGCCCAAGACCAACCTGCCCAAGACCAACCTGTCCAAGACCAACTTGCCCGAGACCATTCCCTTCAGCGACATCGACGACAATGAAGCCGTGGGAGCGCCAGCCGAGCCCGAAGCTCCACCTTCCCCTCCCATCGCACTGCGACGCACCGAGCGCGCCGCTGCACGCCGTCCAGCCAGCTTGTGGCAGGACGACGCCTACCGCATCACTGATCGCACCACCGCCATCGTCAACATTGCCACCACCGCTGCTGAGCCCACCAGCCTGGAGGAAGCCCTGCAATCCCCCGAGGCCGACCAGTGGCGCCTCGCCATGGATGAGGAGATTGCATCCCTCGCCGCCAACGACACCTGGACCCTGCAACCTGCACCTCCCAGCATCAAGCCCATCCCAGTCAAGTGGGTGTACAAGGAGAAGCGCGATGCCAACGGCAACATTGAGCGCCACAAGGCCCGCCTCGTCGTCAAAGGTTTCCACCAGCGCGAAGGCATCGACTACAACGAAGTGTTTGCCCCCGTCTCCAAATATTCCACCCTGCGCACCGTGCTAGCCATCGCTGCTGACCTGGACCTGGAAATTCACCAACTCGACATCAAGACTGCATTCCTCAACGGCAAGCTGGACGAGGATGTGTACATCCAGCAACCACCTGGCTACAACTATGATAACCCAGACCTGGCCTGCAAGTTGA
>NW_005435075.1:637816-638674 GCF_000147415.1 Chlorella variabilis | reverse complement strand
CAGCCAGGCCACCAAGCGAGGCTTCAGCTTCAGCTTCAACGACACCGACTGCCAGATCTCCAAGGACAACCAGATGATTGCCACCGGCCACGCCGACACCACATGTAGCATCTACCACCTGGCCAGCCGCTGCCTCGAGCCCGGCTCTGCCGCCCACGCCATGACCACCGCCTACGCAGCCCGCGCCGACACACCCCAGCTGTGGCACCGTCGCCTCGGCCACCTCGGCTATGACAACTTGGCCAAGCTCACCAACATGTCCACCGGCATCAACCTCACCTCCGCCGACATCAAGACGACTAGCGCCGACAGCTGCGACGCTTGCATCCTTGGCAAGCAACACCGTCTACCGTTCAACGCCTCCACCACAATCACCAGCAAGCCCCTTGAGCTGCTGCACACCGATTTGCGTGGCCCGATGCCCGTCCCCTCTCACGGCGGCAACCTCTACTTCATCACCCTGCTAGACGACCACACCGGCTACTCGCTCATCTCCCCACTGCGCCGCAAGTCAGACGCCGCCGCCTTCCTCAAGACCGCCATCACCATGCTAGAGCGCCAGACCGGCTACATTGTCAAGCGCATTCGCTCCGACAATGGCGGCGAGTTCATCAACACCGAACTGGACACCTTCTACCAGTCCAAGGGCATCAAGTCAAAGACCTCCGTACCCTACACGCCCCAGCAGAACGGCAAAGCCGAGCGTCTCAACCGCACGCTGCTGGATAAGGCGCGTCCAATGCTGGCGGATGCCAACCTGCCCAAGTTCTTGTGGGCAGAAGCCATCGTCACCGCCAACTACCTGCGCAACCGCTCTCCAATCTCATCCCAAGACACCACCTCCTACGAACTGTTCCA
>NW_005435075.1:633774-635473 GCF_000147415.1 Chlorella variabilis | reverse complement strand
TGTGGCGGTGGTGATGATCGAATGAGAGGTGGAGGCGGCGAAGGCTGGGGTGATGGGAGGGGTGGCGGTAAACGGGGCGGGGACGGGGTGGGTGGTGGCGAGGGTGGTGGCGGGCTGGGTGGCGGCGGAGGCGGGTCAGGCGGCGGTGGGGATGGCGAGGGCAGCGGCGGGCTCGGTGGAGTTGGAGGTTGGGGGTCCGGTGGCGGGGGAGACGCGCTTGGCGATGGTGACGCTTGCGGCGGTGCACATGGCCAGGGTGGGGGCGGGGGCGAGGGGCTGGGTGGTCGGGGAATGGGCGGCGAAGGGTTGGGGGACGGATGAGGGGAAGGGGGTGGAGGGGACGGAGGGGATGGTGCGGGAGGTGAGGGCGGCGGAGGCGTTGCCAACATCTTGAAGCCTGCAGTTGTGCCATTCTGGTCCACCACTCCGGTCACAAGCACGCCAGCATCGACAAGCAGGCAAGCACCATACTGCCATGTGCCATCGGCAAACTTCAGCCCGAGTCTGCATGCGGGGGGCAACAGAGGCGAATGAGCTCGAGCGTTGGCAAGGCCACCACGGAACTGGGCCACACTGGACTGCAGGTGGGGCACGCGAGACGCCTAAGCGCGGCGCTCTCACGGCGGGGTCGCCCGATACATGAAGTAGTAGCACCAGCTCTGGACCTGGCAGCTGCACCAAAAAGGAACAAAGACAATGAGCGCAGGCATGACGGGGGCATCTGCAACCAACAGCCAGAGCCAATCAGCCGCGATTGCCAGCGCCAACTCCCCCACCTATCTTGGCAGCTCGCCGCATCGGCGACACCAAACACTTCTGCACGCGAATCGTAGAAACTGAAGTTGAAAAAGATGTCGGCCTGTGTTTTGAATACGTCTGAAGGGCAGGTATGGGCAGAAAGCGTTTGTAGGAGCAGCAGGTGCAGGCAACCGCAGGCAACAGAGCGGCGCTAGCAGCCAGGCCGACGAGGCTGCCAGGCCTTGTCTGGCATATTCGTGACCCGCCCAAATTCAAACTGACCAGAGCACTGCCCGCCAGCTCACATGTTGCAGGCGGCGTGTCTGAAGCCGCCCCGAACAGAAGGGTTTCCAGCGCGCGGGCCACGTTCAACCGGCCGCTGCTGCTGACCAGGCCATTCAGGCCCGGCACCAGGTCGACCGAGTTTTGCAGCGCGTCCCTGCGGCGGCGTGACAAGCGCTGCTCAGGTCGCTGCGCCAGCGGCCGAGGCGAGATGAGGAGCGTTGAAAGAGGGCAACCCCCCTCCTTGCAACGTTGGGCACCGCTCCTGCCTCACCTGACTTCAGTGTAAGTGGCATCGGGCTTTGCTGCAAACAGCAACGCTGCAGCCCCAGCCACGATGGGCGTGGCCATGGAGGTGCCTGACTCCGGCAAGTAGCTGTTATCAGCCGAGGCCCATGTGCTCATCACATTAATGCCTGGTGCCGCCAGGTGCACTTTGGTTGCGCCGTAGTTGGAGAATGACGCAAGCTGGTCGTCGGCACGGCTGGCGGCAACTGCAGCTCAGGCCAAGCGGGTGTGGATGAGTGTGGGTGGGTGGTCGGGATGGGAGTCGGGCTTGGTGTTTGGCTGGCCCGCCTTGGCTGGCCCCATCTTGCCTGACCCGCCATCCCCTCCACCCGTGCCCCACAATAAAAAAGAAACAAGAACGACCCCACCCACCCCCACCCTTTTCCCACCC
>NW_005435075.1:586297-633709 GCF_000147415.1 Chlorella variabilis | reverse complement strand
TGACCTTTAGTGCGGGCGGGCGAATGGGGCAGGTGGTGGGCTGGGCGGCAACCCGGTATGTGCCACGTGCAACAAACCTCAAACAACACCCTTCCTCACCCGACAGGATGTTGTCCAGTCCGTAGCTGGCAGGGTTGGACTGGATGTCTGCGTCCAGGGCGTCGTTGTCCCAGCCATCTGCATAGATTGGCAGAAGAGTGGTTGCTGCAAGCTGGACGGCACGCATAAAGCCTCGAGGCAGCACGGGAAGAGCAGACCAGCAAACCGCCTGCCATACAGTCGGCGGCAGCCACAGAGCCAGGGAATGGGCCTCCCGCTGGAAGGCTCACCATTCCCTGCGGCTGCCACAAACAGGATGCCCGCTTGCTGCAGGTCGGCAATGGCGGCCTCCTCCAGGGCATCAACGTAGTAGCCGCCGTAACTGGCACTGACCACCCGCACGCCCGCCTGTTTGCACAGTGTGTAGCAATCGAGCACATCTGAGGTGGCAAAAAAGAAACCCCAATAGGTGTTGTACGATGCGGCCTTGCAGATCCGCAGGGACACCTGCAGATGCAAGCAGGGGCAGGGGTCCTCACTTGGTTGAACAAGCTTCCTCATCAGTTGAACGTGCCAAACTTCAGACCACCGGCATATCAAATAAACCGGCACATCGTGCCAGCCCACATTGCCACTCACATTCCAGGCAACACCGGTGACACCAACCAAGTTGTTGCCCACTGCGCCCACAATCCCGGCTGTGTGAGTGCCATGCCCGTGGTGGTCTGCAAGAACATCGCAGCAGAGAAGTGGCACAGCGGCCTCGGCATTTTGACCCACAAGCACACGCCGATACACTGCCAACACCGCCAAGGGCAGTGACGGCCGCACCAATGGCGCACCCGAAACATTATGGTAAAGCAGGGTGTCGTTGGCTGGGCTTCCGGCCCTGCAGCCGAAGCATTGGGACAGCAGGATGCATGGCTGGCAAGGTTACCAGGAGGTGTGATACGTGCAACGTTGGCGGGGAGAGGGGGCTGGCTGCAATCCACCAAGACACGCACGCTGCCAGCCGTGCCTCCCAAGCAGCACACCTGTTCCAGGCGCTGGCGATGTTGCCTGCCAGGTCCTGGTGCGTGACGCGGGCGCCGGTGTCAACCATACACACGCCCACCTGCAGCAGCCAGCCACCCAACAAATCTGAAGTTGGGAGGAGCGGCAGCAGGGAATGCATGCAGAAGCATTTGCCAGCAGCCTGGCAGGTGCCTGCCGATCAGCCGTGGCAGCGGCAACAATGTGGTACCGCAGGCATCGTGTGCACCTGCTTTGAGCCAGTGGTGGTGTCCCAGGCCACTGGTGCCGAAATCTGGCTCAGATGCCAGTGTGACGAGTAGGTGCCAAAGAAAACGTCGTTGGGCACCATCGCGCGGCCGACGCCGCTGGGGACCCAGGCGGTTGGTGGAGGCGGGGGAGCAACCGCCAAGTACCGCACGTAGTCGGGTTGCACCATGGCAACCTCTGCGGCAGCAACCGCAGAGATACGTAGGAGCAGGCAGACGACAGGGCCTGGACGCATGCAGGCCCCGCCCCCAGCAACCCCATGGTGCGCACCTGCGTGGTTCAGCAGCTGTGCCACCTTCTCCTCCACACTGCTGCCGTCAGTGATGTTGAACAGCATCACACTGTCAGCCGGCACGCTGGCGCTGGCCGTGCCACTGTTGGCTGCGGCGGCAGCTGCGACGAGGGCGCCGCTGCCACGGCCTGGCACCCCTTGCCGCTTGCCCACCAGGCGGTGCAGGCGGAGACCAGCCAATGGGCTACGCGCCTGCGCCATGGCGATTCGAGCGGCGGCAGGGGTTTGCCTGAACTGCACGAGCACTCGGCCAGGCATCACTTTTGCGCGCTGCGCCCAGTGGTTCAGCGGCGCCGCAGATGTGGTGGCGGCAGCGACCCTTGGCTGTGCCCCCACCGCCGCCGCTACTACGTCGAGGCCTGCATGTTGCAACCAGAGCGCAGAGAGGCGCTGGAGGAGGCCGCGTCCCGATACAGGCAGCCGGGGAGAAGGGGAAGCTGCCGCATGGCGGTCATGCAGTGACAACCTCCCTGCGTGCGACACGTACCTGCCAGCAGTAGCAGCAGCAGGAACAGCAGCATGGCTCTGCAGGCCACCTGCTGCGAGCAGCTACCCGCGGCCCGCCACTGGCGAGGCCGTTGCAGCCTCATAGGAGCCTCATGGTGCCCTACTTTGCAATTAAACAGCAAAGGACGAGCTGTGGCGTGTAAGCGTCTCAAGCGGTGGAGAGCCAACGCGAGCAACAGAAACAGCTGGTAGGGGGCTGGAAAAAACTGCAACTGGGTAGAGGCGCACAGACCAGCGTCGATCTACGTAGGGCCGCTGTGCGGGGACCGCGCTGAGCTGGCGCCCGCCCACCGCCCGGGGGGCGGAACAGTGTCTTATTTTATTAGCAGTAGCAAATGTGTTGTAACAATGCACTGGAATGCGAAAGCGGGTGTGAACACGGGGCACAAACGGCATCACAAGCCGGGCAGGGCAACCACAGGGGCCTGCGCCGACAGCGCAAAGCTTAGAGGCACATCAACTGGTGACGCCCCAGATGCATCTGCCAGTGGCACATCGAAACAGAGCTCCTGGAATAGACAAACATCCCCCAATTGGCAGAAGTACAACTTTGCAACGATCCGCAGCAGCAGGCCACTGCCGCCACTGCCCGCCTGCCTGCTGAATCGGATGGCCGCGATGGCAGCGCTGCCGCTGGCATCCTCAGTCAGGATGCCGGCTGGCGGCCGTAGCTGCACGCCGCCGCCGCCACCCAGCACGACCGCCGAAAAATTGCTGTTGGCTCCAGGCGTCAAGTGATAGCCTGGCGGAAGTCGAATACTCAGCCGCACCTCGCCAGAGGCAGCCGTCACGGCGCTGGGGGCCTGCACCAGCACCGCCCCCGGTGGCGGGTCTGCTGACGGGCTGGCGTCGCCCGCAGGGGGCCCTTGAGGGGAGCGGCGGGGTGGCGGCACGCCCTTCAGAGCCAGTGTGGTGAGGCGCTGTGTCCGTGGGTCGTACGTCCTAATCAGCGAGTTGTTGGTGTCACAGATGATGACGGTGCCTGCAGATATTGGCAGGCAGTGCAGCTTAGCTCTGCCCAGCATCCTGCACGAGGGGGAATGCACCTGCTGCCCAGATGGTCCCATATGGCCAACAGCCATCATGTCGCCGCAGCATTGCTGATGACATCAATGACATCAGGGGCATCGGGCCTGCTCACCATCGGGCCCAGCTGCCAAACCGGCGGGCTCCGACAATTGCGCCGTTGTGCCAACGCCGTCACGGTATCCGGCGGCGCCGCTGCCAGCCAGTGTGCGGATGGTGTTGGTGGCAGGGTCCAGCTCCTTTAGGCGATGGTTGTACGAGTCTGCCACATACACTTTGCCGCTTGGGGCTGCGAGCACAGCCAGGGGGTGCTGCAGCAGCGCATCGCTGCCGGTTCCATCCTTGTCCCCAAACCTGCAGAGCAGAGTAACACGCAGAGTGGCGCACTCTGGGGGACGGCGAGCACAGCAGTTTTTTTAACCATTCCACAGCAGTTTTTTAACCTTTCCTGAATAAGTTTTCGGCAAATAGGGCGTCGCCGCCCACACAGGCCTGGCTGCCACCACTGCCCAGGTCCAGCCGCCGCACCGTACTGCTCTCCGAGTCTGCAGCAGGGTGCAAAAAGCATGGCAACGCCTTGATGAAAGTGGGGAGGTGTGCATTTCTTTTCCATCGCAGTAATAGCAGCAGCAGAAGTGTGCCTGCTATCTCACGCACCTGCCACAAACAGCGCATCGCCGGTAGGGGCCAGGGACAGGCCGCTGGGCTGTGCCCAGGCGGTGGTCAGTGCACTGGGCCCATTCTGAAAACGCTCAAATCCAGTGCCACTGAAAGAGGAGGCGATACCTGTGCTTGTGTCGAAACGCCAGATCTGGTGCAAACCCGCCATGGCCACATAAACGTATCGCTCCGTGCTGCAGCGCAGGCAGTCAGCCACCAGTTCCAGGATCATGGTTGCGCCAGGCACCTGAACAGCTGTGCCAGAGGCGGGGCCTGTAGCCACCACTTTCATTTACAGCTTGTCACTGGTCACCACCCACCTGTCCAGCACCACGTCCCATGGCGAGTTCATAAGCTGTGAGGCACCAGACCCACCACCACGGTAGTCACTGCCTTTTGCTCCGTTACCTGAAGGGGACCAGGTGGAGTGGCTCCAGAGGTATGGAAATGGCTGCGAAAAGGAAAGCAACCAACATGCAGGCGGCCACCTTCCAAAAAGGCATAGCAATCCTGCTCAACTTGGCGCAGCGCAGGCGCACCTGCCAGCGTGAAGACAGTCTGTTTCTGGAGGTCCACCTGTCTCAGGGCGTGGCTCTCGGTGTCGGCAACATACAGGCAGTCTCGCTGCGGGGCAAAACAGGTTTTTGGGGGGCAAGAGGCATGCACAGCAAGCGTCAGAAGCGAGGGTGTGGCGGGATGAAATTGGCAACAAGCCGTGCACTGAAAAGGGCTGCTCTGACCAGCTGGTACCTTGGCACTGTAGGCTATGCCCTGGGGGCGGAAAAAGGCAGCGTCCTCATAACTGCCGTCCACCAGCCCGGGTGCACCACACCCAATCGCCTCCAGGAAGCGGCCATTCTCGTCACACACCACAATGCGATTGTTGTTCGAATCCGAGATGAAGAGCCGACCAGCACGGTCGCTGACCGCCTTGCCTGCGGCAGCAAAAGGGGCGGGGGCAGAGGTTTCTGAAACTTGGCGGTGACCACCAGACTGGCAGAATTCCAGCTGCGAGCGGAGCGAGCTGGCGGAATGACAAAAGCCAAACCGCCAGGGGACTCGCGGGCTTGACTTCCTAGGGCAGCACCGACCAGGAAACCGGTCACTGAAAGGTGGTTTAAAGCACACGCACGACCTGGGAGCACACGCACCTGGGAAGCGCAGCGGCGAGGCGGCCAGGCGCGGGTCCTTCTCCCGCTCCAGCGCCAGCGGCAGCGGCGTGGCATCCAACAAGCCCTGCCTGCCATAGTGCTGCAAGGGGGAGGGACGGGGTCGAGGAGGTGTGGGGAGGGGCAGGGGGAGAGTGGCAGGGCGGGCACCCTGGACAGGGGAGCACAGAATGGACGACAAAATCCTCAGCGTGAATGACAAGACGCAGCGAACAGCAGCTCACCTCGATTGCTGCTGCCACAATGTCGTCAACGTCTTGCTTGTGGCCCTCGCCAGACAGCATGGCGATTAGCTTGCCCTGTGGGCTGACCACCGCCAGCGTGGGCCAGCTCGAGACGCCCAGTCCCCGCCACAGCGTCATGCCCGAGTCATTCACCACCGGATGCTCCACCTCATACCGTAACACTGCAGTACACACATGGGACACGGCAATGTGTGTGGGCGGGCGAGTCCACATCAGTTGCCCCAAAGTAAGCTCTTCCAGCATATGAGGGTGGCTCTCACACACCTGCGCTTCGGATGGCATCAGAATCTTTCTCGTTGTCAAACTTGGCACTGTGCACGCCCACAACGGCCAAGTTCAACGGGTACTTGCGCTCAAGAGACGCCAGTTCAGGCAGCACATGCATGCAGTTGATGCAGCAGTACGTAAAAAAGTCGAGGACGAGAATTTTGCCTCGCAGCTCTCGATCTAGCCGCAAAGGCGCGCAGTTGAACCAATCCACTCCAGCTGGAAACTCTGGCACGACTTGCCCGCCGCCCCGCTTCTCCAGGTCTGCAGCAAGCGCGAAGTGGAGGGTTGGGTGGACAGGCTACGCGTGGCTGGGTCCTGCGGTTCAGTCTTCTTCCTTCTAGGCCAACTCCCCACCAGTGTGGCTCAGTACCTGCGATGTAGCGCTTGAAGGCCGCTACTCTGGAGCCACCAATGTCCTCCATCGGTGGTGGCTGGGCTGGGGGGAATAGCGCATTCAGCAGCGCTTTGGGGCTGGCATATGACAGACTCTACAGAAAGGAGGGTGGGGTGCGACCTGTCGAGTTGAGGCACAATCAGCGGGAAAAGGACAAGAAAAGGCTGCTGCCTTCCCTGCTGAACCAGCAGGGAAGGTGAGGAGGCTAGGAAGGCGCGATCCTGGACAGCATTGCCAACCTTGCGGAAGTATTGCCAGCCAGATGCGACATAGGCAATAATTGCGAGCTGAACCAGCGCAGGAATGTGGTATTGCAGCAAAAAATGCCGAACTGCTGGGTCATGCTGCAGAGGGCAGCCGAGTGGACCCGCTGTTGCTGCTGCTGCTGAGGCGCGACCGGCAGCAGCCCAGGACAGCACTGTCAACCTTACTCCTGTTGTGGCACACCTGGGCACGTGAGATGCCAACGTAAAGCGAAGCAAACGCCCCTCCAAGGGAGGCACTCTTCAACAGGTCCCTCCTCGTAGTGCGATAGCCGGCTGGCAAGTAGACGACTCCCTCCATCCAGCCGCGATTGCTAGGCGAGGCAACGGTGCCACCTGATGGTCTGGCGCCCGCCGCCTCGCTGCCCTGCATTAGCCGAGCAGGGGCGGGGCTGGTGTTACAGGGCAAAGAAGACATGGTGGTTGACGTGCAAACTGACAGGCTAGCGTTCTTGATGAATGAAGCAATCCAGGAGAAAAGCTGCGGGCCCCGGCAACCTTCATGCTGGCACCTGCCGCTGCAGCTGCTGCTGGTCCAGCGACAGCTTCAGCCCTTGGATGTCTGCCACAGTGATGCCCAGCACATCAGCTTGAATCCAGTCTGGCGCCGCCGACTGCATGACCGCTGGCGTGAGGGTAGTCGAAACGCCGATGACACGCATCCCTGCAGCATAATGCAAGCCAGAGTGCAAGAGAAAGGTGGAGGGCAAGATGGAGCGCAGCAGAGCGCAAAGTGCCACCAGCCGCAGAATCGCTTGCTTCTGCCACACAGCCCAGGCCACCTGCTGCACGTGCTGCCTGGACGCCGGCGACCGCATCCTCAATAACGACACAGTTGGCAGGGTCCACGCCCAACTGAGCAGCAGCTGCCAAGAAAATGTCTGCACGGGAAATGAAGGGGAACCTGGGGGTGCCAAAAGCAGCATTCAATCATGCAGTATAGGCAGCCAGGGAAGGGCGACGATCTGCTGCCGGCACGCCCAACAGTGGCTGTGAACCTGGCGAGGGCTTCAAGTTCTGAAAGGCATCTGCCGACACGATGGCATCAAATAAATCCAGAGGGATGTCGGACGCGGCCAGATTAGCATCCACCTGGTGCCAGGCGGGGATGGCGGGAGGGGAGCAGATGAAGAGCAGCGGGCAGAGCAAACCGCCTGCATTGCCTCAATGACTGCTACTTCGCTGAGGGCATGGCCGCCTGCACCTTCACTCGGTCGGCGCTGGATGCCACGGCAGTCTTCAGGCCCGCAGCGCGGCAGGCCTCCACCAGGGAACGAGCGCCCGCATGCGCAATGGATGTTTTTTGCGCATACCGCATGTAGATCTCAAAGAACTTGGCCTTGCACGATTCAACCTCAAACGGGGCGCCATACTTGCGTGCCACGCCGCCTGCGTAAGTTGGGCGCATGGCGTCAGCATCTCTTTTCACATCAGGCTGGTGGCAATGCCCCTACTGCTCCCGCCGCACACCTAGGAAGTTGGCTTCGCCAGTGCCAGTGTATTCTATGAACTCGCTGGGCTCCACCTCCAGCCCGTACAGCTCCTTCATGACTTCGCACGCCGCCTCCCGCGAAATCTCCTCGCTGTCGCAGAGCACCCCATCCTGCAGGGAAGGGAGGCGAGGGACAGATGAGCAATGGCAAGGGAACAGACGGCTTGCATAACAGCAGTGTTTTTTTGTGTTCGCCCCATCGACCCACAGCATCGAAACTCACCATGTCGAACAGAATGGCCCTCACTTCTGGCACCAAGTCAGGCGCGGCAGCGGTGACCTGGCCGCTGCTGCTGGTGCTGCTGGCGAGCACGGGGCGTGGGCGGCGCTGCGACCGACGGCGCGGCGGCAGTGGCCCTGGTTGCGCTACTGCCCTTCGCAGTCCCAGTCCCGGAGTCACAAATGCGCGAGCATGACGAGGCTGCCCTGCTGAACTGCGCAGCAGCTCTGCAGCAAGAGGCACTGCACCGCTAGTGGCCATGGCCCCCTGAAAGGCCCACGGCTGCGTGACTGCTGGCGATCGGAAATGCGTTCGTTGCTTCAAAGAATGTCGCTTAATAGCGGGATGTGTGCACTCGCATGGGCTGCAGCATGGGCAGCTCAGCCCATCAGCGCCCACGCCGCCCCGCCACTCCCCTTGTCTCCCCTTTGCCCGTTCATCCCACCTGCCGCCATCCCGCAGAAATGGCCTCCGCAGTGAGCAGCTCCGTGGTGAGGTCCCCACACAGCCAGCCGCATGTGCCTCAGAAAGGCGCCTGCCAAGCGCCTGCTAAGCACGAGTGCGTCCCGGTGACCCCTGCAGGCCACTCGCCCCGCGGCCTTCGCCAGCCAACAGCAGCGGCGCGCGGCGCGCGGCAGCCGCCGCTTGCAGCGCTGCTTGGCGGCGGCAGACAACGAGGAGCAGAAGCTGGACTTCACCAGCAATAAGCGCGCGGTCAGTTCCTGCGACGGCAGCAGGGGCAGGAGCAGCGTAGCAGGGTGCAGCACAGATCATCAACCAGCTCCTCGCAGACCCCAACTGCAATGCAGCCCTCAAGTGCCTGCCGTGCCTGCCTCTGAGGTGCCGCCTCCCTCCGCTTGCTTGCAGGCGCTGGGCTTCACGGAGAGTGACTCCGCGGGGCAGACCAACGTGTTTGCGGTGGAGCCCAAGGTGTATGTGGCGGGCAGCACCGCGGACACGACTTCTGCTGGCAACCAGGCGACCATCTTCATTGCGGGTGTGGCAGCGCTGGCCGCGGCGGCTGCTGTGGTTGGCGGCCTGCTGGCCAACACCGGCCCCTCAGGTGCGTCTGGTGGCGGCGGGACGCGCGCAGGCGCGCAGGCCAGGAGCAGAGGCTCCATCTCGTGTGGTGCATCATTCCCCGGATTGTGCCGGCATTGCCAAGGTCGCGTGTGCAGCAGACCGCTTGCCAAGGTCGCGTGTGCAGCAGACCGCTTGCCAAGGTCGCGTGTGCAGCAGACCGCCCTTCAGCATGCCTGCCAGTGCTTCTCGGTTTGGTGTAGGCGGCGCCCCCAGGGCGGCACCTGATGGCATGCCTTGCCCGCATTTCCCCTGCCGTGCCCTCCTGCAGCGCTGGACGCTCTGGTTCCCGCTGAGGATGTCAAGACGCTGACCGCCTACAGCAAGCTTTTTGCGGCTGAGCTGGCGCCCGCGCCGGCGCTCAGCGAGTAGAATCATTCAAAAATGCTGCTTTTTGCATTGCACTCGCTGCTCTTGTTGAGCCGTAGGTTGTTGAGCGGTAGGCAGAGGCGGGGCGGCCAGCTCAGCTTTCATACCCAATTTCAAGTCCCCCACACGGCTGGGTTAGTAACACCATCCCAGACCCATTACTGGCAATGCGATGATCACAGGCCAGAGGTGGACACCTGCCGGTGAACACCAGCCGCCAGCGGGCCGTACTTCTGCTCTGTACTTCTGCTGGTCGGTCAGCTTGATTTGCAGCCCTGCATTTTGCCTCCCCATGCTCCCCTCGGTTACCCGCCGCCTTCCCAAGGCCCGAGCCCCTGGCTAGCAAACTCGGCGCGCAGAGCTCGCAACAAGCATGAATTTCGACCTGTCAAAGCTCGACAAACTCGGCAAGCCGGGCACGGCAAAAGAGCCCGCGGCCAAGAGCGCCAAGTTTGTGCCTCGCCTGAATGTGTGTGCGCACGTTTTGCGCTGCCCTGGGCTCTTGCGCTGACGTATTCGGCCTGGGTGTGCATGCCGCATGTGGGCAGCAGCAGCACGCAGGCACTGATGGGCGACGGCGGCACGACGACAGTCCGCTGTTGTCTGCTTGAGGTGGCCTGCTGCCCAACCAGGCTGTTGGCTGAAGGCGCTTCCACAATGTTCCCAATGTCTCGCAGAAGCGCCGGCCCAGCCAGCAGCAGGCCTTGTCCACAGCGGGGGCAGCGCCACCGCCCGCAGGTTCGGATCTGGAGAAGGGGTGGCTTGCAGTCGTTTGCAACCTGCTGCAGCTGAGCCGATTATGTTGAGTGCGCCCAAGCGTATGCCGGCTGAGATGCTTTGCTTGCCATTTTCACAACAACTCCCTGTCTGCCTTCTGTTATGCCTTCTGTGCGCAGAGTGGCAGCAGCAGGCCGCGCCACAGCCAGCGCTGCAGCAGCAGCAGAACGACGCCGTTGTTACATCAACCGCGGCACCCACGCAAGCAGCAGCCGCACTGCGCAACAGCCAGCAAGGAAAGCAAGCACCGGGTGTTCCTGCAGAGGTAGGGGCAGCACTGTCGCTCGACGGACATGCACGTCTGGCCCCCACGCAAGCCAGCCAGGCAGTTGTACACGCCAGGCCTCCTGGGGCTGCCACTGGCCAAGCCAGCGCCCGGCGCAAGGGGCCTGCAGTGCCAGATGCTGGAGCTGCCGCGGCAGCTGTTGCTGCGGCAAAGCAGGCTGTGGCGGCCGCGGCAGCAGCATCCGCGGAGATTCAGCAGCGGGAGGAAGAGGGCCAGCCTGTCTCGTTTCAGGCGGCTGTCGAGCAGGCAGCGCTGAAGAAGGTGGCAGCAGCAGCAGCGAAGACTGTGCCCAAGGGCATGCGTAAGCGAGGGCGCCCCACCAAGGCAGAAGCAGCGGCACGCGCTGCAGCTGCGGCTGCAGGGCTGCCATTTGCAGGACGCATGGTGGTGGCGCCGCCGCAGCAGGCCAGCACAGGAGGGGAAGCGGCAGCAGACGGGCAGCGCGGGGCAGGACTCAACATCAGCCACACTGCAGGCGACCATGTGCAGCCCACCGTGCCCAAGCGGCAGAGTCGTCTCCCCAATGCTGCAAAGGCAGCAGCAACAGCTGCCGCCACCGCCGGAGCCGCAGCGGCAGCTGTGGCAGATGCCACCGAAATCGCGATAGAGCAGCAGCAGCATGAAGGGCAGGCAGAGCAACAGCAAGGCGCCCGCCCAGTCAGAAAGCGGGGCCGCCCTCGCAAGCAGCCAGAGCCTGAAGAGGGGCCACCGCCGCAGAGGAGTGACAGCGAGGCGACTGAGGATGCTGAGGAGCAGTGGCAGCATAGGCGGCTCCAGAAACAGCAGCCACGGCGGGCGCTGCGCTCCAAGGCGGCAGCTGCTGCCGCGGCAGGAGCGGAGCAGGAGGACCGCCAGCCTGGAGCTGCCACAGCCAAGCGGCGGCAGAACCGGGCTCGGGGCTCCAGAAAAGGACAGGACGCTGTGGCGGCTCTGGCTGCTGCAGCAGCAGCGGCAGCGGCGGCTGATGGTGCCCTTTCTGAAGATGACGTATCAACAGACACGGATGACGAGACCATGGCTGCCGTGGCGCGACGCCGTGCCGCGCGCAAGCGCGCAAGTGGTCGAGTGTCACGCAAGCAGCAGCCACAGGCCAAGCAGGCCAAAGTGGGGCGGGGGCGAGGAAGGCAACAGCAGATTATTGAGCAGCTTGAGGCTGAGGACGAGGATGGAGAGGCAGCAGCCAGTGATCGGCAGGTGAGCAAGGCACCAACCTGTTTGCTGCCACCAGTCTTCCTGCCACAGTACTGTTTTTTCACGGAAGCCACTCTTGTTCCTAAGTTAACACTTACTTACTATGAAAGGGGGAAGATGCTGCTCTGTTGCAGATTGTGGTAGCTGCCAGCGACATCCCCATCGACCCCAACGTAATGTCCCTCAAACAAATCATTCGGTGAGCACCACTGAGATATGCAGCAAAGAGCAACAGCAGAAAGGTGGGCTGGAGTGTTGGCCGCCGTTTCACTATGCTGTCTCAGGCATTAGGCTTCCTATTGCTTCATCTGATCATTGCTGGTACCTGCACTGCAGCTGTGCAACCTCCCGTGACCGTCGCAAGAACGAGGAAGAAAAGCGACGGAAGCAGGAGGAGGAGGGGCAGCAGGACGAGGTGGGGCAGCAGGACCAGCAGGCAGCTGTGGCACCGGCGGGTGCAGCAGAAGGCGCTGCCGAGGGAGGACCCCTGGCAGCCGCCATTGCAAGGCGGCAGCAGGAAGCGGCAGCAGCAGCGGCTGCTGGCGCAACCCCACCTGCTGGTGGCAGCATGTTGGCACCCCAGGTGTGCGCTCGTCACTTGTGGTCTGCTTTTTTTGCCTGTTTCCTGTCCTGCCACCTAGGCGACTTTGTTGCAGGCAGCATTATCTGGGTCTTTTCCACAGCTGCAGTGCAAGCTGACAATTTGCTCCCTTGCTGCAGGTGAAAGTTATTGACGGCCGCATCGTGGTGAACACCGCCTCACTGACAGTTCAGGCGCAGGAGGCGCAGCCGTTCACTCGTGTGGTGACGGGTGAGCAAGGGGACGGATGGCTGGGCTGATTTGCATGTCTGGGAGGCATGTTGCCTAATGCCCCACCCTTTGCCACCATCTGCCCGCCGCCTGCAGAGGATGCGCCCAAGCTGAACAGCCTGACCTACATGAACAAGCTGTCCAACGAGCGCTGGACCCCCGAGGATACCGAGCTGTTCTACAAGGCAAGCTCACAACCTGTGCCCAAGATCCCCAGTGCCGGACGGGCTCAATTTCACGAGCATGTGCCGCAGCGGGTGGTTGCGGCTGCGCTGCCACGCAAGCCCACGCTCACCCACGCTTAAGCTCCCAGTTTGCGCGGCTGCCGGCGCTGCCTGCCTACCCCAACATGCCATCCCTCCTGTCCGCTGCAGGCTCTGAGCCAGTTTGGCACCGACTTCACTCTCATCTCCCACCTCTTCCCTGGCAGGCAGCGCCGCCATCTTAAGAACAAGGTATTTCCACGAGTTTGCCTGCCCACCTGCCTGTTCGGCTAGGCGCATCACTGTGCTGATGCCTCCCTTTTGCAGTTCACTCGGGAGAGCAAGCTGAACCTGGGGCGCATTGATGAGGCGCTTAAAGCCTCAGCCGGCGGCACCGTGGCCAGCTACCAGGTGCAGAACTGGCGCGGCGCTTGTGGTGCAAGGCTTTTGGGTGGTGGAAGGTAGAATGCTGTGGGGCTTGCCGCCGTGTTGTCATGTCATGGCGGATCCCACGCATGGTGCAGGAGATGATTGGCATGCTGCGGGCAAGTGGCATTGGGACTGGTGAGGATGGGGGGGAGGAGGCGGCGCCGGCTGGTGAGCAGCAGCAGCAGCAGCAGCAAGAGCAGCAGCAGCAAGAGCAGCAGCAGCAAGAGCAGCAGCAAGAGCAGCAGCAGCAGCAGCACACGGGGACGGTACTGGCACAGCAGCTGCGAGAAGAGGAGGGTACAGACGCGGCGGAGGTGGCGCCGGAGCGAGAGCTGCTGCATGAGGCCCAGCGGACTCACGAGGGGCACGAGGAGGAGGAGGCATACTTCTACTAGTGACGCTCAAGCCTGGTGCGGGAGGGCGGCGGACCTGCGCCACCACACAGTTGTGCGGTCCGCTCCCGATTTTGCTACACCAATGCTGTACAGAGCCTGTCGCTTCAGAATGCCCAATGTTACCTGTTTCTTTGGGTGATCCCTGAGCCTCACAACCGTCGGGCCGTAGGAACATCCAACGAGGGTGGCAGCTTTCTGCC
Source organism: Chlorella variabilis (assembly GCF_000147415.1). NCBI lineage: Eukaryota > Viridiplantae > Chlorophyta > Trebouxiophyceae > Chlorellales > Chlorellaceae > Chlorella > Chlorella variabilis. The sequence continues at coordinate 620,110 of NW_005435075.1, read as the reverse complement.
GCGCATGGTCTGCCGCGCATGGTGGCGCTTCCTTGCGCGCATCACATGCCAGAAACGCTCGAAAGTCACCATCGTCGTTGATCAAGCTAATCCTCGACCTGATGGCCTATCTCTGCAAGCTTAGCGTGGCCCCACCGTCGGCACCCTGGGCGGCCCCCCTCTCGCGGCGGCAGGTGCGTGGTCACTGACATGCTCGGGAGCAGATATCGCTATCGGGAGCAGGGGTGGGCTGGGGGAGACCGCTCTGCGGACGGACTCTCAGCCCTTTCGGCTTGCTCACCCCCGCCTGTTTCTTGCCTCCCTCGACAGCTGCCCATCAGCGGGCGATCTTGCCCGCCGCTCCGAGCCGCCAAGGAGGAGGCGCAGAAGGCGGCGGCAGAGAGTGGTCCGCCGGCGGCGCCGCCGCCCGAACTGCAGCAGCACAAGGCGCTCTCATCGTATGACGATTTTGGTGGCTATGAAGCAGTTATGAAGAAGCTGCAGCATGCGCATTGCCGTGTGGGGTCTGAGCAGGCTCAGGAGACCGGGAAGGCCGCACGAAAAGTTCTGCGCCGCCATGCTGCGTTTGGGGGGCCACCTGTGTGCAGGAGCCATGCCGCAGCTGATGACGGGCGAAATTAGCAATGAAGAAATGGCGGCTGCGCTAGAACAGGGCCTGCGGAAGGGCGGGCAGGCGCCGTCCTGCCTACTGAATCAGGATGCAGGGCTGAAAGGCGAGTGGCCGGCTCGCACCTTTGTCAGGCTAGTGCTGTACAGTGGCTGGCAAGCAATTCCCGCTGCCTTCTCGTCCCTCGCCCCACAGCCGTGCCCCCCCACACACAGCCGTGCCCCTCCCCACATGCTTGTGTGCAGCCGAGTATGAGGGTGCCATTGGCGAGTGGACGCAAAGCACTGACGAGAAGATGTGAGGCCTCATCGGCTCCCCCGCTGCAGGACCCACATGACCAACTGTTGCCCTCAAAAGCCTGTGTTGCATGGGCAATCAGACGTTGTCTGGCCCGTCTGATCCGGCCGGTTTCCTGTGCCTGACCATGCGCCTCTCCATGCCTGTCCATGCGCTGCAGGTCCAGCCACGAGCAGGTGCTGGAGAGCGTGGACGGCATGGTAGGCAACTACGAGTTTGAAGTCGTTGAGAAGCGCAAGGAGCTGCAGGTGTGCTGGTTAATGTTAGTCGTGCCCATTGATGCTGGGTATCTGAGAGACAAAGCTGCACACGAGCCCTGCATCTCCTGTGGTGCTTCGCTCACCGGTGCTAAGCGGTGAATTAAGCATTTAAGACCTATCGTAACCCGGTTTCCCGCTTTTAATGGTTGCCCTGCCGACCCCTTTGCTGCTGTGGTTGCAGGAGGCAGCTGATGATTACACTCGCATCTTGGCTGAGCTTCAGGAGCTGGAGACGGCTGCCGGCATCGGTGGCAGGTCGGCAGCCGGGGGCGGCGCCGCCAGCAGTGCAGACGTGGGGGAGGGTGCCGGAGTGGAGGAAATTGAGTGAGTGAGACAATCGAGTTGGTTGCAGCGTGCCAAGAAGGTGTACATTGCACCCGCCCCCCACACATTGTTCAGGGGATCTGTCGCTTCTCCGCTCGTCCACATTTGCTTGAATTGCCTTTTTTCTTACAGGGCTTATGTCCAGCCCGCTTAGTTTTGTTCCTACTTGAGCTCTGAATGTTTGCCTGTTGAACAGCATACTGCACACGCACTGAATGTTTGCCTGATGAACAGCGTACTGACTGCACATGCACTCTGAATGTCCCGAAGCTCCTGTCAGCCCCCTTGTGTAATATGCATCTGTAGAGGGAGGGGTGGGGGTGGGGGTTGGTGCTCGATACTGAAGCGGCGCTGCGACGTAGCCATCCATGTCATGCGCCCGAAGCGTGCACACAGCGCGCGCGGCTGCCCCAGAGGGCTGCAGGCCTTGCTCACATTGTCTGTTTTGTTTCCGAGTCTCTTTGACAGCGGTGCACCTAGGACAATGAAGGCGCTCTGGCTGCTGCTGGTGGCAGCGGCGGCGGTTGTGCCGGCCGGTGAGCATCCCCACCTTGGACAGCCAGCACTGCAGCTCTGGTCCTACACCAAGACAGCCCACATGCCTGGTGCCTGCAGCGAGGGCCCAGGACGCCGCCTGCACCCCGCTGCCGCCTCGGGACGCATACCAGAACCCCAGGAGCCCCAATGGCGTCACTTCGCCCGCGCTGCTGGATACGCTGGTCAAGGTGGGTACAGCGGTGCCATCAAGGTGCCCCGTCAAGGTGGGTGCAGCTTTGCGGTGCCCGTCAAGGTGCACCTGCACTTGTAGTTGTGCAGGTACAACTACAAATCTTTCACAAATCGGCAAACACAACCAGGAGCAAACACAACCATTTGTGTGTTCTGTATGCCACTTCAGGAAGTTGACACGGCTCGCGTTTTCCAAGACTCCAAGACTATAGTCGACATGCCCCTGAAAGCGCCGCCAGCGGAGGTTGCCGCCGCATTCAACCAGATCCAACTGCCAAACGATGCGCAGGCCAGGAACCAGACGCTGTTCGACTTTGTACAGCAGGTGATGGTGTGCCGCCTGCTGTCGGCAATGGGATCCAATGATCCATCTTAGACATGGGTTCCCCAAGCATTGCAGTGGCTAAGCCCTCCGGGCAGTGAACTGGTTCCCACTGCAACCAACTTCACCGAGCAGCCACCGCCCGAATGGTTTGACGTGAGCTGCGTGGTCCATTGAAAAACAGCTGCTCTGCCCGATCCGCGTCATCCCGGAGATGTGTGCAGCGGCTTGTGGCAGCGGAGTTGGTGTTCCTACCATATGTGCCTTCGCTGCGCCGTGCAGACCCCCAGATCCGCGACTGGGCATACGCTCTCTACGAGGTGGGCTGGCAGCAGGCAGCGGGCTGGCCGGGCCGGGTGCAGGCAGCGGCAGGCTGCAGGGAGGGCGAGGAGCCATGGAGCTTTGCCTCTGAGTGCCTGCTGGCCTCCCTTGCCTTGACAATCAGACCTCGCTTCTTGCTCCGCAGATCTGGGGCAGGTTGGCGAGGCAGCTGTCGCCCGAGGTGTCCCAGAACCCCGAGCTGTACACGATGCTACCGGTGCCTAACCCCTTTGTCGTGCCTGGCGCGCGCTTCAGGGAGGTGGGTGGGTCATGAGCAAGAGCAACTTGCTGGTGCTGTGTGCATGTCTTGTCCCAAGGGACGCCGACGCCTGCACATGACGTGACATAATGATCAGCAACATTGTTAACATCAACAACCTGCAGTGCCTCCTGCTTGCCTGCGCGTGCGCCGCCGCCCCCCCTCACACACGATTACATAGATCTACTACTGGGACTCGTTCTGGGTGCTCAAGGGCCTCATCGCCTCCAATCTCACCACCCTGGCTCAGGCACGAGATGCATGCTGCCAGCTGCCAGGATCCTGTCCCCAAGCAGCCTCTCCATTGTCTTGTGCCCCAGCCTCTCAGTCCACCGCCGCTCTTGTGTGCAGGACATAGTGGGCAACTTCATCGACCTCATGCGCAATTATGGCCATATACCCAATGGTGAGAATATCCCCAACGGCGAGCAACCGTATTGCACGCCAGCGCGGTCCATCCCCTGTGCGCCTGCCCGACTCGAATGCAGGCATCAGAACATACTACTTGAACAGGTCACAACCCCCTCTGTTCAGCGAGATGGTCCGAATTGTGTGGGAAGCCACCGGCAACAGAGCCCTGCTCAGGTTTGTCCTCGCTGCCGTGGGTGTCCCAGCCATTTTTAGCTCTCAGTTGACGCTGCACCCCGCCTCACTTTGCTCTTCTCCTGTGCAGCGACGCGATGCCGGCCCTACTGCGAGAGCATGCCTTTTGGACATCCCCCCCAAAGCAGGCCAGACCCTGCTGCCTGCCAGGCTGCACCACCCGGCCTTGCATCCTTCATTCCAGCCATGCAACACTGCTCTTGCTGCCTCTGCAGGTCGTGGCCGTGGCTGGTGATGGCAAGCAGTACAACGTGTCCCGCTACTTTGCGAACTGGCAGCAGCCCCGCCCGGAGAGCTACATGTGCGCATGTCTGCTTTTCAGCTGCCATTTGTGACAGCCCACACGGGTTGCTGGTGCCGGAAAGCTCGAACAATGCATTGCCTAATCTGGAGCCACTTGTGGCTACAGTGAGGATGTGGAGACGGTGCGCCAGGCAGGCCTTAACCCTGACAGCCCCGACGACCCCGCTGTGCGCCAATTGTACCAGGACCTGGCTTCTGGGGCCGAGTCTGGTGCGGCCAGCTGCCTGCGTCTCCGCCTGTCGTGCACTGCTCGACCACATGAGAAGGCGGAAACATGGCCACAACTCTACTCCAATCCTTGTCCCGCAGGATGGGACTTCTCCACCCGCTGGTTCCGAGATGGCAGAAGTTTGGCCACCGTGCGTACCACAAGCATTCTCCCAGCGGGTGCGTACCTACTGGAAAGTTGCCAGATGGGTGGAGGTGGCTGAGAGAGAGGGCGACTGAACGCCCCCAGCTTGCCCTGCCCTCCTGCCCTCCTGCAGACCTGAATGGCTTCCTCCTGCAGATGGAAGCCAACATTGCCGACTTCGCTGCTGAGCTGGGGTGCAGCGAGGTGGAGCAGCAGTTCCGTCAGCTGGCAATGGACAGGTGGGGGCGGGTGCTGGCACAACATGGTGGGGACGACAGGACAATCCGCCATCGACACAGAGCCGTGCCCACCTCGAAACTAGTCTTCACCCCTATGCAGACGCGATGCACTGAACACCCTGTTCTGGAACAACAGCACCGCCCAGTGGCACGACCTGATCTGCAACCCACAGCAGGGCGAAGGCACCGCTGCCGGGACGTCTGCTCCCACGGGGCAGGGTGAGCAGGCGCAGCAGCCTTTCGATTTCCTGCGATGCAGCTGTAAGAGTTGCCTTGCTCATGTCGCTGCGGCACCTCTGCTGCCTGCATCTGCAGTTGAACTTTTGTCTCAACTGCCTGCATCTGCAGTTGAACTTTTGTGCAAAGTTGAATATAACAAAGCAATCTTTGCGTCAAATTTTATACCGCTGTTTGCTGGTGCTGCCGGCCCTGGCAGCGAGCAGGCAAGCGGCCGCAGCTGGGTTGGTTGTACGCACAGCCTGTCTGTTTCAGCCTGGTTGGCACTCTGGATCCATGCCACACATTAAACGTCTCCTTTTTTTTGCGGCCAGGCCCAGGCTGCCCTGCAGGCTCTCAATGCATCTGGCCTGATCGGGGTTGGGGGCGTTGCCGTGTCGCTGACAGAGTCGGGGTGAGTGCAACTGCCAGCTGGAAGCCATGTTTCATCGAGAATTACTTGTCCAGCATTAGCGTCGTGTGATTCACTGTGCAGGCAACAGTGGGACTGGCCCAACGTGTGGCCACCTATAACCTCCATGCTGATAGATGGGGCAGACAAGTTTGGCGGGGAGTTGGGAGCTGTCTTATCGCGCCAGGTACTTCTTGTCAGGAACTTCTGGTCAGGGACTATCTTGCTACAATGCTCAACTTCAGTTGGCTGCTTTTGCTGCCCTGCAGTTGACTGCCAGCTACCTGGGGACCGTCTTGGCTACTTGGGAGGACACTGGGCGCATGTTTGAAAAGTTTAATGTGGAAACTTTAGGTGTTCCTGGAGGTATGGTTGATGTCTGGGGGCGATTCCAACGCCGCCCATTAGGCTTTGCTGCTGGACAGGAATCTATGACGCTCGTGGTGGTGCCTTGCATTGGGTGTCGCATCCCACCTGGCTGGTCGTAACTTGGCTTGTGTGTGTGTGCATCTGACTGAAGGTGGCGGCGAGTATGAAGTTGTCGATGGTTTTGGGTGGACTAATGGTGTGGTATTGGATCTTCTTAACCGCTTTGGTGGGGAGTGAGACCGGGTCTTCACGGCGGCCTCCTTGGGGCTCCGTTGCCATGCCAAGCTTGTTTGTTCATTTTGTGCAGCAAGACCAACACGATTCACCTAGCAATACATACATGCATGGGCAAAGCCTGTATTTTGCTTGCGCCTTGTACAGTTGTGTAACAGGAGGCCTGCCCGGCGCCATGCATGAACTGCGCTTGACAGTTCGGTTAGCGTGCATCCCGCTCTCTAGTCGTGGATGGACATAGTCATAAGAAGCCGTGGAGGGAGGGCGGTTCCTCACCGGCTCCCTTGGTTTTATGTCTGCCCAGTTTAACGCGTTATGGATGATACAAAACGAAGTAATGGTGCGTAAAAGCTGTACACCTGAAAATAAAGTAGAACAACAACAAAGATGAGGCAAGTCGCCAATACCCCTAGTGTGCCTCTGCCTCCACCGCCATCAATGCTGCCGTGGAGCGGGAGCCCAGGTCCGCCGCTTTCTTTTGCTGCATCAACAGCGAGCGCATAAAAGGCGCGCTTAGCACCGGAGAAGCATGCATTCCAGAAAGGCTGCCAAGGGCAGGCGAGGCCAGATTTGGCAGTCCACCCAAGCAGCTCTTCTTGGCAGGTCATGCAAGCAGCCCTTGCTGCTGCATAGCACCGGCGGGACTTACTTGCACAAGATACCAGCTCACGGCCGCCAGCAGCAGGAAGGCGCCGCCCCACTGGAGAGGCCCCACCAGGCCCTCGTTCAGCAGCGGGTAGGAAGCAGCCAGGGAGCCCAGCAGGCGCACTGCAGGGCAGGGCAAGCAGAACAGGCAGCATGCCCTGGTGGCCTCAGCAACTTGGCAACACCCAACAATAGAATCAACCACATTGGAGTAGATCTGATCTGACACACTGCAATGAGCCCATGCGAGCTGCAAAAGAGGCCTTGCGCTCACCTGGCAGAAAGGCGGCAGCTTGGGGTGCCCCAAGATTCCGGATGCACATCTGCAACATATTCGCAGCAGCCCCAGCAGGCGGCAAGGCAATCACCAGCGAACCACGCCAGGTGTTCATCACAAGACTCGCGGCAATCCGCAGGTGTCCGGGCCAGCAGCGCATGCCGACTGCGCTGACGAGCGACAGACAAAAGCAGCAGCGGACGCACCAGGCTCAGCCCCAGTTCGTTTTCCCACCTGCTGGATCCAATTCGCAAACCAGTTGACTCCGGCTGCCATGGCGAAGACCTCCGCATACTCCACCAAGCCCAGGTGCAGCAGCATGGGAAACTTGTCGTGCTCGAGAACGAATGTGAGGGTGAAGCAGATGGGCAGTTGGGTCAGGAAGTTGCACCACAGCACCGTCTGGTCGCTCACCACACCACGAGCCCTCTGCAGGGCGAGGAGTGCATGGCAGGGTGGAGGGGGGACAGGTGCAACGAGTCAGGTAGAGATGCTACAAACAAGGGCGGTTAGTGCAAGTCACATCGGGACACCAGCCAGATTGCCATGTGCGCCAGCTGTTTCTGTGCACACCGTTAAATGAACACCGATGGGCACTCCTCATGCACCGGCTGCTCAGGAATCCTGCTGCACTCCTGCCCACCTGCACTGTGGTCATGAAGGAAGCCAGGCCGAGGGCGCCAAGGAAGGAGAGACCGATGCCCAGCGCGTCGCGAGCGCCCAACCCGCCCTTATCGTGCTTTGGCTTCTTCTTTTTCCAGTTCTTGGCCTTCTTGCCCACACTGTTTCCAGTGCCGCTGCCGACATCGCCATCGCCTTCAGTGGTCTCCTTTTCGGCTTCCAAGTTGCACAGCCAGGAGCCGCGCTCCTCGCCAAAGATGGCGATGCACAGCCACGCCTCTTCTGCCCGGTCTGCCCACAGGGTCATGCCTGCTCCTGCAGGCAGTCCAGGGCTGCTTCCAGCAAGCGCGGCGTTCTTGGGGTGGCTGCCAGCCGCCATCGCCTTGCTGCCAATTACCATGCTGCAGCCCAGCAGCATGAGGGCCAGCGCAGGCCAGAGGCCGGGTGGCAGTGGCGACCTGCAGGCGGTACAGTCATGATGGTTGTCAGAAACGTAGCAAGCATAGCCCCGCAACTCGCATTCCAGCATCGAAGAACGGACAGGCGCAACAGCCCGGCACAGGACGTGGTGTTTGGCACGCACATCCTGGGCTACAGGCAGCAAATCTCACTTGAACAGTGCCTTTGCCAAGAAGGCCACAATCACAGGTGCCAGAAGGAACACCATCTGGCTCAAATAGGCCTGCCAGTTGGTCAGCCAGGTGGGCGGGAAGGCAAGGTGAGAGCAGGCAGGCAGGGATGCGACCGGGGGATTCAGCCACACGGCTGGTCCTGGCAAGGCACATGCACGCCGCCGTCCCAGCTGGCGAAGCATCAGGTTGGCGCACCGTTGTGAACAGCAGGGAGAAGACTTGGCAAAGGAAGAGGGAGCTGAGGAAAAAGGTGGTGAGCATGAGCACTTTCCAGGCCGCTGGAGGGGGGGGCTCGCTGGAGAACACTGTCAGCTCATCACCAAAGGAGGCGTGATGGGGCAGCACCCCATTGGGAGCGGGTGGGTCGCTGATCACTGTTGGTTCGTCCGCAAAGGTGACATGGTTGGGCAGCACCCCATTGGGGGCGGGTGGGGCGCTGGGGGCGGCCTCCACATCTCCATGCACCTCCTCCTCGGCGGGGCCCAGCAGTGGCTCTGCCAGGGCAGAATCCTGGACTCCCGCATAACGAGGGGGTTTGCCGTTGCTGAATGCCCCTGCTGCTGGTTTTGCTACAGAGCCGTTTGCCTGCTGTGCCGGCGCCCTCTCTGATGGCGATGTGCCCGGCCTGCGGCAACACTTCTTGTGGAGCCACATTGGCAGCGTGTTGCCAAAGAACAGCGCGGGACATGCCAGGGGGTTTATCATAAGACTGCAGCCACCCGGAGGGGAAGGGGTTGGGGGTTGAGCTGCCGCAAGGGGTTGGGGGTTCAGCCGCTAAGCATGCGGCCAGCAAAATGGTGCAAGAGGCCGGTGCAACCGAGCTGCAAGCCGGTTAAAGGGTACTTTGGCCTTGTTTGCATGTAACGCACTGCTGCTGGAAATGTGCCCCATAGAAACTGCAGGGGGCATGGGCAAAGAGCGGGGAATTGGCTTGAAAGGGGGGTGGCGCCCCCCTGCCCCCGCCGCCACATCTAGGGGAAACCTTAGGGTTGGCCAGCGAGGGGGGGCCGGGTTCCCGCGGCAGGGGGCTGCTCCCACGAAGTTCGCTGGGGGGAAGTTGGCACTTGGCGGGCCCCCGCGATGCCCAGCCAAACCAGTGGACTGGTGGATGAGGCCATGACCACCCTCTCTGGCACCAGCTTTTTCCAGCAGATACCGCAAAGGGATGTGAGCACTGCGCCAGCCTTCTATGTGAGGACTTATCGTGAGGTTCAGAGGCAGGCCCCAACTCAGCAGAGCCCTCTTTGCGACATCCAAATTTCAACTTGCTCCTTAAAGGAAAGGATGCCTTAAAGGAAGGAACGCAAATCAAGAGCGCCAGGGCTCCTTCATGCCAGCCTGCCGGCCACGTCCTGTTACTGCGGCATCCATGGTAGCCCGCCTGCCCCCGGCGTGTCCACGATGCCACCCAGCCCAATGCGCCAGAAGTCTAGTAAGCAGGTGACCAGCATGCCGGCGGCCAGCGCATCCACTACGGCACGCCACAGCGTGTACGGCTTGGCCTGCGGCAAAGGCGAGGGATGAGCTCGATGCACGCCCATACGAGCTTCCGCTCTGCACCTCATTGCACCCTTCCACCCACCCGCAGCGCTTCATCCATGCGGTAAAACATAGGGAAGGAGACGAAGAAGTAAATGGCATAGAACAGGCTCCCCACGGAGTACATGCGGGAGCGGTCCTGTGGTCAACGAGGGGACGGACCCAGCAGTAAGCGCGGCCAATGCCGGCCCGCAGCAATCGTGGCCAAGCTAGCAACACAGCGAACCTTGAAGCTGTAGTACGGGAAATGGGCGATGGTGAGGGTCTCGCCATAGGCAGTGGCATACGCCAGCAAAAACACAAGGACGCCCTCTGCCACCGCCTGCACAAAGTGAAGACATGCCCAGCAGCCAAACAAGTGGCGACACGCAAGCAGAGGCCCAGCTGCAAAGCTGCACAGAAGCAACGCCTGGGCCGCAGTGACCCAAGTCAGCACAAGCTCAGCGCTGTCGTGCACCATCCCATCGGCTGCCCACCTGTGCCGCTGCACCATAGGTGGCCACAGCGTGCCGCGTGCGGCGGATAAGGACATTAGCGAGGGCGTGGTAGAGGCAGAAGTATGCATGGGTCATGAAGTAGAGTGTGATGGGCACCTGCAGCAAGGCATTGCATGCGCGCCATACTTGTGCGGGCATGTCTGGAGCCATCCAGACGTGGGAAGTTGGCTGGCGGCCGGCTGTTGGGCCCAAAGCCCAGCCCATACACCAGGTTCCCTGTGCAGACAGCTTGCCTGGTTGAGGTTGTGTGCAGGGAAGGTGTAGGTGGCACCCAGCACGCGGTAAAAGTAGTGGGTCCAGAAGTAGTTGCCGATGAAGCTGAACACAGCGATCCAGGCGTTGGCTTTCACCCAATACCGCTGCGACAGCGGCTTCTCACGCTCCGCCACCGGTTGCAGCAGCAGCGGCAGCAGCGCACAGGGCAGCGCTGCAATCAGGCCCAGGCTCATGTAGCCCCATTTGCCCAGGCGCTGCAGAGACAGAGGGTGCGCGGTGTGTGGCGTCAGTAAGCAGGCCGTGCAGCAGAAGGAGCAGGCCAGACGTAATAGCCGACTCTGGGCTTGCCCCGACATTTGTTGTCAGTTGGCACGCAGCAGCACAGGCACCTCCCGCTACAGCGCATCTGCGCAGGATGGATGCAGTAGCGGCACCCGCCCTGTCCCTCCACCCAACTGCCCCTCACCTCATAAATTTTGAAAGGCACCAGGATGCAGAGGCACCATATGATCCAGGAGGGGCTGTAGGCCAGGAAGAAGAGCTCTGTCCAGCGCTTGCCAGGGCTGGGCGCTAGCCAGGGGCTCAGCCGCCTGCCTCCGCTGCCGCCAGTGCTGGCGGCGGCGCCGCGGCGCTGGGCGGCGGTCGCCATGCCCGTATCGCTGCTGTACCAATCCCCTGCTATCGATTGTGCCCCCAATGGAGAGCCGAGAACCGCGTGATGAGGCGGCTCGCCTTGAGGGATGGGTGGCAGCGCGGGGGTGTTCACAGGAGGTGGACCAGCACAGGTGCCAGCGCCGAGGAAAGACCGCAAGCTGCAACGAATGAGATCGTTGCCATCATGTTCTCCGCCAGCTGGGTCCAACACGGACTCGACTAACAGCGACAATCAACGCTGTCCCTTGATTTAATAGCATCCTCACCATCATGCAGCACTCAGGCAAAGCCCGGCAGCATTCAACAACCCGTCAAGGTAGCCCTTCAACAACGACCCCAACTGCAGCTGCCCGGCAGTGGACTCTGAACGCCACCAGCATCAGCAGCAGGCACAGAAGTTGCACCACCTCGTTGGACGAGGTGCGCCTGCTGCAGGCTGCAAGATATGAGCACGGCGAGACGACAGCGACGGCCCACTCAGAGTACGCCCGCCGTTTGGCCTCCTCTTGTCGCCGCCACCGCCGGCGGCGCCCGCCGCCACGTGCAGCGCCCTCTTTCTGTGCCGATCGCTGGGCTGTCTCTTGCTGGCAGGTTGTCAATGAGACGGCAGATGTTGCTGAGCAGACCCTTGATCGGCTCTACCACCAGGGGCAGCAGATCCAGCACGCCGCCCACGGCATTGAGCAGGTGGGTCATTGTGGGTGGGCCGCGTTTGAGCACGCACGTGCCGGGCATGCTGGGCAGCCAGATGCTGCGGCCCAACCCCCTCATGCACCCTTCCCCACGCACAGATTGACGAGAACGTGCAGCATTCCCGGCGCATCATCACCTTCATGAGCCGCTTCTGCTGCTTCCGCTCCGACACCAGCGACCCTGACATTGAGCTGGAGCGGCACTGGCGAACCAACACGGTGGAGCGGTGGGTGCTGTATCTCCACCAGGGCAGGAATGACTTGGGTGATGAGAGGGTCGAAAGCAAGGTTTCATCGACGCCCGCATGTGCGCGCAGGCAGAGCATGGCAAGAGTGGTGGCAGCAGATTGTGTTGAAGAGGAGTATGCTGCCAAGCGCCGCCTGGTGGGCGCCGTGCTCGCCAAGAGCTTGGCAGCTGCGGGGCCAGCCGCAGTTGCAGCAGCAGCAAGCACGGCGGCAGATGCGGTGGCAGCGGGCAAGGAGCCCTGGAGCGAGCTCATTGCTGCCGTGCCGGGGCCTCTGGGCAGGGAGCGGGCGAGGCGGCGCAGCTCGATGCCTATGCTGGGGCATGGTATAGAAGGTGGGCTCCTGGCTGCCACTGCACAGTCTTGCATTCAACATTGCTGATGCTGCCTTGAACCCTCTGCTCGGTGGACATATGGCATCAAAGCCAGCCCTCCCATTGCGTGCCTGACGCTTTGCAGAGCGTGAACTGGCGCAGCTGCAGGCTGAGACGGCAAAGCAGGATTGCTACTTGGATGGGATTGACAGTGCCATGGATAAGCTGCATGCCATGGGCCTGGTGAGTGCACAGGCGGAGGGGGTGTTGGTCTAGGGTTTAGGGAACCCTAATAAAACCCTAATACCTGCACTAGCTCATGCCCACCTGATGCTTCTGTTGCATCTGACGTTTACTGCTGCTCTCCTTGTGTTGCCACCCGCACGCCCCTGCCTCTGCAGGCAATCGGGCAGGAGCTCGATGAGCAGGCTCCCAACCTGGATGCGCTGCAGCACCGGGTGGAGGACACGGGAGAGGGCCTGCGCAGCGTGGCCTCTGGGGCAGCAAAGCTGGCTGGAAGCGCACCGCGCCGCGGCACCAGCGCCAGCAGCTGGCACGGGGAGCGTGACGCGGCCACGCAGGTGGTGTCGAGGGCGATGGCGGACACTGCGCCACTGGTGGCCCGCTACAGCATGCAGTGAACGGTTCATCAACTTGCTGCCCAACTTGGGTCAAATGCTGATAACTGCAGTTTTGCTACCTGTCCATCAGAGCGCTGAAAATTCAGTGTTGACGCAGCGGTAACTCCTCCTCTAGCTAGCTACTTCATCTGCACTTGCCACTCTTCCATTTGAATGGACCTGACCTATCTTCTTGCTTATCAATCGAGAGCTTGTACAGACTGCTGACTTCGAGCGATGTCACCGCTGCAGCTGGCGTCAACGGAGGCGGGTGGCGCGGCAGCCCACCACGGCACTTGTCCACTATCAGCAGCTCCTCTGCTTTATCGATGCAGCGGCAAGTGGCCAGACACACCTGGGGTCGAAACGGGCTTGCAAGCCAAAATGGCATGCCCAAAATTGCCGAGTGGATCGAGAGAGTTTGTCAACGCGGCCGAGATCCTCTTCGCTCCTCGAGTTTCAGGTATTTTCACACGTTGCCAGCGCCGGGCAGACTGTAAGCGGCCAATAGCAACTGCCAATAGCAACTGGAATGATCGAGGAGCGCGGCCGGCAGGAGGTCCCCGACACTCCCTACCTCTCCCGAGAGGACCGCCAGCTGCTTGAGCTGGGCAAAGCAGAGCACCGCGAGACGACAGCGACGGCCCGCCGGGCACTCAGCGTAAGCCCGCCCTTTGGCCTCCAAGAAATTGTTGCCGCCGCCCCGCCTGCCGCAGCCGCCTACCACCAGTGCAGCTTTGTGAATGCCTCGACTTCAAAGCCTGTCTCAAGTTGCAGGTGGCGGAGAAGACCAACGATGTCGCACGCAACACGCTTGCGGAGATGCACCGCCAGGGGCAGCAGCTGGAGCGGGCAGACTTGGGAATGCAGCAGGTGCCACCGAGAAACCGGGCCGCCTTGAAACCGGCAGCTGGCGGCTCCTCGCTGCTGCGCTCACGTTTTCCTTGGGTGTTATGCAGGTGAAAGAAGAGGTGAAGGAGGCGTCCGCCATTTTGAGCTTCATGCGCCGATGGTGCTGCTTCCAATGCTGCTGCTGCTATGACCCCACAGCCGACCACGACCGCACCCGACACTCGCGTGTGGCTGCGTAAGTGCTGGCGCTAAGCAAATGTTGCGCGGGCTGAGTCCACGCTTGGTGGGCCTATGTGCCGTGCATGGCTATCAGCAGTGGCCTCCTGACATGCCCAAAGGCACCGGCCCTTGGCCTGTCCTCAGCCCTGCCGCTGTGTTGCGCTACTGCAGTGCGCGGCGGGACCTGGCATACCAGCAGGACAACGTGGGGCTGCAGTATGCAGCCAAGCAGGAGGCAATTGGACGAAAAGCGCGGCAGCACGACCCCGCTTATGGCAATAATGTAGGACCTTGCTGACTACGAAGGGCTACCGTTTCCCATCCACCCTCTGCCACCCGGATCAGCTTGTTGCTATGTATCCCTTGCAGGAGCCAGCCGCACGGCACGAGCTGTTTGCACAGGCGGGCGCCATCCGGGCCGCCCGGCAGGGCCCGCCAACGACTGACATTGGGTTCGGACTGCCAGGTGAGGAGGTGGGCAGGCACTGGTGGCTTCTGTGTCTTGTTGTCATGCCGACACCTGCGTCCTCACTGCGACTGCAGCTGCTGACCGACACGAGATACAGCAGGAGACGGAGCAGCAGGACAAGCTGATACAGCGCATTGAAAATGCTGTGGAGTCGCTGCACACGCTGAGCACGGTAAGAGGGCGATGCGAGAGTGGTGAAGGGGATGAATTGCATGGGCCGGCCGCTGAATGCAGAACACGCTGCCCGCTTCTTCCAACCCTCACCCTATCGCCATCTGTCTCTGAATCATGCTGTTGCTACAATTGCCACAGGAGATGCACGGGGAGATGACAGAGCAGCAGCCGCGCATCGACCGCCTGCAGGACCGCACTGCAAGGGCACATGATGAGCTCGGCACGATGATGCGCGAAGCACAGAGGTTATGATGCTATCATAGCATGATGTTGCTCTGTTATAGAAGCGTTGCCTTGCCAATGCTCATGGCTACAAGAACATGATGACCTGTCGTGTTCATCCAACTGCATGCAAATTTCCTAGCACCATTGAGCTGGATCTGCCGCTTGCAAGCTGTACGAGGGTTCAACAAAAGGCAAACCAACAGGCGGAGACAACAAACGGAAAAAAAGGAGATAGGACCGCGCTAGCCCAGCAGCGGAAGCGTCAGCTGCACGAGCAGCCAGGCTGCATAGCCCGCGAGCATCAGCTCTGCAGCGCTGCCGATGGCGTTGGGACGGCGCTGTAGCAGCAGGTCCCGCTCCACCGCTGCATCACCGTCAGCGGCCCCTGGCTCATGCCCCTGCTGACCCTCCTGCTGGCGCCGCTGCTGACCCTCCTGCTGGCGCCGCTGCTTGCGTGCGAGCTGCCACGCATGGTCCTCCTGCCCCTCCAACCGATGTATCACGATGGCTGGAAGCCCGTACGCCAGTACGACCACCAGCCAAAAGTGGACCCCCAGGCAGGCGCCCTCGCTGCCGCTCAAGCGCCTGCTCGTCGCAGTTGCAGGTGCCCCCACAGATGCTAGCATGGGCCCAACAGGCAGCCAGGAGGCGCATCGCTGCATGGCTGAGGCAATGTGCTGCAAGTGACGAGCTGCCTCGAGGCTTGCCGCCAGCTGATTGGTGCAGTGCGCACGGCCCACCCAAAACACCGGCGCCAGCAGCAGCGGCTGCGTCCATAAGAAGGTGCGCAAGCGGGTGCGCTGGAGGCATGCGCCAAAGGCCTGCAACACAGAGCGACCCGCAGCGGAGCAGGAGTGAGGCAAGTGTGACCACCAAGAAAGCATTGCAGGCAGCTTTGGCTGATCTCTACACAACGGGCGGCACAGATGCGGTCTGACGCCCCCCCACTCCCACACACCAAGTACAGCCAAGGTTGGCAGAACGTGGCCAGGAAGACGGGCAGCATATTCCGTGCCCAACCGGGCGTGGCCTGCACACATAACAGGGCAGGCGGGCGGATTTGCTGGCTTCTGCTGCCCCCAAGCCGGCAGGCAAAGGCGGCAATCGCAGAGAAGCACAGCCAGCAGGCAAGACTCGCCAGCAGTGGCTGCGCCTCTGGAGGCAGCGCAAAGCGCAGCCCAATCCAATGTTGCAGCGCGAGGTGCATGGGGACCAGCCACTCTCGCCAGCGGGTGTAGGAGGAGCCAGAAGCCAGCCCCAGCACTAACGGCCACAGACATAGCACAGCCGCACCCTGCAATCACTCGCACCAGGACAGGCAAGGTGAGCAGGCAGCCAAGAACTGGCAGGGGTGTGTGGAACAGCAGGGGCGAGTTTAGACAAGAGGGCACAATGATGCCAACTCTTTGAATTCAACAGGTGCCGAAGGCCCTGACTGGCTTACCAACGCCAGCAGCGCCTCGGTTGCGGTAGACCCCAAGGCCGGTGTGTCCATGCGGCTAAGCTTCCAGCAAACAGCCATCCAGCTGGTAAACCCCACCAGTGCCACAGTGGCGTCGCGGCTGCATACACACAAAAGGACAGCAATGGGGGTTGTCAGGAACAGCGCAGGGCGGCAGAGGGCGGGACGGGGTGAATGAGTGGGCTGGGGTTTGTGGGGCGTGGTCCACAACCCCAGCACCCCTGCAGCGCCTGCGCCTTTGCTGGCAGCGAGCTTCGCGCCCCTCACCGCTGCTGGGGGCCAGCCAGCTTGAGCCAAACGAAGGGCATGCTCCCCGCCGGCGTCTGAGCGATAAACAAACAATGTCGGTCGCAAACACCAGAACAAGGCTCCTTTAACGGGGTTTCAGCGCATGCTCTGTACTTCATGAACACGTCCCGCCTCGCGCCGCCCGTATTCGAGAGGCTGATCCATGGACCTTCGCCTCGCCCATTGAGCACCCTGGGAGGCACAGGCGACCCGCCATGGACCCAAACTTGGCAGGCCAATGGCTGCAGCAGTCGTTTTCGTGGGACCCCTCAGCCCTGGAGGCCCGCCCCGCAAAGGCGGTGCCAGCCCGTAAGGCGGCCGGCGCCGCCGTTTGCCAGGTGAGCGCGGGGGTCAGAGGCGCCCCTCCCGCGCCGGCCGGTGCGTCCAGGGCAAGGGTTAGAGGGGACCATCTAACAACTCGTGTCTCCCGCGCACGTGTCCTGCCTTGCAGGTTGAGGGCTGTGGCGTCGACCTCACAGGCCTCAGAAACTTTTTCCGGAAGCAGCGGATCTGTGGTGGGTTCCCGATTGCCGCTTTGTCGGGCACTCTGCCTGCCGCCGCCCGCAAGCGTCAAGTTGGCAGCGCAAGTCCCCCCATGGCCCCCCTGCACCCTGTGCCATGCAGAACTGCACGCCCGCGCCGACGTGGTAACCGACACTGCTGGCCGCCAGCTGCGCTTCTGCCAGCAATGCACTCGCCTGGAACCGCTGATCAACTTCAATGCCGGCCGGCGCAGCTGCAAGACCAGCCTGGCTAAGCGGCAGGCGCGTGCACACCGCGGCAAAGCGCACAGCAGCCCCGACAGCAGTCCTGAGCGGGGTGGTGCGCCCGCCTCAGGCCTCGGCAGCAGCTCCAGCGAAGGGGAGGGCAGTCTAAACGCCAGCAGCGGCAAGGGCAGCAGCCGTCGCTCCGGCGGCGCCGTGCTGACCTCCAAGCGCAGCCGCGGTAGCCCACCGTTCAGCGGCGCCGCCTCGCCAGGCTTGGCAGCCATGACCAGCAACGAAAGCTCGCGCCTGGCCTCCCCCGGCCGCTACCCAGCACGTCTGCAGCAGGGCATGCCGGCGCAGGGCCAGCCGCAGCCACAGCGCCTGCTGCCATTGCCGCTGCAGCAGGGGCCGGAGGAGATGCTGTGGAGCAGCTCGCTGTGTGAGAATGACATTGAAGAGCTTTTGGCGCTGGACCCAGGTGGGTTGGGGTGGGTTGGGTGAACTGTTGCGTTGAATGCCAGCTCAGCTGCCATGCACGGGCAGCCTGCCGTCGTGACTGCCTCAGTCTGGCTGCTCGTGGCAGGCACGTTACAGGTGCTGGCTTCATCCTCGCAGCACTCTCAGCCCAACACCCCATGCACCTGTTGCAGAGGCGCTGGCGGATGCCCTGCTGGTGCCATCTGGCATCCATGCCCGCAAGATGAAAGACACACATTGCAACAACGGCATGTCCCAGTCGCAGCCAGCCTCTGGCCCCAGCACAGCACAGCCGCAGCGCACAGGGCCCCCACCACCTACCAGCCAGCCGATGCCTTGGGGCATGATGCCCACGGGGCAGGCGCCATCAGGCGCTCGCTCAGCATTTGGTGGCACCCCTCCTGCAGTCGGCGCGGCTCTGTTTGGTGCTGCGCCCGCTTCCACTGGTGACCAGTGGCCAGGGGCAGCTGCTGCCGCCTCAGCTGCTGCCACTGCAACTGCTGCCGCTCCGGTGCCGTTGCCGGCAGCTGGCAGCTATGCTCCTCGACCCCAGCCACCGCCGCAGGCTCCTACTCCTACGCATGAGTGGGCTGCTCAGCCAGAGGCAATACAGGTGGCAGCCATGCAACAGCAGGCGTCAGGTGTGGCGGCTGCAGTGCAGCAGATGTACCCACTGCACGTCATTACCCGCTTCTCGCTCAAGGTGGGTGGGCACCGCACAGCACATGGGCGCTGCAGCTCAGCATTGAGGCGACCTGTCCTGCGTGTAACAGATTCGGCTTTGCTTGCCTGTGCTTGCCTGTTCCCCACCTCGACTGTGTTGCACCCTTGTTGTCCAATCCCTTGCCGTTCAGATTTTTGGCGTCAATCCCGACCACCTGCCTCCCCAGCTGCGCGCCCAGCTTCTGGCGGCGCTGCAAGGTAGGCCTCTCTGCCGGCGCTGCCGGCCTCTTTACCTCGCTCCTGTCGCGAATGTCTGAATTCCCAGAGTCAGTCCCGACCTCTTCTGTGCTTCATGCCGCTCCGGCTGCCGGCCCTCACGCCTGCAGTGTCGCCGACAGTCTTGGAAGGCGCCATCCGCTGCGGCTGCACCCATGTGGTTGTGGACGTGCTGCTGAGCAGCGAAGAGCAGCACCGGCTGGCCACCGCGCCCCGCCTGGCGGCCGCGGTGCAGCACATGCGTCGACCCGACAGCTGGCGCAGCCGTCCTGCACCACCTGCCATTGTGGTGAGCGTGTAGTGCCTGTCGGGGCATGTGGCAGTGTTGGTCGCTGCCTGCCACCCCAACCGGCCCTGTTGCCATTGCTTCTGGTGCTGCAGGCACAGCTGGGACAACTGGTTGCTCTGGGCACGGCTGCCAGCGCGGCCGGCACCAGTGGGGACGTGCCGCTTCCCTGCATCCACATGGGCACATCACAGCTGCTGCCACGCCTGACGCTGGCAGGCCCCGTGGCAACCACCGCCAGCTGCGCCAGCGGCACCTTCCACCTGGCCGCCACCACGGCACCCACCGACGCCGCACACTTCCCGGCTGGCCTTGCTTCCGCGCTGCGCTGCCGCTGCCATGGCAAGCATGTGGGACTGGCAGTGTCGGTGCTGTGCGGCCGCCGTGGCAGCTGCTCGGCGTCGGAGCACGACTCTGATGGCGGGGATGGCGTCAGCGAGGCACTTCCGCTCTCGCCGGCGTGCCAGCTGGCACAGGAGCAGGGCATGTCGGTGCTGGAGGCCTGGGCCCCAGATGCAGCCAGCGCTGAGGGCTGGGGCCTGTATGAGTTTGAGATCTCCTCAGGTGGGTGGATGGCCAACCGAGCCTGCTTAGACTGTAGAGGTGGCTACAGTTGGAAGAGGCTGGGCGAAGGCGAGCTTCATTTTGTGCTGCTGGCGTGTATGTATTGGTTTCTCATCTGCGCGTCTGTCCATCCTCCCCACCCAGCTTCCCATTCTGTATACCGCAGGCTCCCTGCTCAGTGACCCCGTCCCGGTGCTGGTGCTGCCGGATGCACACGCCGACGCAGCCGCCGAGCTGTGCCAGCTTCAGCACCAGCATCAGGAGGATGGCAGCCACACCTCTGCAGCCACCATCACGCGCCTGGTGGCGACCGTGCTTCGCTACCTGCAGCAGCGGCAGGCAGCAGATGCTGCTGGCCCTGCCACGGCAGCCGAGGGCACATTCAATGCTGCTTACCCGCCCTCTGCCACCGTCAAGGTGGCGGCTGTTGCCCAGCGCCTGGTGTCGCTGGCTGTGCGCGCCAGGTGGCCAGCAGTGGCCCGCCTGATGCTGCCAGCCATCACCGCCGACGGCAGCAGCACCGCGGCGGCTATGCGCCAGCTAAATGCCCTCAGCGCCCCAGCCCCCAGCCTAATCCATCTGGCAGTGGCCTCTGGCAGCGCCGACACGCTGGCCGCGCTTCGGAGCTGGGCCAGCCGCCAAGGCATGCCGTGGGAGGAGATGGCGGCAGCAGGGGCCTCACTGCCACGCTCTCTTGACCTGCTGCTGCTGGCGGCCGCCATGGGCAGCGCCCTGGATGAGCAGATGGTGGAGCAGCTGGCAGGTGAGAGCACAGCGCCTCTGCCTGGTGCTGGGCGGGGCTCGACCATGGGCCCTGCAGCACGTGGTGCGCGTGCCTTTGTCCAGCCACACCTGCTCTGGGACCCACTGCCTGCTCCGGCCCGCTTGCTATCGCGCCGCAGAGGTGCTGGGAGAGGAGCGCTTTGCCCATGCGGCTGATGTTGTGGGCCCGAGCGGCTGGTCCCCACGCCGCGTGGCCGTTGAGACCAGCAATGCTGCCCTGCTGGCGGCACTGCCGCCGGGGCCGCAGCTGGAGCCTGCCATCGTGCCTTCCACAGCCCAGGAGTCGGAGGCAGGATCGTCGGTTCAAGAGGAGGGAAGCGAGCACTTGCTGGCGAGCCAAAAGCTGCGGGCTCTGGAGGACGAATGGCCCTCCAGCTACGCGCCACCCACCAAGCAGGCGCCTGTGGCGGGAGCGGCAACGGCCCATTTCAAGGGTCCCTTTGCAAGTTCGGGTTGGCACAAAATCTCCCCAGCGGGACCAGCCGCCGCCTCCCAACGCCGCCACCCTGCTGGCCAGCCTGCTCGGGGGGATGCATGTGCCTCCGGAGCCAGGCACAGCAGGCATGGCAAGCAATGGCAGCGGCAGCGGATCTGGCGGCTCCAAGCACAGCTCTTGGGGCGCAGAGGTGTGTTATCGTGCTGTGGTGTGCCGTGCTGTACATGCTTTGCACCTGGGCCTGATATGCCAGTTTCCTCTCTGCCATCCTTGCTCTACTGCCGCCCAACCTTCGCCGGCCCCTTGCCACCTTCTTTGCCTTCCCGCCCCGCAGTGTTTCCGTTCGGGCTCGACGATGAGCTCACGCGCCCCCAGGTGATGTGGGTGGGGGACGTCGATGCCGTCGCCGAGGCCAAGGCGCGGCTGGGGCACGGGGCGCGCCCAAGCCCATCGCCCGCCGCTGGGGCCTACACCTGCGCGGGAGACGAGGCAGCCGCTGTGTCCGACTGGCCTGTCAGCCACCTGGCCGACAGCCTGAGCGCCGCAGGGATGGGCGGCGCCACCGGCGGCCAAGACCCAGCCCGCGCCGCCGCTGGCGCCTCCTTCCCAGAGCTGGCCGCCTCCATCCGCGCCATGGAGGGCAGCAGCCGGCTGGTATCTGTGTGCCTACAGGGTGGGTGCACGGCGGCGTGCGGGCGCGCCCGCTTGCTGCACCCCCTACCCCTTCATCCCCGGCCCGCCTCCTTGCCCGCTGTAGTCCCCGGCCTGGGGGACGTGCACTTGCTTCCCTTCTACGGCCCCGTGCGCCCAAGCCCCAACTATGCCTTCACAACCCTCGACTGCCAGCGGGTCCTGCAGAAGGAGCATGATAGGATCCAAATGTGGCTGGTGCGCCGCCGTGTCCCTCCTTTATCCGCCTCGCCCTCCATTGTCAACTTGCCCTCTGCCTATTGCCTGCCTGCCAGCCCTTGCCTCTGCGGCCCTGCCGGTAGCCTTGCCCTGCCCGCAGCCCCGCCTCAGCTCCCTGCCTGCTGAGCTCCCTGCCTGCTCGGCTCCCTCCCTTGTGCTCGGCTCCCGCTCGGCTCCCTGGTTGCTTCCCCGGTTGAGCCGCGGAGGCTCTTCCCCATCTTTACCCTGGCTGCTCCTGCCGCTCTACGCCTGCAGGTGGCCCACGCGTACGTCCTTCGCGAGCGGGGCGCCCACTGCCTGATCCTGGGCGACTTCAACCTTGAGGCGGCGGGGCACCACAGGGCTGACGGCCAGACGTTCAACCAACAGGATGCGGTGCACGGCGTGGGGCCCACCCCGGAGCACGTGGCGGCAGAGCTGCTGCGCACGGGCGAGTGGGTGGATGTGCTGGCAAAGTGTGGCTTTGGGGGTGCTGTGACCCGGCCCTTTGCAGCCCGCGGAGCTCCAGCCTCCGCTCCAGGCGCCGACGCGGCCGGCTCCGCCATTGACCGCGCCATCGCTACTCGCGAGCTGGTGCCCTACGTCCACGGCGTCATCGACTGCCAGGGGGCACATACGAGCGACCACGGCGTGGTGGAGTGCTTCCTGTGCACCCCCTAGCCCCCCTCCTGCCCACTGAGTCTCTTTACAACATCTGACATGCTTGCCGGTTGTGCTCCAGCGCCGTGTAACCCCGCCCGTGGCGGCAGTGGATCACGCTCGCGATGCTCGCTGCTGGGGCGGCCGACTAGATCATACTGGACCGAAAAGGCCACACACAGCCGGCAGCGACCTCCATAGCTTGCATCTAGCGCCGTCATGGGGTGGTGGGTGCTGCCGTCGCCGCCATTTGCGCCATGATCCGCCCCCCAATTTTGCCACGTGGAGTGTTTGACTCCGAATTCTCGTCGTCCCCTCTCACAGCTTCTCCTCTCCCCTCTCGATCAGATCGCGTTGGTGGCATCGCAAGCCTTGCACGCCTGCACGCCCTGTGCACGCCTACCGCCGGTCAGCCCTCCGCAAACCAGCCTGGGTCGCTGCTCGCTGTTATTGCGCGCTTAAATCGTGCAGCGATATACATTTACGAGCGAGGTAGGCGAGGATGCGATCGGCCGATGGCCTGGCTTGCCCCTCGCCCTCCCTCGCTGCCCCTCTTGCGCCTATCTCGCTCGCTTTCCGCTTGCAGCACTCGCATCGCCTTTGTTTACGATGCGCCGGGTGACGGGTGCCTGCAGGTGGTGCGATGAGTGAGGGTGGAGCGGGGCCCAGGCCGGCCGCCGTCGCCGCTGCCGGCGCCGCTGATGGCGGGCATGTGGAGATGGAGGCGGAGGAGGAGGCCTGGGAGGAGAAGAAGGCTCGTTTGCAGAGGATGCTGCGCCAGAAGCTCCTGATCCTGGCCGCCGTCTACACGCCCATCGTGGACGAGTGGCTGAAGGACGTGGCGGACGTGGCCCGCCGCCTACCATTCGAGTTCTGGGGTGCGGCCGCAGCGCCGCAGCCTTGCCTCGGCGCCGTCGCCGGGCAGCGGCGGCCAGAAGCGTCCCTTTGCACTCGCCGTGCGTGAATGACAGGCCGGTGATGCATGCGGTTGGTGGCGCGCCCTCCCCGCCTGCAGAGCGCTTGGTGGTGATGATCCAATGCCGGTCGTACTATTCCAGCCTGTGGCGGCTGGAAAAGGACTATCGCCACTTTGCCACCCTGGTGGAGTTCTTGGTCCAGACGATGGCGCATATCCACTGGCCCGTACGGCGGGTAGCGGTCCACTGGATGGTGCTCAGGGTGGGTGCCGCCGGCCGCGCCCGCGCCGCCACCCCGCCCGCCACGCTTGCACTCGTCTTGCCCGCATCCACGCCGTCGCCCCTCCCACGTCTGCAGGCGATGTGCGCCAAGGTGCTGAGCCGGCGCGAACTGGACAAGCTGGCATGGGCCGCGCTGCAGCAGAAGACCGTGGTGGACCACGGCTACGTGCCGGACCCGTTGCAGCAGGTGTGTGTGTGTGTGTGTGCGCGCGTGTGCGCGTGTGTGTGTGTGTGTGTGGGCGTGGGTGGGTGGGTGTGGGTGTGGGTGTGGGTGGGTGTGCCGGCTCCAGGCCTTGCTGCGCCTCTGCTCCCGCCGTTTGCCGTGAACGACGCACTTGCCGCACCACCGCCGCCATGCCGCACAGACCGCCGGGACCACTGCCGCCAGCACGCGGGGCACGATTGCCAGGCGGGTGGCGGTGGCCTGCGGCCTCCAGGTGCCAGAGAGCTCGACTATGGAGAGCGTGGTGGAAGCGGCGGAGGCTGCGTTGGGCGTTCCCCTGCATGCCTTCCGCCGCGCAGCGCTGGACCTGGACTCCGGGATGCGCTCCAACCCTGGCGCCTACAGTGGCTCGCTGGGCACAGTCTGGGCAGTCGACTGCGTGGCAGGTGAGGTGGTGAGGTGGGCTTGCCTTGTGGAAGGCAATCACCGCGCCGGGGCGCCCCCAACAGCCTCCCGCCTCCCCCCACCGCACACGTGCCGCCTGCCCGGGCCACCCCTTCTTCCCTACCTCCCATAGTGCTGATCGAGGAGGCGGTGGCGTTGGCGGGCCACGCGCAGCCCTCGCCGGGAGCGGCGGCTCACGCTGTGGAGGGCATCGTGCGAGACAAGGCATCCCGCCTCCACCTGCCCCGCGGCACTGAGCTGCTCTTCCTCCGCATGGGTGGGCGGCCGGGCCTGCATGGCGTTGCATGGCACTGCAATGGGAGAGATGCGCCTGCAGTTGTGTGTGACAGATGCACCAGGTGCTTGACGAAGCAGCGACACGCCGAAGCCAGCGCCTGGCAGCTCCCGCCGCTCCCGCCGCTGTCGCCTGTCACCAACGCCCGTCACCAACGCCTGGCAGTGTTATTGCTCCTGCTGTCACTGACCCGCCGCCGCCCTGTCGCCTTGCAGGCTTCCTCCCCGGCGGCCGCCTCGACGACGTGCGGGTGTACCGCGAGGGCCTTGCTCGGCGCACGGCGCAGCTGGAGGAGGCGGAGGAGGCGGCTGCGGCGGCGGCATCCACCCACGGCACCATCCTGCCGGTCAAGCGGAGCCACAACGGGATGACAATGATCAAGGACGCCTGGGAGAGAGCGGCGGGCAAGCTGCCCCGCCAGGGCAAGCTCATCTTCGAGGTGCCGCCGGCAGACCGCAGGGCGGGGCAGCCGGAGCGCGTGAGCGGCACGGTGAAGCCCAGCGGCGGCAAGTTTGCGCTGCAGGCAAGCCGCGACAGCGGCAGGCAGCGCATGAAGGCCAGCATGGAGTTGCTGTCGGTCCCGAACAAGGGCAGCCTGCAAGTCGCGGTGCTGCCCGACCACCAGGCGCTTCGCGAGGGCGAGGCGGAGCGGCCGGTGGTGAGGTTGGCGGCGGCCGGCTAGGACAGCGATGGCGGCGGTCCCGCGGCGGCGGGTGAGGCAGCAAGGCGGCACCAGCAGTGAGGCAGGCATTAGCATCATCAATAGCATCAGGAGTAGCATCAGTAGCGGTAGCAGCATCAGCGACAGCATCGGCAACAGCATCAGCGACCGCAACAGCAACGAGCATCCGTACTCGGCAAGGTGGCACCATCTTTCTTGTAGTCAGGCGTCAAGCAACAACAGCCACCCACATTCCCCACCCACATTCCCCAACTGCGTCTGTTACATTGGCAGGCCCGAGGCAACACGAGCAAACAAGAAGTGTGTGGTGAAAGGGGGAGGGGTACGGGACGCGCACCGCAGGAGGCGAGCATGTGGCGGAGTGGCCGGGGCAAAGGAGGGCAAACACACCGCTGCATAAGGGTGTCGGCGGAGAGGAGGTGGAGAGGAGACAGACAGGCGGCGAGGGCCAGGAGGAGGGGGGGGTCACTGAAAATCACTCGCCGGTGATAAAAGCTGCCGCCTGGTCCCCATACCACCAGGTCAGCTCTGTGAAGCGTGGCGGCGGGGCGCCCCCGCCGCGCACCGACATCACCAGGTCAGGGCCCACAGTGCACACGGCGGCTGCCTCGCTCGCCGAGCAGTTCACCAGGTGCGCATAGGCGCCCGGCCAATGGTAGAGCCCGGGATCCATCACCACCTGCCCCCCAAACATCTCCCGCTGCTTGGCGGGGCGAGAGACAGGCAGGTCGCCCTCGATCCAACGCCGCCTGTGCCCCCACCGAAGCACATAGGCGCCATACAGGGGCTCCTCGCTACGCAGCCTGCCGCAGTAGACGGCCACCGCCTCGGCAGGAGAAAATGAGTGGCGGCTCCACACGTACACCGTGCGGCCCGCGGCGGGGTCAGGGGCGCCGGCCACCACCACGTGTGGTTGGGGCTCGGCGCCGGGCACCTTCAGGTACACCAGCACCCCGCCCGCCTCTGCCAGCGGCCGGGCGATCGCCGCCGCCCGCACGTCGTCGGGAGCCGCATCCAGCATGCGCAGTAGGTCGTCCACACCCACCCCCGGCGGCACCCGCACCTCGACGGTGCACAGCGGCAGCTTGAGCCGGAGCATCAGCCGGCGCGCCAGGCGCACAGCCGTCTCGGCGGGGCCGGCCTGCAGGGGGCGAGGGAGTGCACAGGGCGGGCTGGGTGAGGGAGGGCGGGCTGGGTGAGGGGGTGGCACTGGTGCTACCGCAGAGGACGATGAGGGCGGCCAGAAGGGGAGGACGGTGAGGGCGGCAAGCGCCCTCGGCGCCCAGCAACTCCTGAATGAACGAACGCTGGAGCAGCGCCTGCCGCCAGCTCACGCCAGGGATGACCCGCGGCTGCGCCCTCGGCGCCCAGCAACTACTGAATGAACGAACGCTGCAGCGGCGCCTGCCACCGGTTCACCGGTGCTGGCGCTGCCACAGGAGAGTGCCACGGGAGAGTGACACTGCTGTAGGAGAGTGGCAGTGTTGTATTGCAGGAGAGGAGGAGGAGAGCAGCAGGCACCCGCGCTGTGCCACCGTGCACCGGAACTATTCTTCCTAGCAAAGAGGAGGTTGCGGCACCCGGCGGACGCATGGTCATGCCTGGCCTGGCCTGGCCTGGCCTGGCCTGGCGTGGCCTGGCCTGGGCATGTGGGCACATGGAAGTGGGTGGCAGCAAGTGACAGGAGAGCGCGCCCACCCCGACCCCAGCCGCACCCCCATAGCGTAACGCACCCCTGCCCGCTCTAGATGCTTCACGGATGCTTCAAGGGAGCGCAGGTTTGGCACGGCCTCAGCAAATGCCGCCAGCACACCGGCCTACGAGAGCATGGGTGGGGGGGGGGAAGGGGGGGCAACATGCCACGGTGGTCGGTGCGGCACACAACGCCTCAAGGTGATGCCGGGCGCAGCAACCATGCCACGCCTGCCTATGCCCGCCGACACGGGTTGAGGCCAAGAGGCTAAGGCCATGATCCCGCTGGGATGTGTCCTCAGGACCCGCGCGGCGGGGCACAGGCGGGCGGGTAGGCAGGCAGGGTGGGACAAAGGAGACAGAACAGAAACACACAACACACACAGGCGGCGGCGGCGCCTGTGTGTGTGCGGCGGCGGCGCATGCGGCGGCGGCGCAGAGCTGCAGCAAACGCGCCTTCAAGAGCTGCGACTCGTCCAGGGCCGCGGCATTCATGCCCAGAGCTTGCGCCGTAACCACCGCAGGGTCCTGCACAACGGAGCCATAGCCACCAGAGCGACGGCGCGATGGAAATAAGACAATGCCCGTGCTGCGGATGCTGCGGAGGGGCGCGTGGCGACGGGCACATGCTTTCAACACCCGCCACTGTTGCGGCCGGTCCGCCTCACCTGCCAGCACGACGTGATAGAAGACTTTGCGCGCGCCCAACCCACTGCATGGGGCACATTGGTGGGCATGGGTGGGTGGGTGCTGTGCGGGGACGGGGCGCAGCCCTGGCCTGGGAGCGGCAGCCCTGGCCTGGGAGCGGAGCGGCACCGGCACATGAGCCTACAGCAGCGGTGCAGCGGAGCAGCGGCGGCATGAGGCGCGGCTGCTGCGCTCACCTCCTAGCCGCCGCAGCGCCCTCTGCAGGCCCAGCCGCTCCTCCTCGCCCATGCAGGGCGGGTACGCGCCCGCGCCGATATGGAAGGCCTCCCACAACGCGTGGATTGCAGGCGGCGACAGCCCTTCCGCTATGCCGGGCATCGTCCCAACCCCCACGCCCCACCGGTGCAGGGCGGCGCACGAGAAAGACAACCTGCACGAGCAGCGACATGGGCACACACAGGGCACTCTGTGTGTGCACCTTTGGCGGCATCCATGGTCTGACCCACGGCGCGGCAGCGCAGCAGGAGCACGGCGGCGGCGGCGGCGCCCGGCAGCCGTGGCGCGGCGAAGCGCGGAAGGGGCACGGCGGCGGCGCCAGCGCCCGCCGGCGTGGCTCACCCGCCTATCTTGACAATCTCCACCGTCGTATGCCTCAGCCGATTCCATGCCCACTGGGCCCTGTCTGGGCGGCGCAGGACAGTTGCAGGCCGCTCGCGGGCGGGGGCCTCATCCCACTCCAGGGCCGGCTGTCGCGAGTCCCCAGCACGCACATTGAACTGGAAGCCTTCGGCACACGCAGGCTTCGGGTTTGCCGCCTGCTTGCCACGATGCCGACGGCGCTTGCCCGGGGCCTTAGGCATGGCGCGGGGCTTCAAGCATGGCGGAGAGGCACGAGTGCAGAGAGGGGCGAGAGAAGGGCGAGAAGGGAGGGTAGGCCAGGATTTGCCCAGCCGCCCAGCGCAACTGTCCTGCGGGCGATGGAAGGAGGAGGCAGTCGGAGTGGTCGACAGCGACTAGGGCGTCGCAGGAGAGAGCTGCGATGCGCCCCGGGGAGGAAAAAGGCCCAGCGCGCATAGCACGACCCGGCCAACAAACTCGTGCCGCCCGCGCGCGAGAATTCACGCACCCTTAAGTGCACACGAAGGCACGATACACGGGTGAGCCACCAATCAGCGGCCGCCCCCGCCGCCGCCGCCGCCGCCGCCGCCGCCGCCGCTCTCCGCCATGCGCAGGCACTAAATGACTTGTGGAGCTAGTCGCAGCTGCCCAGCGACACCCCCCTCCCTCCCACGAGCTCATGGAAGGAGCGCCCTAAGCCAGGCCACTGCCCCGGCGCCTGGATCGGCGGAGCTTCTTCTTGTGCTTCTTCTCACTTGCACCTTCGTTGCCACTTGCCCGCTCCACCAGCTGTGCACGCTCCCCCGCCGCGCTGCTGCCATCTGCAAAGTGTCAAGTCACACATAGCTTGCTCGGCTGCTATGCCTACAGCCACCCGGCGGCGTGGCGGTGGACCACAGGGCACAGCTCACCCGGCAGGCCATCGTCCCATGGCCGGCAGCGGCCCAACGTGCCGGTGAGCAGCCGGTCCAGCTCAGCCTCCGGGAACAGCATGGTGCCCGTCCTGCGGAGCGGGCACCGGCATCCCGGGTAGAGCATGAGCGGGCTGGACACCACCGCCGCCACGTAGACGAGGCGATGTGCCCGGCGGGCGGGGCCCGGCAGGCACATGCCGGCCAGCGCGCCCCCCAAGCTGCACCGCAAGCGGGCGGGCGAGCTGCTGGAGGCGGCGGCGGCAGGCAGCGGCGGCGGCGGTGGCGGCATGGTGCAGCAGGGCGGGCCTGCCTGCCTGCCTGCCTGCCGCACGCCCGCAGGCCGCCGCACGCAAGCAAGCAGACAGGCGAGCTAGTGCACACGGCGGCGGCGGCGGCACGGTGCAAGCAGGGCCTTGCCTCCTCCCTGCCTGCTGCCACACCGCACGCACGCCTCCTACCTGCCTGCCGCCTCCCTGCCTGCTGCCACACGCAAGCAGGCGAGCAGCAGGCGGCGGCGGCATGGTGCGGGCGGGGCGGGGCCTGGCAAGCACATGCTGCGCCGCAAGCGGGCTGCACCACTTGCGGGAGGCAGCGGCGGGGTGCAGGCGGGGAGGGGCCTACCTGCTATCGTGCCTGCTATCAGGGGTGCATGCCACGGGTGTTGCAGGCAGGCCTACCTCTCAACAAACTGGGCGTGGAAGCGAGTGGGGCGCAGGATCGGGCGCGTGTCATCTGGGAAGCCGCCTTCCGCCTTGAGGCGCCGCAGCACCATCTCCTCCACCTCGTACATGAGATCGTTCTGCACGCGACGCCGACGGGCGGCGGCACAAGGGTGAGCGGGAGGGCGCTCGCACTGGAGAACATGAGCAGGCCTCCCCACCCCATCCCCCCTCTCCACCAGACTCGAGCTCACATGGTAGCAGTAGATGCCGCCCATCTCGCTCAGCTGAGTGGGGCGCAAGGCGTGGCGTGCAGCCCTTCCACACACACGCACAAAGCGGGCGCGCGCCAGATCCACTAGTGCCGGGGAGCCACCCTCCCCGCTCCAGACCACCTTGTAGCTGCACGAGTGATTGCATGAGTGGTTGGAACAAGGGCAGTAAAGCGCCGCCACCGAGGAGCCGACATGCATTAGCTAGAACCCCACCCACCCACCCACCCCACTCACCCCAGACTCACCGCGCCTTGCCCGCGTGCTCGCTCACGGTAGCGACATAGAAGCCCCCGCCATGCTCCGCAAAGATCACCTCGCCGGGCTTGAGTCCGGGACACCGGCTCGTGTCCGGCTGGCCATCGATTATCACGCATGGCGTGGCAGCTAGGTCCTCCACGCCCTTATGGTGGTCAGACCCGGGGGCCTCATCCGGGTACATGGTGGAGATTGTTGAGAGGCTGCTGGAGGGTGGAGGAGAGGTGCAAAGTGCACACGCCGTCGGGAGACGGGTGGCTGAAACTTGCCAAGGCACCAACTTTGGCATGCCAATTGGCTGGATGTGCACTAGATGTGCAGGCCCCACCTGGGAACGCCTGTGACCACTGCATAGTACCAACACTCCGAGCACTCCCAGTACACCATCACGCTCGCTCCCAGCACTGGCCTATCCTGGGGGTCCTCAACCGCATACTCAGGCCCCGGCGGCTCCAAGCCCGCATCTCTGCAGGCGTGCCAAGAGGAGACACGAGGAGGAAAGAGCATGAAGAGAAGGAGGGGGAGGGGGGGCGGGGTGGGATGGGGCGGGGCGAGTAGGCACGGGAACCTCGCTGCACTGCCTCCCCTGCCTGCGGGGCACTCCCACCACCACGCCTACCTGAGAATGTGGCGCCCCGCGTACTGCGGCTCCTCGAGCTGCCCTCGAAGCAGGGAGGGGGCCCGGGGATCTAGGCCCCGTGCCTGGCACCACTTCGTGATCCTCTCAGAATCAGATGGCAAGTTCCAGGAAAAAGGCCCCACCCACACCTTGCCACCCGCCATGGTGTGGGCGGCATTGGTGTACTCCATCTCCTCCCAGTCCACTTTGGAGGGGGTGGAGGCCGCGGCCGAGCCAGGAACGCCACTGGGGGCCTCCGCCTTCTTGGCTACCCCTACATGTTGGGCCATGTGGGGAATGCAGGGGAGGTGGGAGGCGGGCGCCACCATCCGCTGGGTGGGCGGGTGGGAAGGCGAACGGCATATGGGCCTCACCTCCGCGCCCCCTCTGCTTCTTGGCGGGGCTCGAGCCGTCGGCCCCCACCCGCTTGCGTTTGCCTGGACGACCAGACGGAGAGGCAAAGGGGAGACGCGCCGTGTGAGACAAGCGTGCGAGGCAAGGAGGTGGGCGGGCGGGCAAGGAGAGGGGGCCGGCTAGCAAGGCATCGCATCGCCGGGCATGGCATCGCCGCCTGGGCACCGAGCCCCTACATCACCTGACAAGGGGAAGGCGGTGTGCCTCTTTAAGTATGAGCGCTGGAACAGCCCAGGCCCGGTTTCTCCGCGCTTGAGGTAGTTGATGGCCGGGTGAAGACGTCCTGTGCCTGCGCCTGCGCCTGCCTTCTTCTTTTCTTTCATCTTCCCTGCATGTGCGTGTGCGTGTGGAGGTGTGTGTGTGTGTGTGTGTGTGTGTGTGTGTGTGCGCGCGCGCGCCGGGATATGTCAAGCAAGGTCAAACGGCCGCACTAGTTGCACCTACCCTGCGCCCGCTCCTTCATCACCCGCTCATTCTGCCCGCCACCATCACGTCTACCTGCACAGAAATGGGTGGGGATGGGGTTGGAGGATCGGGGTGGGCGGGCGGGGTGGCGTGGCGGCGGCTTCACTTCGGCTTTGGGGGCATTGAGGCCAAGGGTCTAGGTCAACCCACCCAGGCCGGCTGCTCGGCGGTGGGTAGCAGTGCCGTCGGCCCTGCCAAACGCGATGTTGGCGAGCTTTTGGTCGCCTGCATATGGCCTCCAACCGAAGAAGGCGGTCAGCTTGGCTCCACGCCGCCAGACCAAGATCCCCGCGCACACCGCCAACACCAAGAGCTGGAACGCAAGGGAGGCGTGGACGGCGGGGCGGGTGGAGGGTGGTGGGATTGAGCATCAGAGCGATCAAAGGAAGAGATGGGCGCCCGCCGGCCAGGTGCACCCACACCACAGGTGCAACACCCAACCTTCACTCCCACCTGATGGACAGTGCGGCGGCTCCGTTCCTCATCAGGCAGTGCATTCCACAGGCCTACCCCCTTGGGAGGCAAGAGCGGCGTGGAGAACAAGCTGCAGTCCGCATCCCGCCAAGCGGACGCCCAATCGGGGCGGCTGCACACCAGGCTTCCCACAAGCAGGTTGAAGCCATCAGATGCAAAGTAGGCACCATACCCTGCGAGGGGTGCGGCACCGGCGTGAGTGGAGGGTGGCCTGAGGGGAGGGTGCCAGAAGGTACCAGGGATCCATTTCTGCCGAGGAGTTGAATTTGTGCAAAGGAGTTGGAGGCAGAACTTATAAAAAACAAAAAAAAACAATCTCACCATTGAGCAGCATGTTGGCGACGGTGCCACCTGTGCCGTCGCTGCTCTCGCTGCTGCTCTCGCTGCTCCTCCTGACTGCAAAGTATTCCATGAATGGCTCAACCGCCTTGCCCTTCCTGTCCACCTGCGTGCGTGCGGGGAGGCAAGGCAGGGAGGCGAGGCAGACACGCGTCTCTAGCCATCTAGGCAACGTCAAGCACGCATGTGACGGTGGCTAGTGCGCCCTCACCACCCTCATTGCCGCCGCCCTCACCCCTGCCAGGATATCCGCAAGGCTGCACCGCTGGAAGATGAGGTCGGCGATGCCCGCCATCATCATCTGCCCCCACGGAGACAGGTACTTGAAGGGGCTGGGCCCGCCTGCAACAAGCCACAACAAGCGACATAACACCAGCACAGCACAGCACAGCACAGCACAGCATAGCACCGCACCAGACGGCCACGGTAGCCAACACAAGCGACAAAGGGGTCGCAGGGCTTTGGGGATGGGCGACCAGAAGGGCTGGCTTTCCGGCGCATGCGCGGCGGCACCTGGGTATCGTAGCGGCAGGGTAGCGCCAGGCGTGCGGGCCACCTCCCACATATTGGCCTCGTAGGCGGCCGCGGTGGCGGGCGTTACCGGGGCGTCAAGCACGCCCGTGCGTTGCCGCAGGAAGAAGACGTGGCGATTGTCGGGCAAGCCAGTGCGGAAGACCAAGGCGGCGCGCCTGCGAGGGACCCGAGGGGGGGCGCATCTCAGCTTTTTCCTGACGTTGTCCTATGCCACGGCGCCACCGCGCAGCCCACACATTGCCCATCCCAGCCCAGGCCCCAGCCCCTTGCCCTCTCTCACCCGTATCCAGGAAGCGAGCCGATGAAGACAGCCGCCATGTTGGGGGCGCACCAGAGGTGGGGGTAGACCTGGGAGCGGCGATGCTTGTGGGCTTCACCGGGCGCGGGGCACGCCTCCCGGTAGGCGTACGGGCAAAGCGGATCGCCATGCGTCAGGAGGTCCTCGTCGATGAAGAGGGGGTAGATGGAGAGGCCCAGCCGCACAATGAGGGCGCTGCCATCCCCAAAATAGAACGCGAGCTCCTGCAAGGGAGGGGAGGGGTAGGGGCCGGGGTACCTTGAGCGCGGGGCCGGGCGCTAGCAAGAAAGGCGGTTTTAGGGGCCCGCCAGTGAGAGGCATTGGCACGCTCGCCTTGCCATTGGTGCCGACATAGACCAGCGCCTTCCCGCCCTGGAAGAAGGCCCCGAGGCCAAGGTCCGGCTCCTTGGTGTTGTTGAAGTTGATACAGGGGTTGACGATGCCCACGTCCACAGTATGCACAACGAAGGACCCCTCTTTGGTCAGCACCTCGTTCAAGTACCGCCCGATGGCGTCCACCTCAGCATGCTCGGGCATCTGCAGGATGGGAGCCGGATGGCACCTGGTTATAGCATGGATGAGAGCGGGATGGCATGAA
>NW_005435075.1:582727-586216 GCF_000147415.1 Chlorella variabilis | reverse complement strand
GCGCGTCGCCGGCTCCGACCAGCGCCAACGGGCTGCTCTGCTGGCGCCGCGTACGCCCCGGCGCCGGGTCTGTGCAAGGGAAGGGGTGGGGGTGGGAGGGGTGGGGCATGGCAGGGCCGGGCGGGGACCAGCACCCGGGGAGGCTCGCCGCCACGCGAAGAGGAAAAGGGGGCGAGAGCCATCGGCCCACCTGGCGACGGCGCCTGACGCTTGCCACCCGCCGCCCTCACACTACTCTGTGGCGGGGCCATGAGGTGCGCGCTGGCCGTGGGCTGCGGGCCTCCCTGCCGCCCAAGCCCCCCAAACCGCGCCAGCAGCTGCCTCAGAGTCGGGCGCTGTCCCGCATCGCCTGTATCGGCAGCGGCGGCCGGCGCAGCAGCGGCAGCAGGTGCCGTGGGGGCCGCCCCTGCGGCGGGCGGGAAGGCGGGGAGCACGGCGGAGCAAAGGCTGGGCGGTGGGTGGCGGCACCTCAGTGGACTTGGTGGGGGGCTCTGACGAGCCCAGGGCCGGACCGCCATGAGGAGGGCGCTGGGGCAGCCCACCTAGCCCGCCTGCCGGCGCCGCGCCTCGCTTGCCGGCCTGCGTCGAGGTGCTCTGCGGCCGAGTCAGCGCCATCCGCTGCCTCAGGCTCGGCCCTCGGCGCTGGCCAGCAGGCGCGGCGCCTGCGGGAGGCATGGGGCCGGAGGTGGGTTGAAGGCAAAAGAGGTGGCCGGGAGGGGTGGTAGAGGGGCCGCACCCAACGACGGCAAAGCACCAAGGGCAGGACCACACCTGAGGCCGGCGCCGGGTGCGGCCCAGGCAGCTGGCCGCCGTCCCCAGGCCCGCCTGCGGGGGGAGTGGAGGAGCGCCCAGTCACGGCTGACACCCTCACAGCGGCTCCTACTCCTACCGTGGCGGCCGCCACAGCTGCAAAGCGTGTGCTCACCTGGCCCCGCGGCGGGCGGCCTGCGCGACACGAGCGTCAGCTGCGGGCGGCCGCCGCCCTGCCTGCCGCCCCGCCTGCCGCTCACCACGCTCCCGCCCGCCGCGCTGCCGCTAGACCTGCTCCCGCCCGCCGCGCTGCCGCTCACCACGCTCCCGCCCGCCGCGGTGCCGCTCACCACGCTCCCGCCCGCCGCGCTGCCACCAGGCCTGCCACCAGACCTGCCCCCGCCCCCGCCCGCCGCGTTGCCGCTCGACCAGCTCCCGCCTGCCGGCCCTGAGCTGCGCGCCGGAAGCGGGCCGCTCTTTGCCGCGGCGGCATGGATCACCTGGGCGAGGCGGCGGCAGTGGTCCTGTCGCATCCTGTCGGGATCGGGCGGCACCCGGCCTGCGCGGGGCGCGGGGAGGGAGGGCGCGAGGGTGAGGGAGGCGCGAGCCGGCGGGCCGCACCCGGCGCCGCCGCGCCCACCTTCCAGCACAAACGCCAGCACGGCCCGGGGCTCGCCATTGGGCATGGTCAGCACGGCCAGTTGTTGCAAGGCGTCTGTGGACCCCCGTGGCACGCGGCGGCGCCCGCCGGTGTCGCCCGGGCTGTTCTTGGCGGCGGCCGCGGCGAGGGCCTGCAGGAGGCGCCGCCTGTCGGCCGGCAGGCGGCGGGGAGGCGCAGGGGTTGTCCCGGTCGGCAGGAGGGCCACCAGGTTGTAGTAGGCTCTGTCCAAGTCGTCCTGGCCGGGAGCGGGCGCCATGGCCGAGTCCCGCGGGCGCCCAGATGGGCGGCGCCAGGCGGCCGGCGGGCACCCCTCTGGATTGCCAAAACGCGGCTGGGGACACCCGGGGCCGCGGGGAGGGGCTCCGGGCGCCCGGCCCAGCGCTGGAGGGTCGGATTGACAGGGCCTGCACAGCCCGGCGGGGGTTGGTGCCAACAGCAGTGGGCGCTGTGGATTGCGATAGAGGAGGGAGGAAGGGCCGGACGCGCCGCCACACGAAGATGGCCGCGGCGCAGCACGGCGCAGCGCGGCGGGGCGCAGGTTTGACCAGCGGTCCGGAAGCGGGCCCGCCTGCACGTGCTGCCAGGCACGCACGAGAGGGGGTGCGTACGCTGCCGGGAGCAAAG
Source organism: Chlorella variabilis (assembly GCF_000147415.1). Lineage (NCBI taxonomy): Eukaryota > Viridiplantae > Chlorophyta > Trebouxiophyceae > Chlorellales > Chlorellaceae > Chlorella > Chlorella variabilis. Next base: position 584,181 of record NW_005435075.1, on the reverse strand, counting down.
GCTGCAGCGCCCTCTTTCAGTGGAATGGGGCTGGAGTGCCGGGCGGGAGGTGCAGGGCTCGCCGCCCGCGCCGGCTCGGCTGGCTGGCTGGGTCCAAGCCACACAGGAAACCCAGCACCCACCAGGCAGCCAGCCCAGGTATGAGCGCCCAGCACCGCCAGGCGGGAGGCCAGCAGCGAAACCCAGGCCCCCGCCCACCCCAGCCGCCGGTGCGTGGGCGTACGCGGCACCCGCACGTCGGCCCCTGGCGCTGAACCCGTCAAGAGGGCGCGGCACTCTGTGGCCGAGCTCGTTACAGGCCATACAGAGGCACAGAAGGTGCGTGTGTGTAGGCAAGCGGGAAAGGTGGCGTGGGTGCCGAGCGGTGTGGCGTGCCGCTGGCCTGCCGCGGGTGGTGGCGGGAGGACGGGGCAGCCCAGGCAGGAATGTTGCGGCACGGCGGCACGGCGGCTGGCAGGCTTGCCCAGGCGCCGGCCCCGGCACCTCGCGCGGCGGTGCACAGGGTGCCACGCGCGTCTTGCCGGCCGGTATGCACGGGCACCGTCAGGGGCGCCATCTGCAGGCGCCCACCTCCCTGAACACGTCGGCGAGCTGCGAGGAGGTGGGCGGGAGTGGCGGCGCTGGTCAGCGCAACGCCGCCTGTCGCCATCCCGCCGCGCAGGAAACCAGCCACACAGCCGTCCCGCCACGCACGCAGCCACCCGCCACGCACGCAGCCACCCCGCCACCAGCACCCGGGAGGAGCACCCGCCTGCCTGACCGCCGCCCTGTCGCCCGTCACGTCGAGCGCCAGGATGCCGTGGCTGGCGCGCGGCGACTCCTGCGTGCCGCGGCCGGCGTACCAGTCTGACGCCGCGCGTGCGGCGCAGCGCAGGGGCGCCCCCTGGTGCTGCTCGCCTCCCAGCGCGCCCCACACCGCGGGCACCGCCACGCCCGCCAGCTCGCCCACCACCCTCGCCTGCCCACCGGGCGGCGCTGGCAGCGCGCCGCGGCAGACGATCACCACGCCCGGACGCGCCGCGTGTCGCGCCAGGCTGACAACCTGGGAGCGGTGGGGGAGGGGCGGCGGGAGGAACGTGGGCCGGCGGGGCTGGCGGGGCTGGCGGGCCTGCCGTCACGCGTCGCGCGCACCTCTGACTTCCTCACGCGCAGGCCCCACAGGTCCCGGGGCGTGTCCTGGCTGGGCACCACGGGCGCCAGCACGCAGCAGTGGCCCTGGTCTGCGTGGGCGGGCGCCAGCGGCGGCGCCTCGCTGGCGGCCCGCCCCCCCGACTGTTTGGCGGGCACGCGGGGCGTGAGGCCGGCCATCTGGGGGCTCGCTCTGCGCCGATGGCGTGCCTGTGCGGCCGAGCGCGCAGGTTGGCCGAGGCGGCCTGCTGTTGGGTGTTTTGGAGTCGAGGCAGTGAGAGAGCTCTCTCGAGCCGGGAAGCACGCGGTTCACGGGGGGGGGGGGG
>NW_005435075.1:563327-582677 GCF_000147415.1 Chlorella variabilis | reverse complement strand
GAGGCGGCGGGCGGTACGCGGCGGCGGTACGGGCTGTCGACCCGCGAATTCCGGCGCGATCTCGCCCCGGCGGAATCGGATAGGCCTCGCAGATGTACAGTGCAGCTTGGACGGGGGTGAGGATGCGGGACAGGGTGCTGCAGCAGAGGGCAAAGCCGGGGGGGCTGCACAGCTCAGGGGACGCAGGCCAGAAAGCCCCGTGCAGGTTCCAAGTGGGGTCGCCAACAGCGTGTCGCTCTGCCAAGCTTCCTGTGCCAACTGCTCACCACGAGTTGATTTCCATTGCCGCACGCTGCTCCCGCCTCAGGTTCTCCTTGACAAGGTTCAGAACGCCGGCCAGCTTGGCAGCCTGCGCGCTGCTGGCTGCGCGGACCACTGCGTTGCCGGTGCCGGCTGCGGCGCTGTCGCTGCTGGGCATCATGCTGCTGGGGCCCAGCAGCATGAGGGACATGGCCTGCATGTTGAGCTGCTGGCGCTGCTGATAGATGCGGCGCATGAGGGCCAGGTGCGCACTGCGCTGCAGCATCAACTGCTGCTTTTGTTCGGGGGTCAGCTGCAGTACCTGCAGGCTTTGCAGCAGAGGTGGCTGTTGGGACCAAGCAGGCTGCCGCATGTGTCAGCCGATTGGGTGGCCAGCCTTACTGTCCCGCACCACCGACCCTGGTGCGGACCTGGATGACGTGCAGCCACTTGCGGCGTACATGGCTGCCCGGCTCTGCTGCCACGCCCATCGTCTCCTCGTTGGCGACCAGCATGTTGATCACCTCCACGCCCTCTGCGGAAAGGGCGAGCAGCAGCCAGCCTTCGCACTTCTCCCATCAGCGTGCCGGCGGCAAGCACACACGTGCATGCACATGCGCCTGCCCTGGCCCTCTCGAGAACTCAGAGCCCCTGGGGCCACGCACTCACCCACACGCAGCAGGTCGCGGCAGATGCCCAGGCTCTCCTGCATCAGTGCAAACAGCTGGCCGCGCGTGGCCGTGCTGAGCACCAGCGCTGCAGCCAGGGAGCCGGAATGCCGTGAGTAACAAGACCACCAGGGCACCGCCAGGCCGTATGCAGGACGCCACATCCACAAGCCTGCATCACCCAAATTGGGGCTAGCGCGCGCTTGGCCTGGCTCACCAGAGGGGTTGTGGTTGCAAAGCCGCTGCTCGGCCAGAAAGTCTTTCACTTTGTTCACCTGCAGTTGCATCATCGAGCACAATGGGGACGCAAGGAGACTCGGTAAGGCGGGCCGCAGCCGGAGCCGCAGGCCATTGACGAGGATGGTGCTCTTGTTCTCCACCTGGCTGCAATCATTGGACGCTACTCGCACCTGCGCCTGGAAGCGAGCAAGCAGGTCATCAAACGCCTCGTGAGGCGGCGGCTCCCCATACATGCCCACCGTCGGTTCCCCCAAAGCCTCAGCTGCTGCGGCTGCCGCTGCTGCCGCCAGCTGCTCGGTGGCGCTACCGTTGTGCTGGCCAGCTGTGGCCGCCGCTGCCTCGGCGCTGCCAAACACAGCGTCACTGTCTGTGGGCAGGCTGCCGGCAGAGTCGTGCCGCTCCCCCACGGCTGAGCCGGCCACCGAGGAATCCTGCCTTGCCTGCTCTGCTGGCTGCTGCGGAGCGCCTTCCGCCTGCTGCCGCCCCTCTCGGCTCGACTCATCAACAGCCACTGCTGCCTCTGGGCTGGCGGCCCTGCAGCGGCCATTGCGGCACAACTGCCGCGCTTCATGCTGCTGCTGCTGCCGCTGCCACTGCAGAGCCTCCGCCTCATTCTCAATCCTTGCCAGCTGTGCCTGCAGACGGTAGTGCTGCTCCTGCAGGTTGGCGAGGGCAGGCGAAGGGCGTGTGTGGGGGAGTGGGAAAGTGATGGAAGCTGCGGAAGCAGAACCAGAGAAAGTGAAACCAGGGCCCACATTGGCATCACCCGGATGGCTGCAAGAGGCGCCTGTAGCCGCATGGGCAGCTGCTACCATGGCAATCCAGCGGTGCCTCGCCGACCCAATCAGTTGCCACCGACCCATCACCCACCTCCAGCTTCAGGTTCTGGCTCTGCACTTTCTGGTGCTGCGCCAGCTGGCGCGTCAGCGAGTCGATGGCAACCTGCATCTCCAGCAGCCGCGCCTTCTGCCGCTCGCGGTAGCGCTTCTGTGCCTCGCGATTAGTGGCCTGGCGTTGGTGCTGGCGGCCACTGATGCCATTCTTGCCGGCTGCCGGCTGCTGCTGCTTGCCAACTGCCATCATGGGCATGCCTCCAAGCAGAGGGATAAGGGGCATGGCTGCCACCGTGGGGCCGCCTGGCTGCATCATCATCATGCCCGGCATAAGCGGCAGCGCCCAGGGGGCGGCCCCGCCCGCTGCCGTGGCCACCTGCGGTGGCATGGGCTGCATCTGCACCGAGGAAGGCAAGCTGCCTGCTGCAATCATCATGCTGCACGCCGGAGCCTCTGAGCCGGACACCGGAGGGGTGCAGGAGTTGGACAGGCATGCACTGTCAGAGCGGCCTGTGTTTGCTGCGGGCAGCGTGGCAGGGATGGGCAGGTGAAGGGGAGTTGGGTGCGTTTTCTTATCTGCCCTGTGGCATGGCGGCTCGCAACGAAGCCGGGGCAACTGCAAGCAGGGGCGCACCAGGGACGGCCTTCTGTGCTGCTAGAGACGACAGACCCTCCAAATAATGGCTGAAATAATCGTCGACGGGGACTCGCCTGCATGGACAAAGCCAGGTGGAAAGCGGATGATCACCATGCAGATTTGGCCCTCATTGATGAACCGAAGCTCGACTTTCACCAACATAGAGGCCTCTCCGCCAGCCTCGGCACCAAAGCGAATCCCAGGGACAGGCAGGCTGGACAGAGAAGGGTTGGGTGTCCGGCCAAGCAGCAGCGCTGGGTGGCCCAGAGCATGAGTAAGCCTGCGCAGGCGCGCCAGGCGGAGCGCGAGGCCGTTCGCTGATGAATCCGTACAACTCACTCGTGTGGCGTCCCATCCATGCTCAACAGACCCTCCAGCTCGATGAGGGAGTTGGCATTGTGGCCAGACACGTTTATCATCTCGAGTGCCACTTGCCAACGGCTCGCCTTGCCTGCGGCGTGCTGCGGCCTCGTCGAGACGCTTAGACGGCTTGCTTCGGGCCTGCACCAGACCGGCAGCAGCCCCCGTGGGGAGACTGCCCCGGTGGGAGAGCCGATGGCCCCCGCCCGCCACCCTGCTGCAACCCTACGGCCGGAGGTGCCACTCGAGCTCCAGGCTGAGCGCAAGGAAGCGGAAAAGAGCTCGCCTTCAGATGACGCCACGGCGGGTCTCGAGGAAGAAGGGGCAAAAGGCTAGCGGCACCTCCACACCCCTTTTGCTCGATTCTGTGACAACTCGGCTTATTTGCGTGCAGATGGGCTGAAAGCGATGTTGTGACGTGCAGCATCACCCCATAGCACTCATAGCACGTGCGACCCAGAGGGGCCCGTGACGATGCACAGCTGTGCGTTCAGGGTCTTCATAGCTATTAGAGGTAGCGTGTTGGGCGTGCTATGCAAACAGAAGAGATACTTGCATGCCTGGCACAGCGGCTAATACAGGGGTGGCTCCGCAAGGACCCCTGGCTGCCGCCTGCCTGTCGCCGCCACCAGGCTGTTGCCGAATTGAATGCAATGGAAAGTCTCCAATCAGGTAAAGGCTAGGACAGCAATTCCGGCAAAAGCAGAGTAGCTTTACAGGCCATAAAGTGCCAGGGGCAGGAAACCGGTGCCCTATGCAAAACGACTGACACACACAGCCTGTGGAGGTGGCGGCTGGCCAGGGGCAGATGGGAGAGTACAGCGCAGATAAGAATGGCCTGGGTGCAGCAAATGCGAGGGAGGCAGCATGGCCGCAAAGGCTTGGGGCAGGGAAGAGGAAGGGAATGGCATAATGCACGACAGCCCGAGTTGTTGCCGACTGCAATGCCTGAAGCTACAAGCAAGTGCGCTCTGCTCTCAACGGTCATGGATGATCTACAGCTGCAGGGCGTCATGCTGCCTTGTCTGTCAAACGCTGCGTGGACAAGTCAGGTTGGGTGGGCGACAGGAGCATGCGGCCGCAAGACGAGCGCCGCAGTCCAAACAGGCAACAAAACAAGGGAGGTCACATGGCATCGGGGTCCAGCGGCGGCTCGGGGGGCTCCCAGGCAGGCACAACAGTTAGGTAGGAGGACATGGCGATCCTGTGGGAGCAGCCACACAAATAGGCCACTTGGCTAGGGCAAAGCCGCCCGACACTGACACCAAATCTATCGCTGCGGCAGCTGCGCCGGCCCGCCCTCCCACCCGCTTGAAAACAGCAGCCTGCCCACCTGAAGCGACGGCTGTACTGCTTGGGCGAGATGACGGTTGGGTCCTTGCCCGCGCCGCCCAGGATGCCGCTCTTCTTGACCCACGTCTCCACCTGCTTGTCCCAGGTGTACTGCAGGCGGCGCAGGCCGAGGGCGAAGCACGCATTGGTCGGGCGGTGTCACGGCACCATACTCCGACGTTCACTCCAATTCCACCAGCATACCTGCCGCTGGTTAGAACAGTTATGCTCACCCCGGTGAATGCTCCTGCTCTGCTGCGGCAGCCAGTTAGTGTGACCTCACCTGGCGTATGTAATCGATGACGCCCACCACCAGCTCCTGCCGCTGCTTGTCCACCCCTACCAGCAGCGAGTAGTCCATCACGCCCAGCCCCGCCAGGAAGCTGGTGTCTGCAGGAAACAGGAGGCCAGAAGAAAAGCGTCAAAATGACACGAACGCTGGTTGGGGCCAGAGCAGGCAATGTGCCTGCGCCAACCTGTGGGAAGCCACACAGGCAAGTTCATTAGCTGCAACAGCCGGGGGGGGGGGGGGGCGGCACCCACCTGACCACAGCGCACGCTGCAGGCGTGCAAAGGTACGTGGCCCCACCAGCGTGGGTGAGGTGAGGTTGAGCTCCTTCAGGTTCTCATCCAGCAGCACTGCGCCTGCAGCGGGAGCACAGCAGCAGGGGAGCAGGCCGGTAGGTCAGCAGGGAGGCAACGAGGGTCAACAGCAGTCGGCAGGCCAGCGCAGGTGGCGCAGCAACTGAAATCCCCACTACAGCAGCCTGGGGGCTGCTCCGCACCTGCCACTGCGGGGTTGTCTGCCGCGTACCGGTCCCGCTGGCTACCCTTGAGGTCATAGATGCGTGACACCTGAGAAGCGCAAGAACACAAAGGCGGAGCACCCCCTGGTTGCGGCAGCAGCTGCGGATACACAAACACCTGGGGCGCATGGCCTGGCTTGGCATCCATTGAGGTCGGCTCAGGCAGGAGTCCCCAACAAAATAAACAAAGATGGGTTCAGAACACGATTCCTTCCTTACCTGGGTGTCCCGCCCATAGAACACATTTTCGGTGACCAGCAGGTCCATGACTCCCTCTTTGCCGCCGAAAGGGGGCACGGCGGGCGCCCCGCGGCCGCCAGTGTACTGCACAGACACCTGCAGGGGCAGGGGCGGGCACAGAGATGCAGCGGCCGGGTGGGGGCAAGCGGCCAGCAAGGGCACACCAGGGCAAGGGAAAGGCGCTACATGCACCGCCATTATCACACCATCTCCTTGTCCCTTGCCCTACATCTCGCCTGGCAAACAAAACACACAACTGAAAAGGGGCAGCACCCGTGCACGCCCCCCCCCCCCCCCCGCACCTGGTATACACCCAGTACCTTGGCCAGGCACGTGTCCTGGCCGCGGTGCAGCATGGTGGCCACGTAGCGGAAGTAGTCGGGGGCAAACTCCAGAAACGACTGCCGCTCGCTGCGGGACAGCTGCTTCACGATGTATCTGCGGCGGGTACGCACGGTACAGGAAGCAGGGTGGACGGCACCGCCAGACGGCAGAGGGAAACGATCTTGGGACGCAATGGATGGGCCGTGGATGGCAAGGCAAGCGGAGGGTGGCTGCGGACTGCAGCAGCAGCAAGCACGCCGCACACCTCTTGTCGCAGGAGCGCGCAAAGTAGGCGGCCGACTTGCCGCCGCGGGTGGCCCACTTGCGGCAGCGGCTGATGGAGGCCAGGAAGGCCTGTTCGCCGCCCACCACGCACCGCCGCCGCAGCTCCGCAAACTGGGGAGCGTAGTAGGCGATGATCTGCAAGAGGGATCGGGCACAACAAGGCGCAAGCGTGAGGCTGCGCATGCATTGCTCCACTCCCTTCACCTCTCTCGTTGGCCTCTGAGAGCCATCCAGCCCGAGCCATCCAGTCTGCCCAGCCCCGCACTGCCTTGCCTGGAACTTGGCGCGGCCCCAGGGCATTCCGGGCGAAGGATCCTCCAGCGCCAGCTGGCAGTCCAGCTGCTGCTCATGGAACAGCACCTGCCAGTCGCCGCTCTGCTCCGCCGCCAGCTCCTCCTGGCTCACAGCACGGCTGTGGGATGGCAGCTGAGCAGCCGTTGGCCCTGGCGCCCCCACCCCACCTGCGCCAGCTGCTGCCACCGCCGCTTCCAGAGGCACCGCATCTGCTGCTGCAGCTCCTCCCACCAAGGGAGCCCCTGCAGCTGTAAGTCCATGCTGCTGCTGATGCTGCAGGCCGGGCACCAGGCTGCTGCGCCGGCTGCCGCGGCGGGGTGAGCTTGGTAGCGACTGCCAGGATCCCGGCATGGCCGCCGCGCCCTGCTCGCCATCTGCGCCGCCAGCCGCAGCGTCTGTTGCTGCCGAGGATGCCAGACCGCCGGTGCGGTGCCGTGCCTCGCCAAACAGGACGGTGGCCACAGCATCATGCAGATACTGCTGGTACTCCCTGCGGTATGCCAGTACAGCCAGGGACAAGATGCCGGTCAACTGAGCAGGCACTGCCGGCGTCGACCACCCATAAACGACAGGCTGTCACGCTGTCTGTCATCACACACCCACAATCTCTCTCCACCACCCCATCCCAACCACAGCCCATGCTCCACTGCCCGCTCACTTGGTAGCCAGGAAGTAGGCGATGATGGAGGTGGGCTCGTCGTCAAACACCGCCACTCGCATACCATCGGCGCCCCCCGGCAGCAGCGCGCGGCCGCTCAGCTCCACCTTGCCTGCCGTCAGCGGCATGTGCCCCGGCGCCAGCTCGCTGCGCAGCTTGCCCAGCAGCTGCATCAGCTTGCTGGGGGCCTTCTCGGATGCCAAAGGCGGCGATGGCGCGCCGCTGCCTGCACCGCCAGCTGCTGGCGCAGGCAGGAGGCTGCGGGAGCTGGAGGCAAATGACTGGGTGCGCGATGGCGGCGGCAGCGCGGCGGCCGCTGCTACTGCCGTTGAGGCCGCTGGAACTGCTGCTGCCGCCGCCGCCGCTAATGTTGCTGGAATCGCTGCCACAGGTGCCACGGCCCCAACAGCTACTGTGGGTGCGGCAGCTGCTGATGTGGCCGTGACCGCAGGTGCTACCACGGCCTCAGGCTGCTCATCCTCGCGCGCATCCTGCTGTAACCCGCTGGGCAGAGACAGATCCGGAGGCATGGGTGCTTCCTGCAGCTTGGAAATGGCATCCTGCCTGCCAGACGCGGCTGTGCGCAGTGGGGATGCGATACCGCTGCTGCCCCCCGCCAACGGCAGCCGATTATCGCCGCCGCCGCCGCCGCCGCCATCGCCTTCGCCGGCGTCTGGTGGTCCAGGCCCTCCCTCGACCAGCAGCGTGCTCCACTCATCCCAGTGGCTGGCACTGTCCTTGGCTGAGATCTCGCCTGCCAGCGGCACCCCTTCAGCTGCCGACTCTTCAGCCGCCAGTGTCGAGCCCTGCTGAGCCGCCGCATCTGCCGCTGCCGCTGCTGCTGGTGCAGGCATCACTGTAACAGGTGCCCAATCCTGTTGAGGCCTCTGCGACAATTGTGCCTGCTGCTGCTGCACCTGTGCTAGCTGCTGCTGCTCTGCCACCACATCCAGCTGCTGCAGCAGGGATGGCGAGTCTGCAGACTGTGCGTGGCCCAGTGGACAGCCACTGATGGAGCTGCGCCGCCGCTCAGTAAAGCTCTTGGTGAGCGACATACGGCCCAGGCGTGCAGACAGCTGCTCCAGCCGACTGGCGGTCCTGCCAGGAAGGCTTGGGGGTGCCTCGGCTTCAGCCTCATCTGCAGGCAGGAGGGGTGATAAGCATGACCTGCATCAGTGAGCCAGTATTGTGGCAGCTATGCAGCCAAGCACCAACGTGACTGCCGCAGCGTAGTACCTGCGGTGCTGCGGTGCTTGGGGGTGAGCGCTTGGACCAGCTCCGGGTCAGGGTTGGTGAGGTCCAGCCTGAAGAAAGAAGGGCGCTGCCCCTGTCCCTGCTGCTGTGGCGGGGAAAGCTGCTGCTGCTGCCTGCCAAGGTCAGCTTTGTCGCTGGCTGCAACACTATCGCCATCGCCGCTGCTCCCGCCGCCCTCAGTCGGCCCAGATATGTCAGCTGCCGTGGCCGGGCTGCTCGCCACGCCCGCTGCTGCCTGCAGGGCATTTGCCTCAGAATCCGCTGCCTGTACCCAGTCGTGCGTGCGCTGCGACCGCATCGCCTTGCCGGTAGGGCTGCTGCTGCTGCTGCCGCCGTTGCGGCCGCCGTCGCGGCTCTGGTCAAACATGGCGATGTAACGTGCCACCAGGCCAGTTGGGATGAAGGCAGGGGGCGCAATCGGAATGCTGCTGTGCGGGCTGTTGGCCAGGCTGCCGACGTCCTCGCCATGCAGCGAGGGCGCCCCAAAGTTGAGCTCGCTGGAGGCAGAGGGTTGTGGAGGGCCACCTGCTGCTGCTGACGCCTCGATAAACTGGCGTCCCAAGCTGGCTGTGCTGTCCCTGCGCTGCATCTGCATTGGCACAGGTGCCTGCCTTTGCGTCTGGTCTAGAGCAGCTTGCTGCTGCTGCTGCTGCTGCTGCAGGACTGGCTCTGCTGCTGCAGGCAGGGGCTGCTCCTCTGCTGCATTCTGGTCCGTGGGCTGCTGGCTGAAAGGAGAAGGCGAGAGATCAGCCTGTGACAAGACAGCCGGTTCCCTGTCTGCTGCTGCTGCCACACTCGATGTAGGCAGCACCTCCCCACTGACGTTGCGGCTGTGGCCTGCTGCCGCTCGCCGGCTTTGCAGAACGGTGGTGAGAGCGCTGGCGCCGCTGGGCGGTGCGGCGTGGCTGCTGGGCGTTCCTTCGTGCAGGCACGTCGCCCACTGCAGCACCACGGCCGCCAGCAGGCTGCGCAGCCGGTTCAGCTCCCATACAACGCTCACTGCAGGGCCGGCCTGCTGCTGCTGCTGCTCTTCACTGCTGCCGCCTGCACGCGGGCTGCTGTCTAATTGAGTAATTGTGTCCTGGATCTGCAGCAGCCAAGGCAGGAATGGCGAAGAGCAGCACTGAGGCGGCCAGAAACAACTTTGACAGCCAAATGGGAGGCAAATCCAAACACAGCTTCTTGCAGTACCGGCCCACCCGCATGGTCAGCCCACCAACCCACCGTGTCTAGGAAGGTGGCGCGGGTATCAGCCAGCGTGTCGAGCCACATCTGTGCAAACTCAGGCTCCGGCTCGGCAGATCCCTCCAGCACGCGCAGCTGCTCGCCTAGCGCGTACTCAATGGCACCAAATGCCTCGTCTGCCTCCTGCAACAGGCAAGGCACCATGATGGGGGCAGAGGTGCATACAAAAACTGCGCAGCATGCAGCCAGCCAGCCACAACACCAATCAACACCGCCCGCCCAACCACCCACCTCTGTGAGCTGCTTGATCTCCTCCTGCAGCCACTCGTCCTCCATCTCCGGCAGCAGCTCCACCTGGCGTGGAGGCATGTTGACGATGTAGGGGGGCGCCGGGGAGTAGTGCAGGCAGAGCAGGGTGGATCCAGAGCCCAGGTACCGCACAAAGTCTCGCTGCAGCGACATGCCGCCCAGCGACAGGTGCCGTGCATCCAGTAGCAGGCTGAGCAGATGCGCAAAGGAGAGACAGGCAGCTTCGGAAGACAGCGGAACACGCCGCGCCGCCGCCGCGCCCTCGGCACCATTAGCGGCTGCAATAACCCGCAGCCACATCCAGACGCGACCCTCGGGCAGCTCCTTGCCAGCTGGCAGGCGCACGCTGGACAGAGTGACCAGCCCGTTGCCGTGCATGAAGCTGCGCAGGTGCAGAGGCGCTCCGTCGCCACACTGCGGGTGCGGACACTTGCGGTTGGGTGGCGCCGCGGCGCTGATGAAGGCTGCCAGGGGCAGGTCTGCAAGGCAGCAGAGGGCAGGCACACGGATTAGCACGGAATGGCTCAATTGGGCAAGGCTTGATGACAGCCGCATGACTAGCTGCATGTCTCAGCCTCCCTCACACATGCCCCGCCACCTGCACCCACCCTTACATACAAGTTGGGCACCGAACTAGACCATGCACTTACCCGTGTCGGCATAGAACTCCATGCAGTGGGCATGTGAAGGCTCGCAGAGGATGGCCTTGGCCGGATTCTTGCAGGAGATGGCCAGCCACAGCTGCTGGCTGCGGCTTATGAGCATGCCGGGGGCGGCGGGGACCGCCTGGCCACTGGGCTCATGCGCTAATGCCACCGCATCGGCCGCTGCAAGCTGCTGGGAGGACACAACAGAGGCGCGGCGTGAAAGCTGCGCCGCCGCACGCTCGGTGTCCCTGCTGCTGCCGCCGGGCGCGCCCTGCTGCTCAATTGGTGACGCGTCTCCCGGGTCTGGGGCTGCACCTAGGGGTTCTGCTCCAGCTGCAGGGCTTGGGGGCTCGCTGCCCGTAAGCTGCAGCTGCCGCAGCGCCAGCTCCTTGGCCGCCAAGTGCAGCGGGTCTTGCGGCGAGCCGGGAGCCCCCAGGCCCACTGAACTGGCGCTGCCGCCCTTGGGGGTGCCTGCTTCCGACTCGCCGGCCTGCTGCTGCCGCTGTGTCGGGTCTTCCTCTGCCTCCCCCAGGCTTTGGCTGCCAGCAACAGTGAAGGTGGCCGCTCCCGCCTCCGCCGGCAGGACCCACATGTTGGTGCTGTCGCTGGAGGCGGGGCTGTCTGGCGCATCCTCCTCCCACACCCCGCTGCCCCCGTTGCCGATGCCGATGCTGCCATGCTGCTCCTCATTGCTCGCCGCTGTTGGCAGGTCCAGCTCGGATGCCGATGTGCCCCGCTCCAGCACTATGGACACATGGGCCGAGGCAGAGAGGATGGCCTGCCGGCCCCGTGCCTCTGCGGTGGCCAGGTAGGAGGTGGAGGCGACGGCGTCGGCCATGCCCGCCACCGCGTCTGGCTGCCCACCGCCCGGCAGGACCGTGGCTGCCGCGGCCGCCAGCTGGTCCGACAGCAGGGCCGCCTCCAGGATGCCCCAGTAGGCTGCATAGGCAGCAAAGGTGGCCACCCGCTTGACGCGGCGCAGCTCTCCAGCGTCGCTGCCGCGCAACAGAATCGTGCAGCCCAGCTGGCGGGGGCAGCCGCGGAAGAGCATGACGGCGCGGGGGCCCGCCTGCTGCACCGCCCCTGCCGCTGCCGCCTTGCGCAGCGCAGCAGCATCCGCCACGAGGTGCCCCTGTGCGAGCACCAGACCATGCCAGAGGTGCGTCTCAAAAACAAACGTGAGCTGCTGAAATTGAGCTGCAATACAGCATGCTGCCTGTGCTGCCTCTCCCGCATCCAAGGGGCACACAGCAGCCACTCGACAACAGCAGCACGACATTCAGTGTTCACCTCTGGCAAATCGCGGGGGCTGATTTCAGTGCTAGCCGCCGCTGCTGAAGTCGAGTTGGCGGGCAGCTGCAGGCTTTCCACCTCAAAGGCCTTGCAGTGACCGATGCAGTGGCTGGTCAGCTGGTCCAGCGAGGGCGCCACCTGCGGCAAGCAGGGGCTCAGGCGGCTCACTCCCCAAGGTCTGGAAACAACAGCCACAAAAGCTTGGATGCCTGCAGTCGCCAGCGGCATGCACGAAGCCGAACACTCCACCTGCCCTAATACCCTCCTCACCTGTGCCCCCGTGCAGCGTGCGAGGCGCTCCAGCAGTTCGCGCTTGACGTTGAGCACCAGGCTAATGTCCTTGGACAGAAGCACCTCCTGCGCATACCTGCAGGCAAGGAGCGCCGCGGCAGCAGCAGCAGCACCAGCAGTCAGGAACAGCTCAGGCAGCGGCGCATGCCTGCTGCAGCACAGCAAGGTAACAGCAGTCGAGTGGAGGCAGTCTTATACAGCCTCCGATGCCAATCCTGGGGCGCAGCAGAACAGCGGCGGCGGCCACGCACCGCCCCACGCTGCGCTCCACCACCAGCACATCTGGGCTGAACGAGGCGATGCGCTCCACCGCGGCCTCCAGGTACTGCTGCTCCTGGTCCATCAGCGCATCGAAGCTGGACAGCTTGCTGGCGGCGGAGCCGGGCGAGGCGCGCGAGAGCTGCGGCTCCACACTCCCGCCCAGCAGCATGATGCGGGGCTGCGTGATGCTGCTGCGCATGCGCTTGTGCGCCAAGCTCTTGCGCATCGCAACGCCCTGCACCACTGCGCTCTCTGCAGGGTCGGCGTCGGGGGTCACCAGGCGCTTCACCTGCAAGGGTCAGGGCGGCACAGTGGGGGGAGGGGCAGGTGGGGGCGTCTAGTTCCGTGCAGCACTCTGGTGGCAACCATGCCAGCTGCTACGCAGCATCGCTTGCAAGCAGCAGTCTCAGGCTCCTCGGCAAGGTAAAGCTGCGCCAAGCCTCATGGCCCTGCTGCTGGCCCTGCTCACCTTGATGTAGTAGCGCGGGTCAAGCTTGCCAAATGCCACCGCTGCGGTGGGCGACAGAAGAGAGGCCGCCAGCTGCGCCAGCTGGCACACCAGCGGCGCCCAGCGCCCCTCCCCATCCAGCCCCTCCGCCTCCAGCAGCTGTGCCACCAGCGCCTCGAGGTGTTTGCCCGCCACAGCGGCAAACGCGGGACGCCCTGCCACCGCCGCCTTGTCCGCCTCTTCTAGCTCCGGCGGCACGTCCCACGTCAGCGCCGCATCTCTGTCCCGCTTGCCGTTGTGCCCCTCCTGGGCCATGCTCCTAGCTCAAGTCCTCGTCGCTGCTGCTGCTCCTGCTGCGCTGGACGCAGCAGTGGGAGGGTAGGCCATACGCAGCAGCGGCCGCTGGGCGAGCGGCGGCAGCGGACCACGAGCGAGTGGGCAGAGTCCAGTCGGTGCTGCAGCCCGGCGGCCTGCGTGTCACGGCGGCATGTTACAGGCGATCAGAGGACCGGTGCCTTCTTCATAGGGCGGAGCTTGACGGCCCAGCAGAGGGGAGGGGGAGGCGGGGTGATCGGGCGGTGGCAGCTTGTGGAATCTTACCGTCTGTATGGTTTCAAGGCTGCTGTCGGCGAGGGGCTACGCGGTAGAGCAGTGACAGGCGGCAACACAAGCGCGGCAGTAGTTCCCCCAAGGTGAACACCCTGCAGGGCTGGTTGATGACCTTGTGGTCGTCTGTGGTGATTGGAATGGCGTGGGGAGGGCTGCCAGGCGGTCCCATGCACCACGCTGGCTGAAGTGGAATGCGCCTGCGCTTCATGGATGCTCCGCCACTTGCCTCTGTTTTTGAACCATGCAGTCCTCGCTGGTGCAGAGCGGCCGCCTGACGGTCCTTGCCACCGGGGCAGTCAGCCGCCTGGCACCCCGAGCTGCTCATCACATCACGTGCATCGGCGAGCCCGCCTTTGCTGGCAGCACACAGCCCCTCAGGTATGTCGATGGCATGTTGTGCATATTGGCATCGTGCATGTTAAGGTGGTGAACGATGCGAGGGAAGCCAGGGCCGTTGCAGCCCTCCAGCGCCTCGGGGAAGCTGTCACAGCATGCGATCTTGCGGCCGCGCTGCCGCAGGCAGCAGCAGGCAGCTCGCAGCAGCTCACGGCCGGCGGTGGCGGCGGCGGCGGTGATGGCGGCTGCAGGCAGCAAGGGCAAGGCCCTCATCTCTGTGTCCGACAAGACCAATCTGGATGCTTTGGCCAAGGTAGGTGCAGGGCACCAGGCAGCAGCTGCTGCAGGGGCTGACAATGTGCCTGATATGGATAAAGAGGTGGCCGTAGGTAGCAAGAGCGTCGGTGATGCCACAACGCCGCCATCCGTCCGCCTTGCCTTGCTCCCATCATGCACCCGTCCCCGCCCCTACTCCACCCCCACCCACTGCACAGGGCCTGGCCGAACTGGGCTACGAGATTGTGTCCACCGGCGGCTCGGCCACGGCCATTGAGAAGGCGGGAGTGGCGGTAAAGCGGGTGGAGGAGCTGACGGGCTTCCCCGAGATGCTGGACGGTGCGTGCCTGGCACACCGCATGTAGTATCGCCGATCAGCTAAAAGCTTCCTCCCCGCACCGGGCGCTGGCGGAGGCAGGCTGTGCCGAGCTTGCCTGCCCTGCCCCGTCGCTGCTCCCACCGTGCAGGCCGCGTGAAGACGCTGCACCCGGGCGTGCACGGCGGCATCCTGGCGCGCCGCGACCTGCCGGAGCACATGTCGGCCATCGCCGAGCACAGCATCACCCCCATTGACATTGTGGTGGTGAACCTGTACCCCTTCCGCCAGACCGTTACCGCGGCCAACGCGCCCTCGTATGAGGTGCGTGCAGCTGGGGGACGGTCCAGCTGGACTGGAGGGGCAGGGTCCCTGCCATTCACCAACAGACAGCAGGCCCCGTTGGCTCGCGCGCGGGCGGCAGCCGCCATCAGCATTGCATGCCGTATGGGCGCAGCACCCCATCCCTTCGTTGCCTCCTCGCCGCTGATAAGCACCTTGCTGTTGCTTGTCCCTCCATCCCTCCTGCAGGTGGCCGTTGAGAACATTGACATTGGCGGCCCCGCCATGATCCGCGCCGCAGCCAAGAACCACGAGCACGTGACGGTGGTGGTAGACCCAGCAGACTACAGCCAGCTGCTGGTGCAGCTGGGCGGCGGCGCCGACGCGGCCGATGCGCTGGCCTTCCGCAAGCGCTGCGCCTGGAAGGCCTTCCAACACTGCGCCACCTACGACAGGTATGGCGGGTGGGAAATGGGGGGCTGGGGAGTGGTACCCCCCCCTGCCCCCCTACCCCCCCACGGGTGGGCCAAAGACACCAGGGAGCAGGAATGGCAGAGACAAGAGTGCTGAGTGCGGTACACACCTGCCTGCCGGACGATTCCCTGACCAGCCTTTTGGCCCCTTCTCCCCCTCCCCTGCCCCTGCCCTGCCTGCAGCACGGTGGCGGAGTGGCTGTGGGGCGCGGTGGGCGAGGGCCCCGCCCCCGAGTTGAGCGTGCCCATGAAGCTGGCTCAGGGGTTGCGGTACGGAGAGAACCCGCACCAGGCGGCCGCCTTCTACACAGACGCCTCGCTGGCAGGTGGGCCTGTGTGTGTGTGTGCAGCATATGCAGCCTGGTTGAAACAGACCAGATGGGCGGCCACTGCCTGGGTTACAGTGCCGACTGCTTACCCTGGCCCCACGCCTGTGCAGAGCACGGCAAGGGTGGCGTGGCCACCTCAGTGCAGCACCACGGCAAGGAAATGAGCTACAACAATTATTTGGACGCAGACGCGGCCTACTCGGCAGGTGAGCGGGCCTGCTGCTGGGGTGGTTGGCTTACCAGCATTGTGGATGTTGATGCTCTGGCGGGGGTGTGTCTCTGCTTTGCAGCCAGTGTGGCTGCTGCCGCTGCTGCCGCTTTTCGGCCAGCACCTGCCCCGGGCTCCGGTCCTTGATCTTGCCTCGCCTGCAACTCCTACACCTGCCTTCCTGTCTGCTCCGCCCGCAGCCTGCGACTTTGCGGAGCCCACCTGCGTGATTGTGAAGCACACTAACCCATGCGGCGTGGCGAGCCGGGACGACCTGCTGGAGGCGTACCGCCTGGCAGTCATCGCAGACCCCATCTCCGCCTTTGGCGGCATCGTGGCGTTCAACCGGTGGGTGGGGCAGTGTGGCGGGGTGAGGCCCAAGGAGCTGCGGGCATTGGTAGGGTGGGTGGATGGTGGTGGTGGTGGATTCGGGACCCTGCGATCCGCCCTGCGTGACCTGGTACGCCGCTGACGTGGCGCCGTGCAGGCCCGTGGATGCCGACCTGGCACGCGAGATTCGCGAGTTCCGCAGCCCCACCGACGGCGAGACGCGCATGTTTTACGAGATTGTGATTGCCCCCGGCTACACGCCCGAGGGGCTGGAGGTGCTCAAGGGCAAGAGCAAGACGGTGAGGGGGAGGGCCGTGGAGCTGGGGACGTGTGTGTGTGTGGTGGTGGGGGGTGGGGGGCAGCTGGGAAAGGCAAGGTGGGGCAAGGCGGGGCAGTGCCTGCTCTGCTGGACTTGCTGCCCTGGCTGGGGCCCACACCCTCTATCATCTTTCCAACATCCTGCCTCCTGCAGCTGCGCATCCTGGAGGCCGCGCCGCGCGCCCCTAGCGGCCGCTCGCTGCGCCAGGTGGCCGCCGGCTGGCTGCAGCAGGAAGCCGACTCGCTGCAGCCGCAGGGCATCGAGTTTACATGCGTCAGCGAGAAGCAGCCCACGCCGCAGCAGCTGGAGGACCTCAAGTTTGCCTGGTGAGCTGGCTGGGGCTGGGGGCTGGGGCTGCAGGCAAAGCTTATTGAATGGCGGCGGTGCATGCTGCTGGGCGCCTGTGGCGAAGCAGCCGGCATGGGAGTGGGTGATTGTGTGCTTGGGCCAAAGCAGCAAGCCAGCAGCTGCTGCTAGGGTTGAACCTGCCATGCCGTGTCCCGCCTCGCCGTCCTTGCAGGCTGTGTGTGAAGCACGTGAAGAGCAATGCCATCACTGTGGCCAAGGGTGGCAAGCTGCTGGGAATGGGCAGCGGGCAGCCCAACCGCGTGAAGAGCGTGCAGATCGCGCTGGAGAAGGCGGGGGAGGAGGTCAAGGTGAGCGAGGCTGCTGTGAGCTGCTGCGGGGAATGCAGGTTTGACGGGGCACCAGCCAGAATACCGGGCTCGCCACCTGCTCACCACCTCCCCCGCCCAGCAGCCAGTGCTTGCCCCCGGTTTCTCTCACACCTCCATATCCTTCCCCACTTCGTTTTTTCGGCCTGCGCAGGGCTCAGTGCTGGCGTCTGATGCTTTCTTTCCTTTTTCCTGGAACGACAGCGTGGAGATTGCGTGCCAGGCGGGCGTGGGCGCCATCGTGCACCCCGGCGGCAGCGTGCGGGATGCCGATGCCATTGAGTGCTGCAACAAGTACGGCGTGGCGCTGCTCACCACCGGCGTGCGCCACTTTAAGCACTGAGTATTTCACGGGACATGTGTCAAAGCAACAAACTGCAATTTTGTCCATCCAATGTTGCTGCAATGCTGGCATGTGCTCGTTCAGCAACGTCTGTGTGTGCCGTTCGTGGAATAGCGTAGCACCAGTTCTCATACACATGAGCGAAAATGCCAGAAGAGAAAAAACATAGCAACGTGTGCAAGCTGAGCTGTCAGTCGCTGTCTCTGGTCAGTCTGCTGCGAATTGCCCTTTGACTGCTCGCTGTACCAGCTAACAGCAGCTATCTGTACCAGGCGCCAGAGATGGCGCCCGGGGCAGCCACGGCCGACCAGCCATCTGCTGCCTTAAGGAAGCAGCAGGGCCCACCACAGGCGTTGCTGCTGCTGGCGCTCCAGGTCCAAGCGAAGCAGGCCTCTACTCGAGCACAGGACTGACAGCAATCCTCGGGGCCGGCAGAGCTCACAACGCTGTCGTCGCTCATCGTCAGGCTGCCGCCCTGCAGGTCTGTGTCAGACTGGAACCCATTCAAGGTATCCAGGCAGGTGAAGTCGCCGCTGTCGTAAGAGGAGGTTTCTCCGGTGGCGACGGTGGTGGTGCCCCCGGTCAAGTTGTTGCCAGGGCTTGGGCCGGGGCTGGGGCCTGGCGCCTGCAGCGGCGGTGCCGCCGCCGCCAGGGTTGCTAGAATGTCCTCGCGGTACAGCCGCACGTCGCTGTAGAAACCATAGGCCAGGATCGGGTTGCCAGTCAAGCAGTCGGGGCCGTGCGAGGTGATGCCGACTTGCACCCAGTCGCCGCTCTTGGGGTCTTCCATCAGCAGCGGACCACCTGCAGGTACCACAACACGGCAGCAGGTGTTGTGGGAGGCGCGAGTGCCAACAAAGGCTGTCCTGGGTGCGTCCAGCACAGCAGCTGCGCGGAGAGGCCAGCACGCCACGCCAGCCTCCACCACAAGGCAGAAACACACCCGAGTCGCCATTGCAGGTGTTTGCCCCGGTGTTGCCGGCGCACATCACATCGTTGTAGTCTGCAGGGCACTGGTTTGGTGCCATGTGCTCCACATCGGCATGCCTGGCAGCAGGGGAGGAGGACGAGGTAGATGAGGTGAAGGGGAGGCGCGGGTAAGGGGAGGCGAGTGGGCACTGCCTTGCCGGCAGGTGTGTCGGTCCGACAGCTTCAAGCAAAGTTTGCAAGTCGTGGGCAGCTCTTTGAGAGTGGCTGCGTGGGCCCCCAAACATGCACGCACGCGCTGCACACCTGATCCCACCCGACTGCCCTCCGCCTCAGCTGCGCCACGCGCCACATCCTTGCAGGCGCGCTACTCACTCTAACACTTGGCTGGACTGGCCCGCCTCCGTCTTGCCCCACCCCACCACTTTCAGCCGCTGCCCTCGCTCCATCTCCAACGAGCCATCCGCCAGGGTGACCGTCACGGCATCAGGGACCGGCTTGGCCAGCTTCAGCACCGCCACGTCGTGCAGGTCGCCGTCAAAAGTGAGGTCCTGGTTGTCATTAGGGATTTTGTCAGCGCTGTAGCCTGCGGAGGGAAAGCAGAAGGGTGACCAGCATGTGTTGCCCCCTGATGTGGCACCCTCCCGATTGGGCAACCCCCGCCCCCGCTCCCTCCTGGCAGCCCGCGCGGCGCTCCCCTCCCATACGTGAACTGACCCCATATAGCCCTGTTTGAGGGTTGAGCGGGGCGGAGCGGGGCTGCTTGCACACGTGATGGCATGCACGCTTCAACGCTCCCGCTGTCATCTCACCTCTCTAGCGTCAGAAATACAACTCTTACAAGCCAACCAACACGAACAGAGAGACCGAACAACAGAAATGAACAGGAAATATGAAGCCGCCACAGGCGGCAGCACCTTCCAGCGGAGACGGCAAAGCGTACAAGGCACACTTTTTCAATGGTTCTTGCAATTGCCACCCTTACCGGTTATACAGCCACAGTGCCGCCCACACCGCGCACCATTCTTCTTGCAGCTGCAGTTCCGGGTGCAGGCGCCGCGGCAGCCGCAGCGCACGGCTGCCTTGCCGCCGCCGGGCTGCGCCGCCATCGCCACATTGAGAGACACCACAGGCACTCCTCGCTGCGCCGTGCCGCTGAAGGTCAGCTCGCTGGCCAGGCTGGGTGGCGCCTTAGATAGCCTGCTGGCCTGATGCATACCCTCCACCACTCCAGCTCCGCTCCGCAGCCGGTACATGGTCACGCCAAAGGGCCGCTTGATCTCCACCACGCGGCACACGATGCGGTGCGGCCCAGCTGCTGCC
>NW_005435075.1:550308-561087 GCF_000147415.1 Chlorella variabilis | reverse complement strand
TGTACAGCTTCTCCACACCGCTGAAGCCAGTCGCCCGCTCGTGGTGCTCCTTGATCACTCGGGGCAGCTCCTCGAGCGGCACCACGGGGCACCACCGCCACTCTCCGCTGCGCTTGACGCAGCGGCACAGGATGTCCTGACCGCCAGCGCCCTTCAGCACCTGGAAGAACTGCAGCACCTTCTTGCTGTAGTTCTTGGTGCCGCCCTGCACTGCCGCCCCCCCTCCCGCACCCCGCCGCCGCCGGCCTGAGGGCGCCTGCTGGTCGCCCTGCTTGATCCGGATGATGCCCTCTACATCTGACTTAGTGAGAAACACATTCTTGGCGCCGTTTTGGCGCCGTTCTAAGGCATAAAGGATGACAGGTTGGTTCATAATTTTAAATTTGCGGCAGCTGCGGGGTGCGGGAGGGGAGAAATAGAAGCCTTAGAGACTCTGAAAGGCGAAGGAAAGGGAGGGATCGCGGGAGAGAGCGTGCCTGATGAGCCAGACGAATCGGGGGAGGTGCCACATCAGCGGGCAACACATGGAGCAGATGGGCTGGTGCCTGGCTCCCCGCCACGTGTCTCTCCACACCTGAGTGGGGGATGATTGCCGCCACCTCAAACTCCCTGCCATCGGAGCGCCAGACCGTGAGGCTGTCCACCAACCCAGAGTCGACCAAACAGTGCGCAGCTGCGAGCAGGCAGCCAGGGCACAGAGCAGGCCAGTCGAGCGAGTTGACAGCCGGGCGCGGGGGCCACAGTGTGACGCGAGCGGCAGCACAGCACAGGCCTCCGTCACTCACCCGTTAGCACGCTGGTAGCATCCAGCAATGTGCCCCCACAAAGCAAGCCTCCATTTGCAAGCAGAGCCACCACAAACGGATAGTCGTCCACTGCGGCAGGATCGCCCTCTATCACTCGCATCTGCACTGTGCCTGCTGCTGCTGCGGTGCTGCCCTGCTGCTTGGGCAGGAACGAGGCTGGCAGCGTAGCCTGCACCTCCGACTTGGCTGCATCCCCTAGCAATCGCCGGCCAGCGGGCGTGGCGGCGGCGGCGGCGTGCCGCCAGCGGGATGGCCTTCTCGCGGAGAGCGCCTGCAAGCGGTACACCGCATCCTGGCTTTATCGCAAGCCCTCAAATGACATGGGCGAACGCAGGAGGCCGGCCGAGCTTGGGTTTCAGCCTGGTGGCGTGGAGGCGGAGAAACAGCACGGCTTCCTGCGGGGGATGCACCCACCACAACTAGGAGCATTACAGTGGCCAGCATCGCTGCCGCCAATCTTTGAGCTTGGTGCATGGCCGGGGCATGTCTGTCGGGCCCTGCAATCAGCTGCAGCTCTCCCTCGAGGCTTGCAACGCGTCCATGGAGAGTAGGCCAGCGCAGAGTGGCTTACCGCTCCCACGGAGACGCCTTCACTCACCTCAGGCTGGCCTTTCCTCCCCCCGCCGCCCTGCTGGCAACGTGGCGGTACACGCTGCCAGTCAGCTGTCTAGTCTCAAATGCAGTGTGCAGATGCATGATGCTCTCCAGTGCAGAGTAAAGCAGTCATTCAATTGTGCACTAGCATTGCAGCACTTGGTCCAGATGATCGGGCACTGCCAACGCCAAACCCAGACTGCGCCGCCGCCGCGGTCAGTTGCATGGCAGCTCCCACCACCTCGGCCAGACCGTTGCTCGACCGCTGCATTGCACATTGTGCGTTTTATTTACTACAGCGCACTTGGATGGTTGGGGGTTAAACAACAGAGCCTGGAGATACCAGCAGGCAAAGGGCGGCAGTGAGCATTGTGGCAGCTTGGCAAGCTGTGCCAGCAATGAGCAGACTCTGTCGGACAAGCTAGTCTGGCCAGCAATCAAAAAACAAATTGCAGCACTGCTAGTAGCATTTGCAGTGGTGAACTCTGATCAGAAGAATGGTCCTGGGCAGGGCGGGGCCAAGGAGGGGGGAGAAGCTTTGGCCAATGGCCAAAGGAGGTGGCACCGGAAGCAGGGCGCGGCGGTAGCTTGATGAAGTAAAACGTGCAGAGCATTCGTAAATAGCAACAGCTGGGAATGGACATGAATCTGCTGGGAACACCCGCTGATTGATGCGGTGTCCCGCTTGCTTTGGCTGCCGCGGCCCAGCGGCGGGCGTTGAGGGCGGTAGCCACTTGTCACTCCAGCCCCGGTCAATCCCAGGAGCCAGAGATGGCGCCTGCCGAGGGCACTGCCTCCCAGCCGGTCTCGTCCTGGCTGCCCTTGAGGAAGCAACAAGCGCTGCCCCCACAGGCATCATTGCCAGGAGACCAGGTGAACGCGTAGCAGGCGTCCTCCGCGAAGCACGCCTGGCAGCATTGGTCCACGGTTTCGGTGCCCACGTAGCTGTCGGAGGCCAGGTCGCCACCCTGGAAGTCTGTGTCGCTTTGGGTGGCGGCACCGCAGGCGGGGGTGGAGTCGCCGTCGTCGGTTGGGGTGTCGCCGGTGGCGGTGTCCTCCTCGGAGTACGGCACAAAGTCGGGAGGATAACCGTCGGAGGAGCACTGGCCACAGTCAGTCTTGTACTCCATTGCGCTGCCAATGCTCTGGGCGCCCAGCACACGGACAGACTCGCCGCAGAAGATGTCGTACCAGGAGCAGGCCGACTCGTCGCTGAAAATCTGCGGGTGCAGGAGGGCGGGTCAGTGGGCGAACAGCACCGCCCGTGTGATCAGCTTTGTGGCTCAACTCCCGATGCTCCTGGTACTCAGCAGGCTGCCGGCAGCAGGGTGGCGCTGCGCATGCTGGCGGCAAGCTGTGCCATTGGTGGTGTGTGTGGAGGGCCGGGGCGCCTCCCCAGTCACCTGTTTGGCTGTGTCCCGAAGGGCGGCATCGCAGTTGCAGTTGACGTTGCTGCTGGGCGGCAAGTCGCAAGTGTAGGCGCTGGCATACTGAGTGATGAATGGGTCGGAGGAGGCCAGGCACTCGTCGTGGGCCATGCAGGCGGCGTCCAAATCATCGATGGGGTCGCCGCCGATGCCGGTGCAGCCACTGCCACACCAGTTGCCGTAGATGCAGCCGGAACCCAGCTCGGTGAGGGCATCAGTGACCAAGTTAGCCATTCCCTCAAAAAGGTTAACCCTGGTGCCCATTTTCACAGGGCCGCTGGACGGGTCATCCTGCAGCAGCTTCCTGCGTGTTGGGGGGGGCGGGGGCGCTGTGTGGTCAAATCAAGCAGCAGGCAACAGAAGGGCAGAGAGCAGCAGACCAGCATATGCATAGGCAGGCTCAAGGAACTCCGTAAGGCACCACAAGCGGCCTCCCCCTCACCTGCCAGGGATGGCGGCAACGATGTCCCTCGCGCCAGCTGGCGCCGGGGTGTGGGCCGACAGGGCCTGCAGGCAGGACGGGCCGGCAGGGCGTGCAGGACCGGTAACAGACCTCCCAATGGCAACTGGCCAGGGGGGAGGCGAAGATACCCCCTCTCACGGCAACATTGGGCCCCACACGTCGCACGTCTGCATGACCACGGCCGGGCCTCCCACGGTGCAGCCCCCCATACCTTCCCCCACCCCCCCGCAACACACACCAGGAACAGGAGAGCCCCAGAGAGCATGGCAGCGGCCGTGAGCTTGCGGGTATTGTTCATCATGGCGCGCGTTGCGTCACGGGGTGGGGTTCTGGAGCCGATCCAGCGGCCAATTGGGAGCAGGGAGAGGTGGATGGAACGCGGGCAGGTTGCAGGAGAAAAATGTGTGCGAATTGGAGGCGACGTGACCCTGCAGCCCTGGCCCATGCAGTCATTCCAATACAGGAGTAAGCACACGCCTTTCTCTCCTGCTGAAGCCATGCACGATGCGAACAAGTCATAGGCGTGACGGGGAGGCCAACAGTAGCACCAATTGCCTGATGCCGAAGGCCTGCTGCACCACCACCGCCGCCACCGCCCGCCGCCGCCGGCACCAAGCCCCGTGCACTTCTGCTCGACAGACAGCCTTGCTGGGTGGTGTGTGTCGCATTTAACGAGGTGTTTCGGCAGGCGGGTCCTAGTGGCATGCATGCACAAAAAGGGTCACGCCACCAGGGCTAGTGTCAGCTGCATCGGCAACAGGAGAAGGGGATCGAGGCGAGAGGGATAGTGGAAGGGGCATCGCAGGAGTGGAGCACAGACAACAAGAGAAGCATGGCCAGGTAAGTGCGGGGGACAGATGGCTGACGAATAATAAACGCAGCGGGCTGGCAGCAAGCAACATAGACGAGGCAGGATAACAGTAGCCGGCAGCGCTGCCAGCTAAAACCGAAGTGCCAGCAGGTATTTGGCAGGCGGGAGACCAACTCCGCCTACATGCCCGCATACTGCGCAGCCGGCGGCGGCGGCGGCGTCACGGAGGGCAGCGGCGGTCGGGCGGGGGAGACGGGCAGGGAGGGGGCTGTGTCCAGGCCATACACAGCCACCACCGGGTCGGCGCTGCCTGCACAGGGCCGCGGGGCAGCAGTGCTGCCGGCGGGTCAGCAAATCAGTGGCAGCCCCTACAGCCAGGGCCAGGGGCCAGCAGGGATAGCTTTCCTGCTGCTGCCAATCCCTGGCTGCTCCTGAGCAGCCAAGCCTGCCGCTGAGCCGCCCGCCGCCGCACTTGCCTGAGGCCAGCAGCAGCTCGTAGGGCGCAAAGGTGAGGCAGGTGACGGGGCCGATGCGGTGTGTGGCCAGGAAGGAGGAGTGGGCGCGCACCACGCCCACCTGCTCCCCGCTGCTGCTCCACACCTTGACGACCTGCAGCAGCAGCGGCGGAGGGCACAAAGCCAGCGCGCCATCGCCGCAAGCTCGACGACTGGGCTGCCCTCTCCCCTCGCCTCCCCGCATCACACCCACCACCGCCGCCCCACCGCGGTGCCCCGCGCCCACCACACCGCCGTTCGCCCCGCACCTGGTTGTTGGTGGCTGTGGCCAGCAGCGGCGCGCTGGGGTGCGCCGCCAGCGCCGTCATCTGCCCCTTGCTGTGGGCCTCAACCGTCTTCCACACCCCCACCTCCAGCCGCCTCGCCGGCGGCGCCGTGCCGCCGGCCGCCGCCCCGCCGCTGCTGCTGGCATCGCTGCTGCAGGCAGGCGGGGGCCGGGGCACGGGGGAGCTTTGCCATTGGCAAGAGGCACGCTTCTGGTGCACAGCACAGAGGCGCGTGGCAGCACTCCACCTGCCCCTGCCCCAACCACCCAGCCCAACCACTCCCACGAATCCCACCCGCCACCCTCAGCCCAGGTGCCAACCCTCCAGCAGCTGCCCCCGCCGCCCACCCTGGCCCCCAGGCCTGCGCCCACCTGACCATGCGGCAGTCCAGGAAGGCCAGCTGCGCCCCCGGGTAGCCCAGCACCAGGTGGTGCGGGGTGCGCCCCGGCTCCGCCACCATGCCCGCCAGCCGGCTGCGGATGTGCTGCACGCTGCCCACCAGCTCGCTGGAGCGCAGGTCAAAGATGCGCACTGCGGGGCGCAGGCAGGCACAGCGCAGCAGGCAGTGAGCACGGGCTGTGGCAGGCAGTGAGCACGCGGCTGTTGCGGGCAGCGGGCGGAGGCAGGCAACCAGCAGGTGGGGGCCGGCAGGCAGAAGGGGGCCGCCCAGCAGGCCGCACCCATGCCGGTGCCGTCTGCCGCGTAGAGCAGCGGGCTGCAGCAGGAGGCGGCGATGTGCTCCACCGCGGGGGCGGCCGCCGCGTCGCCGTTGCCGCCGCCGCCCGGCAGGTTGAGCTGCGCGATGCAGTTCTCCCTCTCTAGGTCCCACATGTAGATCCGCTCTGCGGGGAGCAGGCAGCAGGCGCGGCGGGGAGCCGGCGGCAGGCGGGAGGGTGGCGGGACGGCGGCACAAGGGCAGGCTGTTGCAACGGGCAGGCAATGAGGGGCACGCACCAACATGGCAGAGGGCGGGTTGGGTGGGGCCAGAGACAGGCAAAGGCAGGCAAAGGCAGGTGACCCCTCATCCCCCGCCTGCCCGCGACCAAGGCGGGGCCAGTTTTGCCGGCAGCGGGTCGCACCCGCGCTCCTGCCGCCCGCCGCAAACAGCGCCGAGTAGCCGGGGCTCCAGTGGTACACGGCGGGGCGCGTGGGGCTGCCCGCCGCCGCCACCAGCACAGACTGCGGGGAGGGGAAGGGGGCAGGGCAGCCAGCTGGGGTTGGGGAAAGGGCCAGCCTGAGTGTGGCACCGCCCAGGAAGGCAGGACCAGGCAGGCAGCGGTGCCGCTGCCGCGGCCGTGGCCCCCCACTCCTGCCCTCCCTGCCCGCCTCTGCCGGTTCATCGCCTCCCCGCCCCGCCCCCCTCACCTGCCAGGCGGTGGCCAGGCGCTGCTGGCCGCGGACCGCGTAGTTGCGCCACACCCGCACCGAGCCGTCGGCGGCGCACGCCATCAGCAGCCCGTTGTGCAGCTCGTTGAGCTGAAGGAGGGGAGGGGCAGGGCAGGCGTGGCGGGGGAGGGGAGTCCGGCGGTGAGGCTGTGCCACCGCCGGCGCCAAGCCAGCTGCCAGCTGGCTTGGCGAATGCGACCGCCAGGCACAACAAACGGTGTGCCCCCTTCAGCAGCCAGCCACTATCCACTCACTTGCACACCCACCGCCGGCCACCCACCTGGTACAGCGCCCGCACCCCCACAGTCTGCTGCGCGCCCGCGGCGCGCGCGTACGCGCTGCCGCCGGCGGCCGCGGGGGCGCCGGTGGAGGCGTGGAAGCGGTTGGCGCAGGCGCCCGACCGGTAGTTGCTGACCCGCAGCACGCCCTCGCTGTCGGCGGTGACCAGGAAGGGGCGCAGCGGCTCCAGCAGAACCGCCGTGGTGTGCTCCGTCTCTGCGAGGGGAAGGGAGGTTGGTGCAGGGTGCGTGCTGGGGTCGGCCAGGGCAGCCAGAAAGCCAGCGGCCGCCAATCCACGCCAAGCGTGCCCCTCCAAACCCAGCGCGGCAGGCAGCCATGTTTGCGCTCGGCCAGCGAGTGGGCGGGCAGGGGGGCGGTGGCGCCCCACCCGTGTTGACCGTCATCACGTGGTCGCGCAGGCGGCACTTGCTGAGCTGGCCCACGGCACGCGCCCGCAGCAGCTCGTCCTGGCGCTGCGGGCGGAAGAGGGGAGGGCCGGGGAGCCGCAAGAGAGGGGCAGGAGTCGAGGAGGGCAAGGCAAGGTGCGCATGCCAGCGCGCCACACGCACACATACGCTTCCTTGGCCTGGCATACGCGCACATAGGCATGCCTTCCCTCTCCCATTCATGCGGCCTAAATTCCCACCACACCCTACCCACACCACACTGCCGCCACATACACACGCAGCCCACTCACGTGCTGCCTGCGCAGCTCCACCTTGGCCTCCTCAGGCGGCAGCAGCCAGGTGGCGTATGAGGGGCCCGGCTCCTCCTGCACACACATGCGCAGCACCACGCACCAGCATGGCGCGATTAGGTGGCACAGAGGGGCAGGCAGCGAGCGCCAGGCGCCAGCCAAGCGCTGGGGCCAGGTTCGAAGGCAGCGCTGTGTGCGGCCGCCGCGCCCCCTCACCACACTCCCCTGCCCCCCTGCACCTGGCTCTGCGGCGCCAGCAGCGGCCAGGTGAAGGCGCGGCAGCTGCTGGCGTAGATGGCGCTGGGCGGCAGCAGCGCCGCGGCGCCGGCGGCGGCCGTGGCGGCGGCAAAGGCCGAGGGCGAGGCATCCAGCGAGCCCGTGCTGCCCTGGGCCGACAGCGGCCGGCTGGGGTCGTACGCTGCACAGGGCGAGGCGGGGGCACGGGCGCAGCCGGTCAGAGAAGAGAGGGGCCTGCATGCGCGTTCGCCATCAGCTGGTGCAGAGCAGGGTTGCAGCGCTGCCAGGCGGGGCCCGCAGCGCCGCCAGGCAGCACCTGACTCCTTGGAGAAGGTCCTCTGCAGGTGCACCGAGTCGCCCACATCTGGGGCCTGCAGGCGGCGCATGGGGCAACGCGGTCAGCAGCGAGGCACAGAGGGGGCAAGGCGCTCAGAGCAGGCCAGGGATTGCTGGCGGGGAGCGTCAGTGGCATGCGGCTGCCCCGCCGGCTGGCCGGCTCACCCGGCGCAGCACATACGGCATGCGGGTGTAGGTGCCGCCGCTGCCGGGGGAAGGGTTGGGGCTCCCCCCCGTGCTGCTGCCGCCCCCGCTGCCCCCGATACTGGCCATGCTGCTGCCTGCCGGCGCCAGCGACTGCGAGGACGACAGCTGCCGCCCATTGCCGCCAGCGGCGCCGACAGAACCGACGCCGGCTGCTGCGCCGCTGTCGCTTCTGCTGCTGGCGCCGCGCCAGCTCTTAGGCTGCCACGACTTGGGCAGCATGCTGCTGACGCCGCTGCTGCGGGCAGGTGGGCCAAAGCAAGCGCATCAGCGGGTGAGCAGGCTCAGGAATGCACAGGGCATGCGGCAGGTACCAAGCTGCTGCATGGGTGCACACCCGCACAGCCAGACTCAGTGCGGGAGGGCAGCACCCAGCCACTGCCCACCCCATACCTGGAGCCCGCGAGGTTGGCGCCGCCGCCACCGGCCGCACCAGGGGTGCTGAACGGCAGCGCCGCGACGCTGCCGAGCGAGCCGGCGCGACTGGTGGCCGGCGAGGTGCCCCTGCTGCCCGCCAGCCCCGCCGCCGCTGCTACCGCTGGCACCGGCACCAGCTCCACATTGGCCGCACGCAGCGCCGCCAGCCCTGCAGCGGCCACCTGCGTTGGGGGCGGGGCAGCGCAGCCGGGCACACACGTTGCCGTGCCCGCCAGAAACGCTGGCCGCACGCAGGCGGCGTTTCCAGCGGGCAACGATTGCCCCACCCCATGCACCAGCAACCTCCGTCTTTGCTGCCCCCCTGGCAGTGGCACATGCAGGGGTCCACCCGGACCCACCTTGGGCGAGGGGTCGGTGGCCAGCGTGCACAGCGCCTCCACCAGAGCCTGGTACAGGCCGCCGCCCACCCGCGCCGCATCCGCCGACGCATACACGCCGCCTGCGGGGGATGGCAGGGGCGGACGCAGCGGGCGTGGTTGGCGAGGGAAAGGCTCAGCTGCGCCGCCCAAAGCAGCAGGCAGCCACGCATGCTGCGCCCGTGCGACACAGCGGCGCTCCGGGCGGGTGCCATGGCATGGCACGTTGCGAGCAGCGTCCGGGCAAGCGGTGCCCTGGCCTACAGGTTGGTTGGCACCCACCTAGGCTGCCGTGGTCCAGGCCCACATGCAGCATGGGCTCATACGACAGATCCTCTCGCAGCCGCACGCCCGGGGAGGCGCTGGTGCCGCCCGGAGGGCTGCCCATGTCTCGCTGCCGGTCCTGCGGGCAGGGCAGAGGAGGGGCTAGATGGTAGGGGGTGTGCTGGAGCATGCTGGGTTGGCAGTATGGGCAGGCGCACAGGCTGGTGTGGAGGGTATCATGCTACGGGCCCCAGGCCTGGACGTGACCACTCAGTGCCTGTCCCAGCCCCCGCAAGGAGCACACCTGGGCTGCTGCGGGCGCCGTGCCCACCGCCTGCTGCTGCTGCAGCACGGCCTTGCCGGTGGCCGCCGAGGCGGAGGCCTGGGGCCGAGGCACGCCGCCGCCGCCGATGCCCACGCTGCCCGCGCGGCCGCCGCTGCCCGCGGCCACGCCGCCGCCGCCGCCCGTCGGCGCGCTGCGCGCCACGCCTGCCGCCGCGGGCGCCGTGGACGCCACCTGCTGCTGCCGCAGCTCCCGCATGCGCTGCTGCTCGCGCAGGATGCGAGAGCTGGTGCGCTGGTGGGCGTGCACCGCGTCCTGGAACAGCAGGGAGTGGCCCACCGCCACACGCGCCAGCGCCACCGCAACCTCCGTCCTGCGCGGCACAAGGGCATGCACGGCACGGTCGGCGGCGGCACCACAGCCGACATACACATGCAGCGCAGGCGTGGCGGGCCAGCCAGGGGCCCCGACAGGACAGGCCGGCCAGGCAGGGGGGCTGGGGCGCGCACCTGACCAGCGGGCTGGCATCGTACACCACTTCCAGCAGCGCGCAGGCAATGGCGCGCTCGAGCGCCAGGCGCTCCGCCTCAGGCAGCGGCCCCTCTGCCGCGCCGCCGCCAGCCTGCCCCGCCGCGCCGCCAGCCGCCGCCGCGCCCTCCGCGCCGCTGGCCGCCGAGCTGGCCGCCACGCCGCCAGGCGCGGTGGGGGAGGGCGAGGTGGGGGCCAGGCCGCCGCTGCCGCCGTGGCCGCCGCCGTGGCCGCTGCCCTCTGTGGCCTGGATGAAGGTGCCCAGCGTGAACACCGCCGCCGCCCGAACATCCGGGTTGTCGGCCCCGAGCAGCTTGGCGAGCAGCTCATGTGTCTGCGGCAGCAGGCGAGCGGCGGCACAAGCAACACATGGAACCTGCTGCCAGCACCAGCACCATCCAAAACATTCCTTGCCTGCATCACAAACCGCCTGCCCTCTTCCAATCTACCAGCCACCCCAGCGACGCATGCCACAACCACCGAACCAAAAAAAGGCAACACGCACGAAGCACGGCAGCACGCACCTGCTCCCTCAGCGCCATGGACGTGATCTCTGGAGAGTTCTCACACAGCTTGCCCGCACACAGCAGCAGCCAGCGCACCAGCAGCGCCATGCTGCAGCAGGCCAGAGACGTGGGTGCAGGGCAGCAGGCAGCAGCACGACTGTGAGCAGCAGCAAGGGCGGGACAGAGGGTCCTGCTGGCACAACAGGCACGGCAGGCGGCAGCAGCCATGACCGCAAACAGCCACCAGCCCGCACCTCTTGGCGCTGCTGCCCACGCTGCCGCTCGCTGCAAAGTCGGCGTCTGCTGAGCTGGCGAGTGCCGCCAGCGCGGCTGGCAGCTGCCCCGTGCACACCTGCAATGCCGGGGGGGGGGGGGGGGGGGAA